>NW_011948422.1:3878357-3944788 GCF_000503995.2 Ceratosolen solmsi marchali
CTTGTTTTTTTTTTTGTTTTGTTTTTGTTTTTTACATAGCCTCGAAGGTATTTGATGGTGTTGTCCATAAACGACAAGATACTTCCTAATTAATAGTGGTAATCATTTAATACGCGCTTACTCTGTTCATTTATATTGTTGTATTACTTAATATTAATGGATACGAAGCGTTCAACAAGTATTCATGCACGAACGTTTTAATTCTTAAGTTTTTTGTATAATAAATCAAGTGACTTTATTTATAAGAATGCAACTGCAATGTCTTCCGATGACGTTGCAGCAAGCCGAAAGAGTATTTTGATCTCTTAAAACGGTAAAACAATTCCAGAAGAAATATAGTTTTAATGTATATAAATATATAAATGAAAAATATATATATATATATATATATATATATATATATATTATATCTATGTAAAAGACATTGTATTCAATGTGAAGAATTTGGGGAGGGGGCGGCGGAAAAAAAAAATGTGAATTCGAAAGGTTGTACGTATTAAAGATTAATTGTGTAACTTTTTTATCTGTAATAGCCAATAGATTAGAATGAAAAGAACACAATTTAGTTAATGATGAAAAAGTTGACGCGATTGAGCTTTATGATATAAAAAAACCACTGGGAAATTTTGTAATTCAATTTGTCGCTTTCGCCGACTGTCATTTTCCTTTTAAAGTTTTTAAATAATAAATTACAAATTATTCAAAACGAAATTCATGAGGAATTATAGCTTATTAAAGTAAAAATAATAATAAATAATAAATCCAGTGCACCGATAAATCCAATATTAAACACTGCCTATACGTGAATTATAAGATCGAACTGGCCGATGATCATATATTGTTCCATGGCGGATTAACGGTCGAGTTTCTGACGAAAATTTAGCGTCGTTATAAGTAATACGCTTCCATTTACTATTATTTTTGCAATGCAAGTTAAGCAGCTAAAACACAAAATGAGTATGACGTACGCGAGCGTGAATAAAATAAATTGTACGATTTTTGTAAAAAAAAAAATAAAAAAAAAAAAAAAAAAAAAAAAGAAAGAAAGAAAGAAAGAAGAAAAAGAAGAAGAAGAAGAAGAAGAAGATATTTAATAAACATAAACGAAAAATAAATAATATTATATAAAGAAAATGAAGAATTTTCAAAGTGGGTGAAGAAGTTGTGTATATGCGAAACCTATAACGCGTTTATAGGAAACGTGTTACATAATTATAATGTGTATACAAGGGGCATAAGCCAATGAATATGTGATAGTCAACGGTAATAATACAATTGTTTACACCTTCACCCATTTTTCTTATCGACCTAATGTTAGGATACACTACACTCTATGTAATTTTCCTTTTTTTTTTTTTTTTTTTTTTTTTTTTTTTTTTTTTTTTTAGAAATAAATTAAAATCCTTACTTATTGTATTCTCTTGTTTATTTACAATATATTGACTAATAAGGCACAATTTCCTTTCCAGACTGTTAAAACAAACATTTCTTCTGCCGATGTATTCCACAAAGTGCACGTTTGTTTACAATGAGTTTATTATCATTTAATTTCAATTCACTTGAAATAATATTTATGAGGCAATATGACACGCGAACATAAATTGTCTTTTAATGTTTATTTATATTCATCGTTCAGAGTAATTTTTCTTTTAAAATAAATATAGTTTATTCTTCAAATATCTAATAACTAAATATGATGTTTTTTTTTTTTTTTTTTTTTTTTTTTTTTTTTTTTATTTATTTCTTATAATAACCGTATGATAAATTTCTTTTATTATATTTCTTAAGTATATGAAATTATAATTTGAAGACTTTATTCACATATTTTTTCTAAATCTTTAATAAATAAATTTTCGATAAAAGAATTCAAGACAAATAGAATAAATAAAATTGATGCATTAAATTATATTTGTATCGTCGTATTTTCTTATTAAACCATAAATATTTTATAAATCTATTTAAATAACAAATGCACCCTCGATATACAAAAAATCTTTTAAACTATATTTCATATTACAATTAACATTAATAATAATTATCTCGACGATTTTATCTAAAAAATAAATATTAAAATGCCTTGAAATTTCCTTTATGTTACTTCAATGATTATATTGCAAGATTCACCAATGTTTTATTACAATATAATAAAAAATAAATAAATGAAATAAATAAATAAATTATAAATTATGCACTTATCAGAACATGTCATTTAATTCTGTCAGTAGTTCGCGGGAATAAAATAACTTCTTTTTAACAATTATCTTGCACAAAATATACCAGTCATTTAATGTTTTTTTTTCAACATTTCCGACATTTCTTCGTAAGATGCCGATTTATCCATCCAATTTCTGATATCTTCTTTATTTCATTGCAATTTTCTAATTTTTTTTTCTCTCTGAACTTTAAAAATTTCATTTGTACATTTTCATTTTCTAGAATTTTCTAGCTCTGGTATTGTGATCTTTTTATAGTTTAGCCCATTGAAATAACAATGTTCCTTGATGGAAAATATAATGTTTTTACGAAGAAATTCACTTTATGATAGAACTTTATGTTCTAAAAAAAAAAAAAGTGTTACTATGTAGATAGTTGTTTGAGATTTTTCCTATTCATTTTTCACAGAATTAGTTCACAATTTTTTTTTTTTGCATCTTCTAGATCTAAAAGAAAACAAGAATAACAGCGCTAGTTTATTCAAAAGACTTTCTAATATACTCGAGTATTAAAATTTGTGAAATATAATAATAAAAAGTTTACAACAAAATACTATATAACGTATATATTTTATTAAAATATTGGTAAATATTAATTTGAAACCGAATTGCAGAGTATAATGCGACTTGAGATATTTATTTTTAAATGTGATAAATTTACAAGATTTTTAGTTTTTATTTTATCATTAATCAATAGTATCAGCAGTTGTTTTCTATTTATTTCCTCTTTTATTTATTTATTTTTTTAATCATTAAGTATTATCTTCTGAATTTTAAGGTATAATTCGGATATAATGCATTAATAAATTATGATAAAATAAGCGTTCGCTATTACGAAAAGTCAATTTTAATTCAAATTTAACACATATTATTATTTATATTGTAGATGTATGTAAATTTGAAAGAGCAATTATCAAATCTACAATTTTGGTTAAATTATTTTGAAAAAAATTCGTTTACAATATTAAAATCAAAATAAATATTGTTAGATAAAAGATAATCCAAAATATTTCAAAATATTGTTCAATAAAATTTTTAATAATAAATACGTGTATTGTTGGTAATTTAATTGCTGAATTTCAAAAAAAAAAAAAAAAAAAAAAAAAAAAAAAAAAAGACGGAAGAATTAAAGTGATATTTTTTTTTATATGAATAGAGTAAATTAAAATGCCACATTCCACTGTGTTCGCTCAAATACAAATATAAAAATAACACAAGTTACATACAGAAAAGAAGTTTTTTTAATAAAAGAATTCGCGGATTATAATAAATATTATAAATTTATTTATATGACTTGACAAATATATTTGAACTATGATTTAATGTTTAAAAACCATCAATAAAGATTTATTAATAAGTCATAAAAATGGCATAAATTAGTTAAAGGATTATTTAATATCTACATAGTAAGAGTAGTTTGCAGTAATAGCCTATTAGATTATTGAAAATTGTATTAATAAACTAATATAATGTGATAACAAATAGAATAAAGTTGAAGTATTAAGTAATAATAATTTTTTCGTTATATTATTGGTTATACAAACCGTACGTCTAATTATAAATGTTTTATATAAAGAATCTCTTCTTTGTATTAATAATATTTATTATTTGCCTGGCCATAAGCAAATATCAAGTAAAAGTATCTAATATAAATTCGATAGATTGCGCTAGGTCTTATCAGTTAAAATGTAATAACCGCAAGATTATAATATTTACATCTTAACATATAATTCTAATAGCATTGAAAATAAAATTCACTTGTATGAGTATAATTATCCATCAATTAATTTTAATTGCAAATGACAGTTGTTTTACATATTTTTTTTTTTATTCCAGTACTAAGTTGCAATTAAAAAAAAAAAAAATAATGTTGTAGATTAATTAAAAGTAAATTTTTATGTAATTTTGAATTAATAAGACTTAATTACAGAGTTTAATTATCGTAAAACTTTTTAATAAATATACATATCTGCTTAATGAAAAATATTAATAATTATATTTAAAATTTATATAAATAAATCGCAGTATGTTGTTATTTCAATAAAGAGATCTCGTTTGAAATTGATTGAATTAAACTTTTTAAAATTGCGCACTTTATACTCGTTGAATATCTCTTTGTGCTGCTACGTATAAAATAATCATACTCATCAACATAAATATACATGTACTTTCCTTTCTTTTAGGTACTTAGTTTTAATTTGTCCGTGTCACATAATTGCAGTATGAACAATTTTTTAATAGATTTAATGAGAAAAAAATTATGTATGTTATTATGACAGTAATTTATAAAATTGGAAATAGGGTAGTAGTAGGTATTCATGGAATCTTGCATTATTGAAAATTAAGAAATATATAACTTTTCTGATCACCGAATGTTTAAATTACAAGATTAACTAACCGACTATTATTTATTGTCAATAGTGAAAATAAATGAATAGTGAATTGCATTGTAACAATATTATTCTTCATATTACATACAATTTATCAAATTTATTTGATTGATAAATGTGTTCATTTTTCTAATGTTAAAATGTTAGGATTAACTTTATATGTGAAAATATGTTAGTGGTTTATTACATTATGGACATTAGGTCATAACTTATGGTTTTACAATAATTTTTGTTAAGACATCGTGTATTATTTGATAGATTAATCGTAGTAATAGAAAAATTGCTAAGCTTTCTATTAAATGTGTAAACGTACAGTTTAAGCAGAATATTATTTCAATGGTTAATCGTATGAATTTTAGAAAAGTGTGCGAATTAGTGAGATTTTTTCTATGTATATGATTATGAAATTAATAAGACCGTTAATCCAATGAACTAATCTAAATACTTGAGTATTACAAATACAGTTTGTTGTTTTAGAAATAGCAAAGTATGAGAAGTAGAAAACTTATAATTATTTAAATTGAATTGAAAAAGAAAATAATGTAAAATATCATGACCGTTTTATTTTCTTTAGTACTTTATTATGAATGAGCTTTAGGAAACAGTAGCGCTAGAAGAAGTAGAGAATTAAGATTTTTTTTTTTTTTTTTTTATTTATCACAGTAAATGATAAAAATACTAGAATGTAAATTTTTAAATGAACAGTTGCAGAATGTGGGATACCAAATATGTGTGCAATAAGAAAAGAATACAACGAAACATTTATATATTAATGAGGATAAATTTAAATTTCAGCTTGATTGAAAATTATTTTAAAGATGCCAATAAGAATAGTCATTATTCACCACTATTGATATTATTAATTTCTCATAAATATCTAAAATTATTAAATTTAATAAATAAATAAACCTGGTTTTATTAAGATGCTATTAAAATTTTAATTAGTACAATTAAGATTTATAATTGATGGTTTGAATTCGGAAAATAATTCATAAAATATAATATAATTAGATGTTCTGTCGAAGTTTGACATAATGTTTTATTACGAATAGAGATTGAAAGAAATAATTTAATAAAGCAATGTATTTTGAAAGTAATGTATGTAATTGAAGAGGAAGTTTCAGAAATCGAAATTTGCGTTATTATCAGTTATAGAAACGCTAAGTTTATCAAATTTGATTAAGCTAATTAAATTTTCTCTAGGATATAAATGAGAGATCTCGAACAGTTTTAGCAACGAAACGAAGATACAACATAAATTATATTATAATTTACAGTCAATGTTATAATTTGCATATAATTTGTATGTGTATCATTATCATGTATATTTAATGCAATAATTTACATAGAGATGTGGTTATAAATTATAACGGTCTATATTTATTATTTAGAATAAATAAAGTTAATGTTGCTGCTTTTGGAGAGAAAAAAATCTTGATATCTCGAGTAACGTCATATTAAACGAGATAAGGAATAATTAATTTTATAAATTCTTCTATAATTCGAAAATTTACAAATTATAATACCTTTCTTAAGAATAAGATTCTTATCTATCGTAGAAAAAAAATCATACACGTTTCCTCGATACAACAAGCAAGCCAATGTCGTAATCTTAATTGTTTATAAATTCTTAAGAAACGGAATGGCTTTGTGGTTATGCTTGAATTAAGCATTAACTGAAGATTCGCACGGCACTTCGATAATAATAGCAAAGGGGATTCGCAGAGTCGACAATATAGAAATTATACGACCATTGAGAAGACGCCATTGTGCGCGGCACAACTCGTGCGCAAATTACGGTTATAGCTTTGATTAGTACCTTTGTGGCTTCTTTCGCGTATGTTCCGGCGGCAGCCCTTTATCTATTATTTTTCTTTAAGCAAATGAAGAAGAAGCCCACGCGAAGCTCTCGTTGTCGACGTCTCTTGTTAATAAGTTGTGAAACGTAATGGTTACAATCGACGCCCGTTCGCGTCAACGCGCAATGATTTTTACGCACAATAAGCGAGAGAAAGAGAGAGAGAGAGAGAGAGAGAGAGAGAGAGAGAGAGAGAGAGAAATTTTAGAATACGTCCTACGTACGTATGTTTACTTTCCTACATTTTTCTACGTTTCTCCTCGGCCTCACAACTGTTTCAAATTCCCATGAATTTTCAATATTCCTATGAGATTGCAAATATTTGATGTACTAATATTATACGCACATGTTCAATTTCTTAATTATTATCATCCTTTCTACAATATTACAATCGAATGGATTTTAGTAGATAAATGGATAATCATAGCGTCCATCAACTGAAAATATTTATTTATCAACAATCGTCCGCTGAATGGCAAAATCGATGATATTCTTTTAATTTCATTAATTAGATACATTGATGATCGATTGAATTTTAAATGACTAAGAGTTGCTATTTCGTTATGAAAAATTAGCTGGAAAAAAATATGCCTTATGCTTTTATGTAATAATTATCTGGGACTTTGGCTCATTGTCTCTAAATTAAATTAACGAATATAATGAAAGATTATAATGTATTTCATTAATTTTCCGTAATGAAAGCGCGATATTACTTTATTGAAATTATTCAAATTTATTATTTAACGAATATGCAAATTATAGAAAAATTTATAACCTACAACCGCATTAGTAATTAACAGATTCAAGTAAAATATGCTCTCATTGTCGAAAGGGTATTATTTAATAATATATATTTTGTATTTCTTGTCTTTTGAGAAAGTATAATGATATTTTCACATCAATTTTTAATGACATTTTCTTTTACAATGAGAGCTTAAAGTGCCTTGGATAACAGTACTGATTATATTTGTATATATTGTTGTAATTAATTACATTGAGTTATTATAAATCTGTTATTAATTTCGACGCTTCGAGAATAAAATATTTATCATTGTTTTTTAAGGTATTTGAAGAGCTTGAAATGTTTATTGTATAATCATAAAGATGTTTTTAACTAGTAAAAGCTTATATTCTCATCATCGACGATTTCAATATTTTACTTTATTAACGAAAAGATAATTTGAGATAATCATAGAGAAATAACGATGGATGATTATCAAATAAATGTAGATATTAATTTCGAAACAAAATATTTTCAAATAATTAGCCGAGTGAAATATTTATATGCTTTAACATATGAAATTATAATCGATTCATTGATAAAAAAAAAAAAAAAAGAAAAAAAAAAAAGAAAAAAAAAATCTGAAAATCAAACGTCCTCTTTAAACAATAAAAATAAAATATTTCAACGATATTCATTTAATGCTGAAGATTTTGGATAAAATTTTTATGTGCTTTAACGAACCTAAGTGATTAATTATAGATTGTTCTTTGGTTGTTGTAGATGTTTACTAATCATAAAGAGTATTTATTGACATTGTAATATGATTTTTTTTTTTTTTTTTTTTTTTTTTTTTTTTTTTTTAAAGAACAATAATAGAAGAACAATAATAGATGCTGTAGATTTCAAGTTTTCTACTCTTATTATTCATATGATACAATTTATTAAAATTAACGTCTAATAATTATAAGTTGAATTTTATATGCATTTTTCTGCTTGTATGCCATACTATCGATTCCAACAGTATTGTATTTAATTTCTAAAAAAAGTTTATCATCATACGATACTTTCATTTTGAGAGTCGCACGCACGATAATCATACTTTCTAATGGATTTATTATTAATTATGTATTTTTCATAATGTATTGAAAAAAATTATCTAAATGTGTAGATTTAATATATCTGTAATGACGAATCGAAAGAAAATATAATCTCGGTTACATTATTATTGCCCCTACTGGTTCGACCATACACTTTACAAAATTCAATACACCAATATAATAATCAAGTCTTTAAATAATTATATTAATTATATTAATCCGCGTGTGAATTTATCCGTCAAAGGTATGTGTTTTTTTTTTTTTTTTTTTTTTTTTTTTTTTTTTTTTTGTTAATAATCCAAAGGTCATAGTTGATAAATTCTAACATTAATATATTACAAAATGAGGGCGTCGCGTTTGTTTAACAATATTACATTTTGTTGATAATACCGTTGTCGTTAATAATATTATGGAGGAGATACGTTCTTATACATGTTTATCATTTTTCAAATTAAACGAACAATTAGGTTATTTAAAAATAATTTGTACTTTTTCGAAAAATTGATAAAGTATTCTCTCTCTCTCTCTCTCTCTCTCTCTCTCTCTCTCTCTCTCTAATTAATTACAATTAATAATTTTTTTTTCTTTTTTTCTTTTTATTAATTATTACTCGTATACATTTCTTATCTGCTACACCGAAGATAAAGTTTGAAATCGAACAACTTTACTCAGGAGTTACGCAATCTCTAAAATTATAAACACACTTCCAATCTAGAAAAATGAAAAATTCCTATTTTCCCTGATAATCTTCTTTCGCAAATAGTTCATATAAATAATACAAAAGGAGATTGTTATTTGTAAAAAATTTTCTCACTTTTGCGCTAATAGAGAAACTTTAGACAGCTTGTAATGAAAAACGCACATAGCTCGAGACGTTGACTACCCTTCGCTTCCCACATGCCATTTATTCAGTAATTTCATTAAACAATCGTTTAAAAGACCGCCCAAGAGCATATAAACTTATTAATAACCAAGGAGCCAAGAATGCACGATTTTTTATGCGATTATGCACACGTGCCCCCAAAACCAATGAACGTTCCCAAAATGATTGATGACGAAGTGCCCGAGGGGAGGGCGCGCCGAGCCAAGTATCGCGCGAGTATCGTAAATTTTGAAACGAAGCGTCGAATAAATATTATGCGTAATTTTATAAAAGTCTGTCTTATCGCTTGAATAACGCATGCAGTGACGTTTACCGCTTACATGAACGTCGAACGAACGAAAATTGCGTCTTACGCCTTGGCACATGCACGCGCTCACGCACGCGCACACTCGGCCGAACACTTCTTGTGATTAGACCCGATTGGTTCGGTCACTTGCTGAAAACGGCGGCCAATGTGTGCGCGCGCGCTGACAATTGCGTCAATTCACACGCATGTAATGCGAAATAAGGAGACGGGGGCGATTGTCCAGGGGGTTGAAGACGAGCCGCTGGTGGGAATCTTGGATATAAAAGATCGCCCGGCCGCGGCGATGAATCGTAGATTTGACGATTATAAGCGCATCGCCGAGTCGCACCACCACCACCGTACCAACCACTTCACGCTAATTCGTCCAATTTTTCCTTTATCAGAGCTCCCGGCGTCGGTGATTCCACGATCGCTTCTCGATTATCGCGCTGAATATCCGAAGCCGTAAGCAACATGTGAGTCGAATGTCCTTTCTATTTTGACTATTGTCTATCTATCAGGAACATCCACTCGATTTTTCCACCTCCCGGGGACTTTGATTCCGTCACGATGGAGCGATTATAATGCGATTACAATTGGATTGGGATCCAATTGACAATCCAATGATTTCGTATTTCAGCGTATTCAGTCATTGCTTGGGCAAAATGTGCGACAAGTGCTTACTTAGCTAACGGACGGACTCGTAAAATCGAATTATAGCGCGAGTTCGCTTTTAGTTTAAGAATTTTGGCCACGTTCGCCGCATCGTTCCTGCCACTTTTCAAATATTGCCGATCGACCGTCCAATAAAATTGGGAAGTCGAGTCGCTAAACGCTAAACGTAATAATCGAATTCTGAAAGTCGAGAGGAGGTGGTCGATGGCGTTGTTGCGTCTAAAGTTGTGCCTAAAGTTTCGCCCCGGTGGCAAAAGAAATATGCCCAACTGAACGGAGATATGTTCGTAGGAGCTGGGGAAAGCTACGGCTGAGTTTGCTGGCCGTGGGAATCTGTTTCTGTCTCATCCTCATCGCCAGTGTCGATGCCCAGCTGAACTTCTCGACTGGCTGGGGCAAGAGGAGCAATTCCGTGGCCTCGGCAGATTTTAATCGACGAGTGGGACTGCAGGATACGCCAAATCCAAGGACATTCTCCACCTACTATCGTCGTTTCATGAAGGTAAGCTGTCCGTTTAACGAGTCTAACCGACTGTGGTGAGTCGCGAAAGACGCGATTGCAACATCAACTCGGTCAATAACAATTAACGACGCTACGCACACGCCCTATCTGTTATTCCATTGCCTTTGGCAGCTTATCCATCTAATAATCTATTTTGTTAATCAATGCCGTGAAAATATTCTTCGATAACGGACGATGGAAAATTATGGCTTCCGTGATCATAGCGTCGAAACTCCCATTGGTCTTCATTATACTAAAAGTATTACCGTAGTACGAGACAGTTTTCTATAGAATCTTGTATTTACTCCAATAACTATTACGTTTGCACGCGCATGCATCGATGGCTTCAAATGTATCTTGCTTTTCAATTAAATCCTATTTAATTAAAGGAGTGCTCTTCTAAAATACATCCTTCTTGTTCATATTTAATATAGAAATGTATGCGGAGGTAACAAATAAGCTTAGTTCATTAGAATATTATATTTTGATTAAATTACTTTACCTATCATACTACTTACGTACATTCAGAAGTTGTTCTTCGATCCCCTATGAAAAGGAGAGAAGCTGCTTAAAATCATTGAATCGAATAATTGAATCGTAGTTCTATAAGCAAAATTTCTTTCACATCATTAATTAACTGCTGCGTCTTCTCTATAATTCTATTATATGTATATGTGTGCGTTATATATATATATATATATATATATATATATATATATATATATATATATATATATATATAAAAAAAAAAATGATAGAGAGATATTACGATAGTGATAATGCTACGATTTTATCACAATTTGGAAATAATTGTCGGTTTGAAAAAAAAAACTTTACAATAAATGTGCAATAGCAAACACTTAATTTGTCTTAATTTGTGCGCGCGATAATATTTCTGTTTTTTTTTTCATTTTTTTTGAATTTTTTTTTTTTTTTTTTTTTTTTTTTTTAATTTTTTTTTTTTTTTTTTTTTTTTTTTTGAATTATTAATCACGAATCTGAATTATTAATTTTATAATCACGAATTTTTAATATGATTCTTGTTACAAAATATTTATTATTTTAAAATATTACAATTTTATTAGAATATACATTAATATTATCGTCGTTAGAAATATTTTATTAAAAACAATGCCATGGAATTATGTTAAAATTATAAAAACAATTGTAACAAAACTAAGTAAAGAAATAATAAACACAATCAGTATATTATTTAATGCCACTATACGTTTATGAACTAGAACATTAATTTTTTAAATTATAAATTCTAGAAGATTTATTTTAGCATTTAATTATTTACTCGTATGTATACATTATATATTGAGAGAAAAAATTGTTCATATTGTAAATAATGACATGTAAACGGTTGATTGGTGATTTTAAAGCTTTGTAAGCCGATAATTGAACTCGATAGCGATCATTGAAATGTAATTATTAATAGACAAAGTGTAAAAACAAGTAAATAAGAGTAATTGAATACTACATTAAAATTTTATAGAATGAAAGTTTGTTAGCTTAAGGACATAATGCTCTTAAACTTATTAAATTCTATGTTGTTGTTAGATGTTAAATTAATTTCTTCATAAGTCTGATCAAAATAATATGATTATAATAACAATTAATCTTTCATAATAAAACTTTCCATAACACTGCACCTCAAAGGTATGCAGTTGACAATATTGGCCCGCAATTTCAACTCAACTCTATGAATAATAAAATTGAATATTATTATAAATAATTCTCGTGATTGATCGATAGGTGTAAATTATAATTAATACTGAGCTATGAAGGCTTAATAATTTGAATTTGCAGGGTAGCTTCTATACTTATAAAACGATAGTTAAAAAAAATTTCCGAATACGACTTTAAGCATTAAATATATAAATACAATATAAATACAAATATTATTTTTTTCTTATTTTTCAGATAGATCCCAAGCGACATGTAGTAAATGTTTAAATGGATCTGGAAAAACGTATAGTGAATATGTTTTTTATTTTATGAATAAATTAATTTTAATAATTTGTATATCCAGTATACGTATACAATATATTTATTTTAATGACATGAATGTTGCAGTATTTAATTTATGTAAATGTTTATTTCATTAAAGAAACTTATTTCAACAATTATAAATTTTGTTATTATTGATAATGATTTCCTGAAACCCATTTACTTTTATTATTATTATTGCTCAATGCGACTAGGTAAGACATTGACATCATAATTGTCAATTAATTTAACATATTACAAAATTAAGTAATAAGCGTTTTAAAATAAATTTTCCGGCGAAACGTTGTTTTTCAAGTTGTTTTCATTAAATTTATTTATAATCATCAAACAGAAAATTGAATGAAATTGAATAATCATACTGAAAGCATTTGATGAAATTGTAATTTATAGCATTTGATGAAATTGTAATTTATAGCATTTGATGAAATTGTAATTTAATTTATAGCATTTAGCATTTCATGAAATTGTAATTTATAGCATTTCATGAAATTGTAATTTATAGCATTTCATGAAATTTCATTAATGCGATCAAATTCATCTAAATTTTACATTTTTCATAAGATCTAAAATTGCCTTCTTATTTCCATAATATCTATGTCACTTTCTCAAACTTGAACGTAACATTGCAAATAAATAATGCTTAAAATTATTTTTCATTTAAAACCAAGTTTTTCTTTTATTTATATACATTGCTGTTTTAAAATTTAATTTGATAAACAATTAAAAATATCGTACTACATATACACATATGCATGCTTATGCGTATGCGCGTATTATATATATTCGCATATGTGTAGTGTGCGAAGGAATGAGGCTTAAGAATTTTTGTCGAAATGTTAAAAAAATGATCTAATATTGTAAGTGCAATTCCTTAAATACAGCATCTGTTGAGAAATTAGTTTTAAAAACATACATTTGTCATTGTTATTTGATCTTATAAGTCAGTTTTGTGTAATATGCAGCGTAAATAACGTTTCATAATCACATGTGCAAATGAAACTTTTATACCTATATAATTTTTCATTTCTAATAAGTTAATGCTTGTTATGTTTCTGAATTAAAGAAAATAAAAAGACCATTAATTCTAAAAATTATTCCAAATCATTATTGTAAAACATATGAAATTTTATTTTTTGAATACTATAAAATGCTAAATTATTGTGAACATAACCTGAAAAGGCAATAATTATAAGAAAATTAGACTTAAATTATCAATTGCAATTGGATTTGGCTCGAACGTTTAAATAAATGTAACCTAATATATCATTATTATCCAGAAATTCATCAAAGTATATACAAATCCTTATTCATTCTGCTTAAGTAATGTATTTCAGATAAAAAATTAAGTTACTAAAAAAGTAAAAATGTATTATCGATTTGTATCAGGGGTTATCTTTAGGCGTTTTAATTCCAACTTTCGTTTAGAGACAGTTAGAAACGTTCATTTCTTTCCCCAAAATTATGGGAAGGTAAATAATAAGTTGAGATGGTGTAAGCGAAAAATGACTATATGGCTACAAGAGCAGAGTATTCAAGTAATGAAAGCTTGTACAAAACAATTTGAGTTTATAGCTGAGCAAAGAGTAAGAAGAAGTTTACATATTTTTCATCATTACAGAAGAATTTGGGATGAAGTAGGTTTACAAGAATTTATAAAATTATACAGGTTTAGAATTACAAAGAATACAAGGAACTTTCTTATGGGAGCGGTCGGTGTGCAAATGTACAATTGGGATGAAGAGAGAGTATCCGATGAAGAAATAAATAAGTAATACTATTTTATAAAATTAATTTTATATAAATAAATATTTATTAAATTAATTTAATAATTTTGTTTAAGCTATGCTCATGAAATAGAAGAAATTTATAAATTACAAGATTTGACAATTATTTGTCATGAATGTGGTTTGAGAACAGTTATAGATGTTAGCCAACCAAAAATTAAATATTGTCAATGTTATAAAGTTAATAATACAACTAATGTATCAAAAGCAACGGGTGTGTTTGTCAAATTAAATAATTTGTAAATCTTTAATAGATTAACGACCTAACGTATGTCTAATAAAATTGATATATTTGCAATTAGATTGGGAGCCATTTACAGAAGGTAAAGATATGATAATTTGGAGAAAACAAGATAAAGATTCTAGAGGTCTTTATTCTTATAAAGTTTATGGCTGTTTCGATGATGTTTCTGCCGAAGACTTTTTACAGGTTCAAATAGATCTAAATTATCGTAAACAATGGGATACCACGGTCAAACAATTGAAAATAATAGATACCGATCCTTTACAGAATGAATCTATGAATAGTCGTAGCGATGTAATATATTGGGAAATGATTTGGCCCGTAAGTTTAATGAATTATGTATAGTTAAATGGATAGTATTACAGAAAGGTATCATTTTGTATTTTTCATTATAGAGAATGTTTGCAAATAGAGATTATGTATATCAAAGAAAATGGCTTTACAATAAAGAAAGGAATATTGTTATTATTGTTAATAAAGAAACTAAACATCCAAGTGCCCCAAACAGATCTGATACATATAGGTATAAGAACTATATATACTTTAACTACAATGATATATTAATTTTGTTATAATATTTAATTAAAAATGTTCTATAGAGTAACAACGTATTGGTCATTTATGGTTATAAAGCCATTGAAAAGTTTTCATGAACCAGGAGTTGAATTTGGGTTGACCTATTTCGATGATCCGGGGACAAATGTACCGACTCTTACCACTTGGATAATCATGTCGGGTAAATTGTGTTTTAATACTGCAAATTAAAATTTATAAGTAATTTAAAACTATAATCATGTACAAATTTTACTTTAAGGTCTGACAAATTATTTATGTCAGATGAGACAAGCTATTCAAAATTATAGAAAATATAATAAATTACATGTATCTGAAGATACAATATTAAATAATAATATAACAGTCGATCAAGATAAGAAGACCGATACAACGTGTATAGATAATAAACAAGAGGGTTGTGAAAAATATGAGGGAAATAGTGGTAATAATATTAAAAAAGTGACAACTGACATAAAAGATAGGCAAACTGAATTTGTGGCCGTTGATAAGTTCAGAAATGAAAATGAAAATGAAAATGAAAATGAAAATGAAAATGAAAATGAAAATGAAAATGAAAATAAAAATGAAAATGAAAATGAAAATGAAAATGAAAATGAAAATGAAAATGAAAATGAAAATGAAAATAAAAATGAAAATGAAAATGAAAATGAAAATGAAAATGAAAATGAAAATGAAAACGAAAACGAAAATGAAAATGAAAATGAAAATGAAAACAATGAAAGTAGTGAAACAGATTTAGCAGAAGAAGAAAAAGAAGATCGAAGTCTACTCAACTTTTTCTTCTTAACTAAGTTATTTGCATAGCATAGACATGAAAATGTAATAAATTTAGAAATTTTGTGAAAACATGTTTAATGTAGGTTTTAGTTTATATCAATTTTTGTTTAAATAAGGAAACTAATGCATTGTGTAAGTGGCAATTTTTAAATTAATAATTTTATCAAATTTAACTTGAAGATAATAATTGTGTATAAAAAGATTTTTTTTTATCTAAAATAATGCAGTTTATGTAAATATTGTAAATCACTTTAAAATATATTAATGCATCTAATGGAGACTGATATTGCATTTACTCTATTAGAGATTCCACTAAAAATATTGAAAATTAAATAATAGGCTCATAACAAATAGATATTTTTCTATCATAAATATATTTTTATGTTATATACATTTATTAAAATATTTGCTAACAAAATATATTACAGTTATCTATATATATATATATATATATTGATATGCTTATCCACGTACATAATCAATTATATTATATATTATAATTTTAAAAAAGAATATAATTATAATAAAATAAGCAATTAAAATTGATTTTATGAACAATTCAGTGTTCACGTAGCTTTAGTTAAATTCTTAAGGATGTTGTTTATTCAATTTATTATAGTCGATCTTTACCAACGACATTTCTGTTGATTTAATCTTCGATAGTGGAAAATAAACAGTCTGTTTCGTCTTCGAAATAAAACGCCACTTCTACGGGTAATTTTTTGGGCACAGACGTAAAATATTGACAATCTTCATCATGACATTTTTGATACATAACTTTTTTATTTAAATCGATAACAAAATAAATATTGTTACTTTTGTGCCATCTACCAATATTCTGGCAAAATCTAACAATTGATACATAAAAAACATATTTAAAATAAATGCACTGTGTGTTATAATTTTTAAACATGCGTTATGTATTTACTTACCTATTGCCAACAATTTCAAAAATTACATGATTATTAGCAATATGTTTCATATCTCTAATTCTTCCGGGCTTTATCAAATTAGAAATAAAATTATTTAAGGAATTATATGAAGCTTCTGAATATAATTTAGAATTCGAACACTGTTTTGTTTGTGCTTTTATGCTTTGACTATAATGCTGAATTTGCAATGACTTGGGGTCATTGAAACTCAGTATGCCCAACTTTTTTGCATTTGGTAAATATGAGAGAAGAGAATTTATGAACAGATCAAAATCATTGCTTTTTCTTGATTTTTTATTCCAATGACATTTACAATCTTTAGCATGAACTAAATGGGAATTTTTGCCCCACTTTGTGGCCTTGTAGATTCTAAAATGCCTATTTTTAGTATAAACATTAAGATCGACGAATAATTTTTTTCCTTTAGTAGTTTTCACAAATAATTCCTCGAGCTCCGATTTATTAAATTTACTTAAAATATCATTTTCTGAATTCTCACTCGACACAAGACTTATTATGTCAAAACAAATTTTTTTTACCAGACAACCTACTTCAAAATTATTTTTAAATGCAACATCTTTGGTACTGAAGATTAAATGCTTACTGAATTTGCCATCGCGTGAAGAATCCAAATTAATAACCACACTCTTCTCGCAACGATAATTCCAATATTTAGCTATATATTCACATGTGATATCAATAAGCGTACTGGTCATTTTAATACCATCTTTATCCTTATTTATATCTGTTTCAAATTCTATATCGTAATAGAGAAAACAAGGAAGATTTTCTGGAATTACCTACAAATATTCATTTATGAGACGTCAAATTTACTAATAAGTCATCAATTTATACAAGCCAAGTACTCGATCATCGCATTTACATTACCTATCGCTTATTATGTTTTTAAAAATTACTCATAAAATTATTGATAGAAATTTTATATTATGAATTAATTCTGCAAATAGTTATTGATTTACCTCGTAAAAAACTCTTTTTTCCATTGGCACGTGCTCAAAATCTTCCCACATGTCTTCGGGATGAGTTACAATAAAACGCCTTTTTCCAAGCTCATTTTGAAAAACGAAACAACATAATACATCGTCATTGCCAAACTCTATGGCATTAGCAAGGGCTTCATTCTGTTTCCAAAATTCTTCTTTGTATCGACTTGGCTGCAGCAATGATTTTGGTTTATATTCTATGTTGGCTGGTTGCTGCCTTTTTGTTTGTTCAATTCTCTTTTCAAGATCATCGTATATGCCATTTAAGGAGGTCCCATAAAATTTTCCAGATACTATGGGTACATTCCCTTGTCTAAATAAAAAAATACAACAAATTTGCCGATTGTAATATGAATTTACAGGATTAACAAGTAAGTGAAAAGTAGAATAGTCCCAAGTAAGCTCGCATGCAGTTTAATAATTAATTTGACGCTACGAAGATAAAGAAATAATATGCGGTAACTTACTCGTTCATAATCAATAATTTGTAAGAATAATTTAATACAATATTTTCATTTACAATGCATTAAGGCCCCAAATAACTGTGCACATATATGTATATATAAATAATATAAAACGATGGTATTTATTCAAAATCCAAAATCAGACTACGAATACAATAAAAAGATCTATTGAAAAATTGACAGGCAATATTTAAAATTTGCCATTTCGTTCGATAAAATTTGTCTGTGTTGTCCCGCGGAAACATGTTTCGACCAGCAAAAGTTGGTAAACGATCGCTGATCTATACGCCCCTCCACACACCAACACATGCCCAATGATATCCATGCATACACAATTATAGGGAGAATCGTCGGTTGACAGTTAATTCGCATGCGCTATTACTATTGGACGAAATAACGTTCGCCAGATGGCGCACTTGTGTTTGCAAGTTGAAAAAGCCCGCGAGTGTATGCAGTAGGAGCCTGGACAAAGCCAAGAAGGATTTATCATCAATTATAAGGCTCAGCAAAGATTGCGTGACCAGGATAATCATGAAGATGAGTGAACGCTTGCGAATCGCCAATATTCCTTTTATCTAAGGCACGAAGAACTGTAGAAGCCTCGATTTTACACTTCTCGCCTCCATTTAATATAACCGTGATTCATTACTCGGTTCTTTCTCATTAATTTCATTATTTTTATCTAGAGAGTGATAAACCGTTCGATTAGGACATTTCGGAGCTTCATACATTTGATTAATTTTAGAGCAATCAAGAATTTAAACTATCGTGTAGTTTTACTACTAATATATTATTATTTTACTATTAAACAATTATGTATATTGGTTGCCCTCGCATACATATATATATATAATGCGCTTACACATGCTTGCATAATTTGCGTACACGTTAGTCAAGTTATTAAGATAATTAGTTGTGTAGGGACTTGTATAAAGGCTGGGGATGCAAATGTTCACAAAATTGATAAACAATCATTCATTAAATATACGCATTTCACTCTTGGATAAATTATTTGTTTGACATGCAAAACATATTTTGCAATCTATAGTCCCAAATCTCTAATCTACACTCTCATCAAAATATATTAGACACGGTGGTTATTATCAATTTTTTTCTTCATAAAAATTTTTAATGATATGGCATATTACATGGCTGTTACGATAAAGTATTTTAATGTTATATTGCGAAATTATGTGAGTTCATAAATATTTTGAAAGTGAATTAGATGAAAAGGACAAAAATATTATTGTCCGATAGCAGAACTCATGCGACTTAAAAATTAAGGAAAAAGCTCTTTGCGTTTATAAACGACGCTCATGGCGTACAAAGAGGTTCCGCTTTCACCGATGAGCGAACAAAATAAAATTGTAGTAACCAACAAGTAAAATTGTAGTAAATTTATTGCCTCTCTCTATTAGCAAAAATATATTTTCTTATATTTTATATCGAGTATTTTTTTTATTTATTTATTTATTTTTTTTTTTTTTTATTATTATTATTATTTTTTTTATATTATTTCGCCTTATATAGCGAAAATCTACAATTTATTTAAGTCGCACTTTCTTTTAATAGCTGCAGTTTGTGTAAGGTTTCCTCGACTTTCATTACTAATATTAAAATAGTACTTTCGTGCTTCAATGCTTTCTTCGCTGTTAGTTTAGACAACTTGATTTCACAAAGCTTACGAGGTCATAATTTCTCTACATGGACTATCGACCATTAAACTTTATAACGAGATAAGTTTTATTTATTTCGTTTTGCGCAAATTACATTTTTCCATTTAGAAGTTATAAAAAGTATTTACATCTTTAATTTTATTGAATTTTGGAAAAATTGCTCCGACATAATGCTCAGTTTAAATAGTACGACAATTGATTATACTAAAATTCTTATTTTGAAGGACGGCTATAGGCGTCTTTGTTTTACTAAGGTTGAAAATTGATATTAAAATACACATCCGAGCTGAGAAGCACAATATAAGAGGTCAATAGTGCCGCTCGACAATTATATTTATCTATTTAAACAAATTATAAATTTCTTCTGGAAATAATTAGTGTTTAAGAGTATTTTACAATTTCATGTAAAAATGATTAGCGGCTTTAATGATTTTATTAAAAAAGAGCAAAAACTTTTGTAATTACAAATACAAATGATAAGTCACATTGCTTTTAATCTTCTTTATATTGATAATATTCTATTTATATTTCTTGATAAATACGATCCATGGAATTTATGTTTATATACAAAAAAAAAAAAAAAAAAAAAAACTTAATTAATTAATATTTATTAATAAGCAAATTTTTTGTTTTGTATAATACAATGCCTACAATGAATAATCTTTGTAAAAGATAAAATATGACCTAATTAAAATTTTTTCTTATGTAATTACATAATTGATCATTGATAGTTTTTAGGATTGATTTTTGATTTGATTTGTAATTAATAAGCGTTTAATCGTAGATAGATATAATTATTAATTGATTATATCACCAATAATAATAATAATAATAATAATAATAATAATAATAATAATAATAATAATTTTCAAGTGGCTTTTTTCTTGTATTTCAAAATTACTGTATCAAAGTACATAACATTTATTAATTTTTCTAATTGCAATGTAATAAAATAATTGATCATTAGTTTAATAATCATTGGACTTTTGTAAATCAATATTTATAACAAAAGCAACAAAATGTAACTTTACAAATTTAATTCTTTAGTATGAATTTCACAGTACAATTTATAAAATGCAGATACATTTATCTGGCCTTTTTTATTTTTATGATTTATTGTAAAATTGTACCTAACATATAATTAGTTTGAAGAGAATAAATTTTACAATAATAATCCGAAAGTTTATACTTCAATTATGAATACTTACAAAGTATTATACAAAGCAAATAAGTAGCAAAATTAATTTTACGCATCTTTGAATAATTGTATAATGGCAAAATGTCATGCACGATTGTATAGAAATCGGTTAAAGTGAATATTTTAAGATTTATTATAAGATTCAGTAGATAAATTTACATATTAGCTGTCTCCTTACGTTCGAATCCTTTTCGTGAATATAAAAACGAGAGCTTCTAAAGATTTTGACAGAAAAGATGTGGAACAATTTTTTAAAAATAGAGTAAATCCATTATCTTGGTACTTAATTTATCTTAATGAAAATTATAAACAAATCATTCAGTAGAATTTTTAATATTTAAATAATTAAAATATATTTTTGATAATATTTTTAAGTATTTTTTAATGATTTAGATGAGTATTGAATTTGAGTTTCATTACATTTGAAAAGATTAACATAATGAAATATAAGAGGGAGGAATGATTAACTGCAAGGACTCCGTATAACATATTATTTACATTTTAAGGAATGTCGTTATATGAATTGAAATTTCAACTATCAATTTCTTCTATATAATTAATATGACGAAATTAATATTTATTCGTATAGTATTAAGAAAATTACAGTTTACCGAACAATGATTTGTCATTTATAAATCCATTTATCTTATAGTCGAAATATTAATATAATATGTAGATAAAATTAATATGTTAAAGATAAATTAACCAGACTAAGCATAAACTTGGAGACAAAACATTTAGTGAAAAATTTTTTTTTGAAACCGCGACTAGTAATTAAATGTGCATCCAAATTATTATTTCTATTACGAGGATCCAAGCAACGAATGGAGATAAACAGTTGTTACCATCTAATTATTCGCACTAGGACTCTTATTACAATATAAAGACAAAAAAATAATATGTTTGTTAATGATATTAGTATGGGGAACCGATAATTTATGTTTTTTTTTTCGGGTTAGTGGTCTAGAAACCTCGCAATTTTAATGATTGTGGAATTCTCTTCTGGAAGTTTTAAAGGTTTTCTTGACTGAGGAATGGCTCCGCTTCGTAAAATTCCAGTCGCTGTTTAAGAGAAGATTTTAACGTCCTTGTGCGACAATTTTCGCTATCATGGCGATCGATGTTTGCACAAGCCTAGCAGATCCTCATGGTTCTATAAAAAAAAGTCTCGGAAGCTGCATAGTTTTGTACGTTTAAAGCTGACTAAGTTTTCCCTCACATTTTCTTACTCTTGCAATTTCATGCTTTTCTTTTACTTTTAATATCCTTGCTACCCCTTCTTGCGTACTCTCTCGTTCTCTCTCTCTCTCTCTCTCTCTCTCTCTCTCTCTTTCAATTATCCAGATAGATTCAGAGATTTTCTTAATATATATAGCTAATACACACATTCTGAGGGTATTTTACAAAATGAAGAGAAACGTAGTATTATTGATAATTAAAATTCACGCAAATGATTATGTGTAGTAAATAAAAATTAATCTCATGATTTATTGTCCTACTTTCTTCGGTATCCCAATATTGTTAACGATATAAAACTTTTATTGCTTTTATTACGAAACGACCATTCACACGCGTAAAACATAAAATATTAAAAACAATTAATCCTCTAAACAATTATACCCTGGGAATACACTCAAATTACCTCGTTATGGAATCGGAGAGGAAGTGGATGCTGCGATGCGACAGACGCCACTCTGACACTATCTTATTTTACCGCAACTCCGAGACATTATACATTTCATTTTATATGTCGAATTTAGAATTCATTTGAAAACTCATCGATCGTGCAATTTATTAAGCGGACTTGACGCGATTTTATCCACAGCGAACATTTCCATACAAACGAGCATGAAATAATATTAAATAATTATTTAATTTGGTCGATAGCGTTAGTCGCTATTTACAACATTTTATATGCCATAATTATCTAATAGTTGTTTCTACATGTTTTTTCATATTGTCATAGATTATAATAATGGTAATGAGACACTGCAGTTTCGTACAAGAGTAACGTGTAGTAAACTTATACAGATTGCACAATAATTATTTTTCTACTATTAGCAATAATAGCAATATCATTGGCTTTAAAGAATAATGTATTAAGTAATTGTTATCATACTCGTAATAAGTACCAAGAACATTAAACGTAAAAGCAATGAAAATCTTTATTTTTCTACAGTTTATCGAGTCCCATATAAAAAGGAGAATATGAAGGGCAAACGTGGGTGTGGGTACGCTTTGCTTGTTGCGTGTGCGTGTGAATTATTAGAAGTCGATGGTAGCATCGTCGGCGTAGCTTTAATTCTCCGCAACTTTTGTCGTGCAATTTGATGCTTAGGATGACTGTATATTTTTAAAAAGCCAAGCTGCGTTCGTAAGCTTCTATTAATTCAAAAGGTATTTGCATCCGATTGAGAACGCCGATGAAAAGTTTTCACGTACAAATATCCTTGTACCCACTCTTATTCGTATAGACTCTATGGGAGATAAAATTTTGACTTTATTGAATTTAATAATGAATATTTTGAACATTAAAATAACAATAGTGGATTTAATTTAGTCATTGTCATCACAAGACAATAAAGATTCTTTTCTTTTTTTTCATTCCTTTAAATTATTACACGGATTTTTTTTTCAGTTATTTAAGAACAATATCGATACAATTATACATCGCGAAGATAAGAAAATTTTGTTACAAGTAAGTAGGTAAATATTAAAGACTTCAGATCTTATCAATTCAATAGTTATTCATTTAATCAATTATCAGTCAAATAGTTGAAGAGAAAACATGGTTTAGAATAAATGTATTATACATTGAAGATAAGTAAGCCAGCTTCGGATTTATAAAGGAACGTAAATTTATATCTAATGGAAAATTATGTATATACAGTTTTTTTTTTTTTTTATCAGATACAGAGCAAAAGTAATAGCGGCCTAATGCAATATGATACATTTTTATGTTTTTATAAAACTAAAAGAATTTAGCATAGATAATTTGAAAGACTTTAGTAAATATAATTCAAATATTACAAAAAATTCTGTCCGTGTTTATTATAATGGACAGGTGTATAAAATCAAATTATCTTGTTTTATTAAAATGATAGATTACGTACATAAAAAGTAAACTTACTGTTTACTGAATTTAGTTAATTAATAATAAGACTTTTTCGCATAAAATTTTTACATGAAATTTTGTGAAATTTGCATTTAATAATTCAAAATTGTATCAATTCTAGTAAATATGGGCAACTCATTTTTTACACATAAAATCTTCATTTATTTCATGATATTTGTTCAACACTGTTTTCCCATTATTTTACCTAGTATTTCGATATATTAAAAAGCCATTATTATATTGTTTATAATCATTTTTAATCTCACGTGATTAAAGTTTTCTAATTTTTTAAACAATTTTTCATTAAGACACTTTTTATTTCAATTTCTATTATAAAATTTGAGCATTTTCCCGCCAATATATCTCAATACAATATTGTCAATATTAAATATTGACTTTCAATTAAATTCATACATTGTACAATTTACGTGTACTATCGATGCATTTAATAAATCTTAAGTTAAATCAATATTCATGGAAGATATATCTTTTTAGTCGCCAAACATTGTAGCAAACATACTCTCCTATGACAAGTGAATTCAACTCATCAATAATGCAATTGTAAATAATCCATAATAAATAAATCCATAATAATGTTCAGGATTGGAGCACTTTCCATGAACTTTGATTGTCGGAAAATTATAATCGTTCTAGCTCTCGAAATTGTAAACATTTGATTCCGATGATTCACGATCATTTTAAAGCCTTTTCTTTCAAATGTCCTGTAATGTTTATCTAGTCTCCTCATAGCAACGACAGTGGAATTCTCCAACCTTCCAAAGCTTCCTGGAATTCTCTCCTAGAATTCTCGAAACTTTTAAAGCTTTATTATAATGGACAGGTGTATAAAAGTCTCGAAGTCCTGTACAAATCTCCGCAAAGCAACACCTGTCCATTGTTGCCAGATAATCAAACTCGCTCGGATATTTAAAGCAAGCACGCGTCGAAGCTCACTTACTTACTTGAGCCACCTCGGACGAAATACGATGTTTTTTTTTTCTCTATTCTACATCTAAATTCTACGCCAGGACGTCACTGGATTCTATCACTGTATTCTCAATTAAGGCACCACAACTTCTGTGCTTCACTATACTCCAAGACATCACTGCACGCTGTATCTCTGTATAAGTGCCATATCACTCACTACCAAGACACATTGAGGTATAGAAACCATTTTTTTTCATACTTTAATATATCAAGAGGAGCCTCGCAATCAAAACATCATCACCTGGCACTACGTAAAGGAGTGTCCAGCGATTTATGACCTCTCACTTCTCACTGTAGTAACTTTTCATCAAGCGCACTATACCAGGAGAATCCAGAGATTTACGACCTCTAACATCGACTTGCAGTGCACGTTATGGCCACGTAAAAAAAAAAAATTCTATGGAACAGTAAAATCTCAACGATTCTCACTACCAACGTAGAATCATAATCGTGTATTTGTAAATAAAAACGCAATAAACAGCACGAAAAGCAAATGTGTTGATTACTGAATTGAAGCAGTAACTTCTCCACTTAGCCACACTTTTGTCACCAGTAAAATTGTCGACATGGTCTGATCCAACCACCTTGATCCTTCGACTACCGGATGACTACCGGAATTCCCAACAGTTGGACCTTCGAGCCAGATAAGTGGAAGCTAGTGTATCACATCAGTATTTCAACATCAGGAAGGACGTGCCGCTACACACTGAGATTATACCGTTGCACTATAAGTACTCCATTGTTTTTTTTCCTGTATGTTGAATCATCATTGAAAGAATGCCAAACCGTGAGAAGAAAGAACCAGCGTGTTCGGGATTGGAGCGACTTGGAAGAATTTAAAAGTTGGGAAAAGTAAAAGCTTTCCCGCACTCTCATGTTTGTAAACATGATTCTGCTAATTCGTAAACTAACTACGCCTTAATTTCAAATGAACTGCAATATTTTCGCATAGCAACGTCGATGAAAATTCTCGAACCTTACAGGGCAGTGTCTTTCGGTAATTCTCGTATATTCTGGAGCTCAGTTTTCTCACGTCATCAACATTTTCAGTTCGGGCTAGTAACAAGCCCAAGCACTGTTGCCAGCGTCGCAAGCTGCTACGAAGAATATTTAAGAGCAGCTCGCCACGCACCGGCGCTCACTGTGCTTTTACCACCTACTAAGTCATCACCACGGCTATGGCTCGCTGTACTACTACCTATTGCTCAATCATCTGTGATAGCGCATCGTATCAATGAGGCATCAATCAGAACTTGCAATTACGAAGCTC
This sequence comes from Ceratosolen solmsi marchali, assembly GCF_000503995.2. NCBI lineage: Eukaryota > Metazoa > Arthropoda > Insecta > Hymenoptera > Agaonidae > Ceratosolen > Ceratosolen solmsi. The sequence continues at coordinate 3,905,026 of NW_011948422.1, forward strand.
TGCCGAACGCCTAGCAAGCCGCCTAAAATGCACACGAATTTAATTCTACCATTATCTACGATAGAGAGTTAGTCATTCTACGGTGAAGCCATAATACTTATAATAACTAAGTACGCCAAGCCCAATAGTCACCGGTAAGCAGTGTATATAATTTATAAGGTATTATCAATTAATTATTCGTATGAGCTAGTCACCCACGCTTAAACGACGTTCATACAGAGTCTGCCGTGAAAGAAACAAAAGCTTGGAGTAAAGCCAACTTTATGGCCGATTCTTGTTCCTAAAATAGTCGACTATGACTAGCTTTCTAATATTCCCATACTCCCTTTGGAATATGGTCGAATTTACATGATAACTACCACCACAGAGACATGAATATGCTCCCCTCCTCCTTTTTTGAACATGATTAATTCTCCCTGCTAAGCACTAACTGTTTACCATTACCACCTTCCCATGTTCATTGATGAGCGTGGTCGACTGCTCGCTCATACTGACACCTACAACGTCAGCATAGACACAAATCAACATTCATTGCAATTTCTATAACATCAACGACATCGCCACCATTCCGAAGAAGCAACCTCACCCTTGAAATATAATAATCCCCCCGTCCCCCCCCCCCTCTCTATCACTAGCAGTAATAATCAAACTACAATATTGTAACTATTAATAAACCAGAATAAACCGATGTCTTATATCAAGGTTATACATTGTACATATTTATAGCTCTTCCATTTGTGTTTTTACTAAAAATCGCTACAGCGAGAGACTAATGCACTGAACTATTGAATTGACACCTCGAGCCCACAAAACAAACCCTCACATTCGAACATTTGGTCCTTCGAACCGGATAGCCTCATCGTCGGATAGCAGATTTAAGGAAACGAGTCGGACCTGCAAACATCTGATCCGCTGGACACAGTGGAAGGCAGTGCATTCTAGACAGTACGTGGTCCTATACCACGAATCGTTGTTCTATCAATTTGAAACCAGAGACCTTCGACCTCCGCCCTCGTTAATACCTACCTATAAATAAGATCTTTAGCAAGCCAAAATGGATGCTGTTACGGATTGAAACAGTTGAAAGGCGGAATAGAAAAGTGGGAGAAGAGGTATGAGCGTGCGAACGGTTGTTTATAAACACTAGCCAACTAACTCGAATAATATCTCTACGCCGAAAACCCGAATATCCGACTATAATTCCGAAGAATTATAACTGTTAAGGATCGCAGCATTCTTCGCGGTAAACAAAGTGGGAGAGGTAAAGTCATCTGCTTAGGTCAAAACATTGCGCACCAAGTCGTAAACACGATTCTCCGAAATCGGGAAAATTCAATACTCAAATAGTCAACATTACATTACAATTCCGACTAACAAGGGCCGACGAACTCTCCAAGGCTAGGACTCTAATGACGTCACTCCAAACAAGAGCAATTTAGAATCCACTGGAATCGCAAGCCTGTACGATAATATTTAAGGAGATGCGCCTGACACTTTCGCCCTCTTACTAGTTCAACCAAGCGGTCATCAAGATCGGATCGCCATTCTACAAGTTAACTCCACGTGCATAGAATTTATCTCCAACAAACACAGATTTTCTCCAACCAACCCGTAAGCTATTCACATTCGGTTCACTACCACCACACGTCTCGACCTCACACACGTAAGCTACGCTATTACACACGTTCTTGCGTACCATCAATCCAACTGAGACCGACTTCAACACACGTAAGTTACGTTATTACACATTGTTCGAGAATGAAAAGAAAATCTCTCGAATTATATTTACTAGAAAAACCTTCAATAATCAACAAAAGGGGGATTATCAAACGGATACGAAAGACTAAGAAAGTCTCGCCAAGATCACATGAGACTTGAAAAGGTTTGTACATCTGTGAACTCATAACCAGCCATTATGGTCTTTTGACCTGCAGACGTAGTAATTGTTTTTAAAGCAATAAAACGACCCTTGCGAGCTCACATCAAAACTCGTCTAGACTGTTTATACTAGTATATTTTGAGGATTAAAATATTTCAAGACAATTGAATAAAAAACATTTTTTAAATCCGTTGCAACCCGAAACTCGGCACGCACGGCTCTCGAGATTCTAAGTCACACGTGTGACATTACCTAGAATACATTTACCAAGAATTCTAGGCATTGTTTTCAAGTCAGCCACATGTTGCCGCTCACTTCGATTAGGCAAAAATGCTTGACCACGAATTATCCCCACTATGGTCACTCCAGGAGAGGGGACAAACTTCCACGCAAGGCGTTACCACCAACGATGCTCTTCGGATATCCCCCTGTTAATGCCTAATTTCCTCGGAAGTGGGAAAAGGGCGTGTACAATCAGCATAATTTTGGAAATCGGCGAGCTCTGATTGGAAAACTATAACGAGAACTCCTTGAGTGGGGGTTCGCGACAAAAAGCTTTAAATGTTGGACTAAGGAAGAAAACCGGCACCCTTCCGAGACAAAAGAACAAATCATCCAGAGTGAGAGTGAGCAGTCTAGGGAAAGGTCAAATTATAGAAATAAAGTGTCCAAGAAAGCCAAATCTAACAATTCACTCAACACAGAAATAAGTGCTAGTAATTCGCAGATCAAGAATAGTTTATGCTGGTGAGTAAAGGAGTCACGCCGCACATGATTCGTGTCCCTCTCACCGCTGAATCAGATTGAATTACGATATCGCTGTAAGTACGTTGATACACACTTTCTCTTCAATTATTGTCAGCCGGCAATAGAACCGGCCATAAGACAATCATCAAGATTATCTCACACTCTCCAATCAGAAGTGTGCAGCAATTATTTACCTGTACAATTTACATCAATTAAACGATTTCAAGGCATCTTGTGTAGTGACACCTCCTGTATAAGAAGCCAATCAAGAAATCATATCTTCATATAAGATACAAGAAGATTCTACAACATCCATTTGTAAATTGTGTAATAAATTGTATAATAAATATATAATTAATCAACTTTCACGACTCTTGTACAGCCCTTTCACCTACATCTCACTCCTTCCCGAGCGTCTGCTAGGGCGGGCGGCAAACTAAGCTATTGAAACATTGGCAGTTCGAGCTAAGAATTACATCCCTACAATATTTCGAACACACGTGTTCTTACAGATCACCAACACACGAACCAAGTAAGCAGCATACCAAGACAATGGCATCATTGCTCATCAAGAGTGACGTCACAGCAACGCTCCCCTATCACAGCGCCCCACAGGCCGCTCTAGCTTATCGGTAGCGGCGACCGGCGGCGTCAAGACCCTTCATCAGCGCATATCCCTCTACCACTACGAGTCATAACCACGAGTAGGAGAATCACGCGCTACACCAAGAATACACTCACAAGATTATAATCACTGATTACCTAAAGAAACTCTCACCTATTCATTGTATCATATTTTCAATCTCACCTCAATAGACCACTGATTATTTATTATATCATTAAATTCAACAAAAGGAAAATCAACTCATACAAAGGCCGTGTTGAATTATTGCATTGTCCAGTTCACTTGCCAGCAAGCCTCTCCGCAACATCTCAGGGAAGCTTTTAGTCTGATCCCAGGCATTTTGGTCCTTCGAGGCGGATAAGTGGAAACCAGTGCATACATTCAATAATACCAGTCATAAGGATAATAGTACAGTACGCAGATCATTGAGTACGAGAGAGATTCTTCATCACCGTAAGTAAACCTTGCTGTTATATCATATCAACATGTCTACTCAGGAAAAGAAGGTCGTTAAGGAGTCAGTAGGTGCTACGACACGCAGCAAGGAAAGGCTAACCAGCGATCAAATCCTGACGGCCCAATCACAATGGACCCGAATCGAGACGATGCGAGCACTAACTGACGATAGCATTAATGCAGACAAGGCAATCCCATAAGCCTACCAGAAACCTTAGCAGTAAAATACGCAATCGATGAAATACACAGCACCTTCATGACGGAACACAAATTCATAACAAGCAGCTGACCACCGTTAGATGCCTCACACGAGTACTTCACAAAGCACGCCATGATGGAAGAGTTCGTCTGCCACACCAAAGCCACGGCACTGATCATGAAACTGTGTCAAGAAATTAAGTCCAACGACTACGGCAACGCGAAAGCTCACGAGTGCAGATGAAAGGACACTGCCAGTGGAGACACGCGGAGTGACTTATCTCCCGGATATTCCCATTCCCAAATTCAACGGAAACTATCTTGCGTGGCCTTCGTTCAGAGACTTGTTCGAATCACTAGTGCTTCAAGGCAATAAGCTAAGTGACATTTAAAAATTACATTATTTGCGGAACTTTGAAGGCGCTCATTACACAAGCAATCATGATTTCACCAACAAGAGTAAAGGAAGTCCCAGAATTATTAATCTTAATGAGTAAATTACGCAATCTACTAAGATCAATGATACAACACAATCTCCCAAACGCATGGGACGCACTGATGCTGCATGTGGCACTACTACAAGTAGATGAGCAGGTAATAACGGTATGAGAACAATCACTGGGAAACGATAATTCATACCCACAATTCGAGAAGTTTGATCAATTCGTAATGGCAAGAATGGAAGCACTAGAGAACGTAACAATGGCAAGTACACAAGGAATTCAATCGCCATCCTAAACAAGCTCGACCTCGCACACCCAACAAAAGGTTCGTAAGATGTGTGCCAGTCATCTACCGCACACGAATCACCAGGCTCAACTAGAACGGCCGACGACAGAAAATTGCAATGCTTTCACTGCAAGGAACGGCACCCAATTTGGAGATGTAGTCAATTCAAGCAGCTTAGTCCCGCACAGAAACTGTCTGTGATCAAGGAGAAAAGGCGATGCCTTAACTGCCTGGGCAACCATTTGCCACAGCCATGCCCAGTCAAGAGAGGATGCTACATATGCAACAAGGCCCACCACACATTACTACACGATGCCCAAGACACCACACCAAACGACAACGTCCAGTCACTACACACCACATGACTAGACACAAAGCACACCAGTGCAATCGAGCACTGCTGTGAGGAGGCTTGCTGGCAAGTGGAAGGGACAATGCAATTATTCAACACTGCTTTTTGAGTTTAGTGTCTTAATAAACACAGGTGTCTTTACCTCTTCCACTTTGTTTACCGCGAAAATTGCTGTAATCCGTAACATTACGTCTCTCTAACAGAGCGATATGAGAACTCACGGCTGTACATTCAATCTCATCTCGAACAACTTCTTTCCAACTCTACAGACGTGAAAGATGAGGTTGAGCTAATTAAAGACCTCGTTCGTGACCCTAATGACCTGCTAAAAAATTATCGCCTATTAGACATCAAAACCGACATACGGGACTGCATAACCGTCCACCAACTTACGCAAAAACTGATCTAGCGCACAATAGAGCAGTGAGAAGGCCCACTAGGCGACACCAATTCCTACCCCAAGTTCGGGAAACTCGAAACCTTCTTAATGTCTCGAGTAAGGGCTCTGGATAAACTAAAACGAGCCGCGACTTCAAGAAGCCCAACTACCCAGTCCAGCCACCGAAGAAAAGGTTAGTAAGAGCGTACCAATCGTCTGTAAGGACTGAATCTCGAGGTCCACAAGAAGGCCCAAGGAATGATATGTGCGACTGCTGACAGCAGCAGCATGTTGTAGCCGTAAAATTCAACCAACTATCGATGTCGGAGAGAAAGGATCTTGCGAGAAAATGACATCTATGTCTTAACTACTTAGGTCATCACTCCTCTCGCAATTATAGGCACAACTACAAGTGCACGAAATTCAACACGTAGAAATCACATTCGCATCAGAGCATCTAATTAAGGAACTAAATATACCTCTCGTCAACGTACCGTCGTCCTCTCGTCGGAATTGGAGGATCTCTTTCAACTCAGGCTCTTTCACTCGCCCTTCAATCAAATTATTCGAAATCCTTAGTCAAAGTTCTAGCTCACATCCTTAAGTCATTGGCCACCTTGCGTCCATCCTTCAAACCATCACGACAGGCATGTCCGCATCTGAGTTACTTAACACTAGCCGATTAAGAATAACTTTTACCAAGACCGATGGATATTGTTCTTGGAGCAGATGTGTATGGACAGATCATTAAGCCCAATATCACATGAAGAGATCTCCCCCTGTGCCCCACCATAACGAAACTCACTACTATCTGTTACACCATGGTGTACTCAAACCACATAGCACGATGACCAAGTTAAGAGTGATATTCAATGACTCTAGCACATAAACATCAGGTCTGTCAATCAACGACATCATGCACACTCGACCCAATTTGAATCCAACCATATTAGACGTCTTAATTTGGATCCGAAGACAACGGCGGCATCTGTTTGCCATCGACATCACTGTACGTACAACAGGCAGATACATTTTTTTGGCGGTTATCCATATTCATCATACACCGTTTTTGGTAGTCAGAACATTGTTTCAATTAGTGGTGGATGTGGGAAGTAGGTACCCTCTTCCTGTGCCCTTCTCCATCATTCATGGAATATATGTTGACGATATTTTCGAGAGCGCAGACAGGCCAGAACAATTAATCAGGGTCGCACTCCAATTAAAGGACAAACTGTATGGCGGGCGGTTTTCCGCTGGCAAAATGGTATGCAACACACAAAGACATCATCACAACCCAACAACATCAGTTTCATTCGACGATTGCACTACGAAAATTCATGGGTCAAGGTGGTCTCATCAACAAGATATGTTTTCGTTCGCGACAATACTGATGCCGGAGCAAAATAGCAACATCACTAAACGCGTATCCTATCTAAAAATGGTAAAAATATTTTACCCATTAGGTTTTGCCTTGCCTATCGTGATCAAAGCAAGGATATTCATACAGAAGGAGTTATGGGGATAAAACATTGCCCTCCCAATTATCTTCACGATGGCTAATCATAAGATAGGATCTCCCCAATTTAATGACAATAACTATATCACGTAGGCTTAATATTACAGGCACATCACACCTAGAGCTACATGGCTTTTCTGATACATTTCCATTAGCAATATCTGCCGTCATATACATAGCCGTACATGACTCGAATAGCACTATGTTGTATAATGTATATGTATACAATATATAATGTATATAATATAATAATGTATATTTATATACACATATATAAACACTGATATGTTCCATGACTAAAGTGGCACCCCTCGAGAGAATCAAAATACCAAGAATGGAGTTAGTAAGCAACACTATTTCTTTCGAAACTAGCACATAACGAGCTAGCCACCCTAAATATAGACATTGATGCAGACCATCTTTGGACAGATTCCCAGGTGACTATGTCATGGATAAAATCCCATCCATAAAAATGAAGGAATTTGTGAGAAACAGGGTTCTAGCATTCAGGACCTCACTCAAGATGATCATTGGAGATACGTTCCTGGGAAATCAAACCCAGCGGATTGCGCCTCACGAGGCATAAATGGTATCCCAACTTCAATAACATCCATTATGGTGGACAGGACTACCGTGGATGAAGTTACCAGAGCCATGGCCAATCTAGCCAACATTGAACGACAAACAATGTGAACAGGAAGTAGGTCCAAGCGCCGTACTACTAGCCACACTATCCAAGAGGCAATATTAATGGGACATAATCAGCAGATACTCAACACTTAAAGGATTGTTACAAGCGACAGCACTCTCCCTCTCTCTTACCCTTTATCGCACGATTGACAAAAAATCATGAGATGTCATCTACTATTCAGATAAACACGGAAACGTCGGAAAAAGCTAGGATCATTTTGGATAAAGGCAACTCAATGGGCATACATCTGTCAGGAATGAAGAGCCCTCAACTCCAAGACGCTTCTTTAAGAGAATAAATGCATTCAGTCTAATGGCAGCATACGTTAGCAACCAACCAAGGAGTCATCGGGGTTGGTGCAAGACTCGAGAGAGCACCACTCATCCTAGAAAACAAGCATCCGGTCATCATCCCACGACACTCACACTTCACGGCTCTCGATATTGAACAAGCACATTAACGTACTCTCCACGGAGGCGCACTCACATTGGCATACATTGGCATACGCCAACAATATTGGTTTCTTGGTGATTCGAGATTTCCTGTGAAAAAACACATACTGCAATGTATGTATTGTGTGCATACGACAAAGGGGAATTGATGTGACAATTACCAGTTTCCAGAGTCACGCCAACACGATCGTTCACTCATGCAGGAGTTGATGTCCTGCGCCGCCAGTCCCTTAACCGTTAAAACCTGGAAGGGACGAGGAGTAAAAAATTACAAGGCCTGGATTTGTGTTTTCACGAGAGTACATCTCGAAAGGCAGTCTCCGACTATACAACTGATGGTTTCATTTCCGCATACAGACGATCCAGAGACGCACACTGCACTCGGTCTGTGGTACAACTTTCATCGGAGATGATGCCGCTCTCAAAAGATTATTCGTTCAAGGCACCACCCCTCCAACATCAACAGATTGAAAGTACACTGCTGTAAGACTGTAATACTGAATAGGAATTCGATAGGAGGCAAATGGGAAGCTGTTGTGGAATCTGTAAAAAAAGAGAAGAAAAAAAAAGGAAAAAAAAAAAAAAACACCAACTGAGACGTACAGTCGGATAGATTTTGTTCACCCTACAAGAACTTACCACCTTGGTTGCTCAAAACGTGGAAATCCTCATTTCCAGACCTTTGGAGTCGATGAGTGACGACCCCGAAGATGTTTCGGCATACACACCCGGACATTTCCTCGTAAGGACCTCGCTCACCATCATTCCCGAACCATCTCTGAAGGAATTGTCAATTTCAAAATTGCCTCACTGGCAATTTATACATCGTGGCATCCTGTACAACACTTCTACTCACGATCGTCAGTTCACTATTTACAATGGCAACAATCAATTTCCAAGTGGCATCATTCATCATCCACCGGAGTAATCAATATTCATCCAGCCAAGCTCGGGCTGACCAGAGCACTATAATTAGACAATACACAAACCAGCTAGGGCTACAAATTCCTGACGAAGCGAATAATCATCAACAAAATTGATGATGGCCGACGGAATGTTCGGGATTCCGAGAATTTCCGAAATGCGAGAATTTTCGGAAATCCTCCAAGTCTTCGAAAGCTTTATGATTCTCGAATGTCCTACAATGCTTACCTAGTCTCCGCATAGCAACATGACCAATCGCCTCCATTGTTGTCAGCTCTAAACTGTCTAACTGTCGCGTGGAGATTTTAAGCGAGCGCGCTTCGAGAAAGTTAGTAGGGCCGTCATGGAAATAACGAAGGCGCGTTCATTCTCATTACCGATCTTGTAATGATCATATGCAAAGGATTACATGCCACGCTCCGTCCATAGTAGATAAACGATAGATTCACTCGCAGCGACGAAGTTAGACACTAAACACTGAGCCGATCCCTTGATGAACAGTCCCCACCCACCATGACAAGATGCATCGTGACGATGGCAGTTTTCCTCATCTGGTAAGAATCGTCATTGGATAAATATAAATGCTTTGTTTCTCGTAGTGTAATATTTTCATAAAAATAAGAACACGTTATCACTAAGCTCTTGATTATTCCACCAAACACTTTTTCACTACCGGTTAACGTTGATAAATACACAGAGTAGAAGGAACGCGTGTTCCTTCTATGACGACCTGACTCCGAGAGCGCCTCTGGCCGATGCGCGCCTTCTTTCAATTATCCACTCGACAGTTAGACTGTTTAGAGCTGGCAACAATGGAGGCGATTGGTCATGTTGCTATGCGGAGACTAGATAAACATTCAAGAACATTCGACAATTATGAAGCTCGGACAACTATGTAGGCTCGGAGAATTTCTGAAAACCAGAAGGATTAAGGAATTCTCGAAATTTCTAATGCTTGGGAAATTCTCGGAGCCTAACCACTCGCAAGATTCTCGGAACCACGAAAAACACCGATAGTCATCGAACATTAAGCTTTGATAAATTTTCGTTATTAATAATAATTATTATTAGTAAATTGGTATTTGTATTTTTATAACACAGTGCCAAACTGAGAGTTATATAACCGTGTCAAAATAATAAATAATTAATCTAGTTAAATGAATAACTGCATTTTATAACGAAACAATACAATTTCATTAATTTTATATACAAGAGATAAGGATTTGGAGTGTTATATATGCAACGATAAATATATATTTGAACTCTCCAATGTTTACGAAATTGTATGTAAAGTATAATCAACAGGATTTATTATCTATGGATGAGACGTTCTTGAAAATTATGGATAATAATTATGTAGTAGTAAGAAAAAAAAAAAAAAAAAAAAAAAAAGACAAAAAAAAACAAATAATCACAAATCGAATCATTCAACAAAAACGTTATTTTACAGCCTCATATATATATATATATATATATATATCCAGTATATATAAATTATATTTCTTAAATCTAAATGAGTACATTTTTACTTTTAAAATAAGCTAGACAATATAAATTAAATAATAATACTGTAAATATTTAAGAGTTGTAATATTAAATTGTAATATTTACAGTAAGATATTGATAATAATTTATTGCGATATTCTGAAATGTAAATATTAAGTTATAAGTATTTTAAGTTATAATATATGAGTTGAGTTTTTCGTTATTCAAAAGATTAGAATTTTGTCGTTACAAATTATTAGAAGAATATGTGATTGAAATGTTAAAAAATTTAACGATCGTAATTAGAATATTGAAGTAAAGATAAAATTAAACGGTAAAAATAAAACTACGTATATGTTAAGATTTTCCCTCGATAAATTCTATTGATAGTTGAAATTATAAAAAAATTCTCCAAATTAACAAAATTATTATTTGTCACATGATATTTTAGAGTTTATATAATTATAGTATTTATAAATGTAGTTTCATAAATTATAAAATCAATAATTTTTTAGGGCTTTATTTAGTAATACTTAAATTCTTCAGAATAATATGATAAATTGAGCAATATTATGTTGTACTATAAAAACTGTTGTTAATCGAATTATATATTTTATGATAAACAATATTCACTTTGAAGAATTTATTAAATTAGCAATTAAAAGATAAATGTGAAATTGGGTGAAGATTCAATAGCATTGATTAGGTTTCGCAAATTTGGAATATCATTTAGAAATATTTTAGACAGATGTGAAAATATTATATTTTTATATTCGAATGAATGGGAATCTAGGGATTAATAGTAAATAAAATTGTTATTGTTAAAGAGAAAAATTATTCTTCTATTTCTCTCATATTATCTTATTATTTTGTTTCATTACCTTCAACATTTTGTTTAATAGCGGTTAATATTATTTAAAAATATATTATAATTGCCATTTGTATTTCGTTTTATCGGAATTATTTTATCCGTTAGTCAATTAATTGGCTTAAATAATAACTGGTATTTATGAATAAAATATTAGGAAAATAAATTTTTATATTTCAATCCGAATAGGTTTAATATTTTTAAATACTTTGTACTTTTTATATCTAACAGTTTTTGCGAAACGAGATCATTCGGATTATTATTATCTAATTGGCTGAAGCTGACTCTTCTACTACAGAAATATGACTGTGATTGTGTGCAATTTTTAGCTATTATACTTATGCACGTGTATTGTGCATGTAAGTTTAATTGTAATCAATGAATTGTATATGAAAATGAGATTTTACAAAAATAGTGAAATAATAATTTCCATACTTTAGAAAATTACGAAATATCATTATAAACAATTTAATGTGAATATTTTATTGATACTGTTAATAATAACTATAACAAGAAAAGGCATATACTAACGAAATGTATCTATTTATCGTCTACGCTTAACATTATTTCGCCATTAATTTTAATTCCTATGGAATTGAAATTAATTTAGTTATGTTAAAATCTAGAATTATTTGCATACCGTAGTAATGCCACGAATCTCACGAATTCGTATTCGTATCTCATTATTAATTCGTCCATAATAATTATTATTATTGTCTATAGAATCGATATGCAAAAATACTTTTTTCTTTTCTTTTTTCTCTTATCTATTGAATGTCTGCCGGGATAACGAATTTCCTGGGTGCGGCGTTAATAACAACCGATGGCTTCATGTACGATCGTCAGGATGACAATTTCACGATTATTAGAGTGAGAACCCTGAAAGTTTGCGATATCACACTAGTTTTTATTGATTTAATGGAGCGGTAAGCAGAGCATAATTCAGCATCCCTCTAAATCCCATTCGATTTATGCGATGTAAAATTAAATTATCAAATACATATGACCGGCAGATGGATGAAACAACGTTCCTGGGAATATGCGATAAAGTTGATAATACCGTCGATTCTTTTTTTAGATCACGATGAGATCCTACTGCTAGCTGATTGCAGTAATTAAGCTTACTTTACGAGGCGATTTATTTTAAACGAATGTTTACGACTAGTGAATTGCGATATTCGCCCTTTATTTTTTCTTCTCATTTTTATTTATACATTCGATGATAAAATTAATCGATATTATCAAAATGATGAAAGCGATTATAAATGTTGTAATTAAAATATTAAAATTCTTAATGCAGACCTACGAGATCATCTATTAATTTAAATTCATATCGAGTGCTGACAATTAAATTGATAATTATAATTACGAGATGTAAAAACATTGATAGTTTCAAACATTTCTGACATCTCAGAGGCCTCGATCATTTCGTTTATTTATCTTATATGTTTAAAGCTCGAAGATTTTTCTGCTCTAGTTTTATTTGACATACATTGTTTTAGAATAATATAAAAGTTCAACAATTGAAGAAATTCAATATCGTGTAATATCGATGGTTGTATAATAATACATTGATATTAAATAAATACAAAGTGCGGTGAATAACTATAGAGAGAGAGAAAAAAAAATGCGGTTTTCAACTAATTCCTGTTTGATTTGACTAGATTTTTATGAGATTACTAGAATGCGACAAGTTAATATTGATTTTCTATTTGTAACTGAAAAAAAAGTCCCCTTTTGCTGTACGATAGTAACGAAAAGGCTCAAATCACTGACCAACACACATGCCATTTAATGATAAAATCAATGGTTGAATTTGTAAAGATAAGACCGAATACTAATTATGGGACTTTTCAAAATGGCACTTCAACGATGAAATTATTTTCCACAAGTTTTACAAGATATTGGAAATTCATATTAAGATAAATATACATCGAGTATTATTGGCATATCATTTGTTTTTAAAAATCATATTAATTTATTGATAATCTTATACACGAAATGCATTATTAACTTTTCATCAGAGAGCGTCGAGACAAAATACATTGGCTAATATTGATCACATGATCTAATATTAAAATCATCCCAATGTTGTGTTTTGCATTTGAGATAACGAATTTACATCTTTTATTGTATTATTTAATATATAATACATTTTAGAGTGAAGTTCTAGTCGTTTGCTTTAACATTACGGTATAATTAAAAAATTTTTTTTTTTAAATTAAATTTTTGATTTTTCAATTGTTTTAACAATGTGTATAAAAAACAATTGTATAAAATAATTATTCTTTTAAGAATATTGGTCGACAAATAACATTTTTAACGCATTTTCTTATAAAATTTCCTAGACAGATAACGTATATACTGGATGAACTAATGATCAATAGAATTAATCTTGACATTTATCGTAGTATTGCCAATTATTTAGCTGTTAGAATCCCATAGAGTCGATTAGATAAACAAATGTGGATTTTGTGTAACGAATATATTAGAATTTCTGCATTGTTATATTTAGATAAATGTACAGGAAATTTAATGAATTGCTATTAAGTTAGGATTAATTCATAATTGAAAGCTTAAGGCTTTGAGATTGTCGTAGTATGATAATAATTCTAAAAGATCGTTACCATTGATTATGTTTAACTTTCCGTGTAAAAGATAAATATTTTATAATAATATTTCTGATGGATAATGGATTGAGTGTAGAATGGGCGATCGAGGGAACTTCATTTGGAATTATGTGTAATTTTTTGTTTTTGTTCTAATAACGCAAAAATTTATTATTAAAGTTTCATTTTTAAGAAAATATTTTTAAGAAAAATCAAAAGTTGAAGAATAAATAAGAAAATTAGCTTTTCGATTTATTATACGAGAAGACGTTTTCTTTTATTTTTTCGAATTTACATTTAATAAAAAGTTATAGCATAGATTTTAATATTCATTAAGTTAAAACATATTTATACATATATATATATATATATATATGTGCGTGCGTGTGTGTCTGCGTGCGTGCGTACGTGCGTGCGTGTATGCGTGTGTGTTAAATAAGTCGATACTTATTTATTGTCATTATTGTAGCCTAAAGCTTTTCTATAACATAAAATTAAACTTTATAAAGTTTTGGCATTGGCATGCTTGTACAATTTATCTTCATTCTATAATTTTCACCCTTTGTTTTGACATGGGCTCGAGTCACAAGTTCATTCGCCTTATCAAGTGTATTCTTAACTCGATAAACGACATTAATAGAGACAGAGCGAAACGGTAGAAGAGAGAAGGTAAAGGAGGTAGATGAAGTTCTTGTTTAATTATGCTACACATGCTTTCGGCGGCTCTTTACGAGGGTTACAAGGGAAATAGAGAAAGATGGATTACTGTCCGTTGATGTCATTCTACTCTGGCCTTTTCATTATCGCAAGGGTGTCAACTTATTCTGGGGCCATTCTACATGGTTACCAAGCAGAGAACAAACACTTTCACTGAGACATTAAGTCTCCCGGGACACAATGTCATAGTCTCGTATTTTATTTTCTTACATTTTTACTTTATTTGTGGTTTACAAATACTCGATAAATAATACATTATGTCTTATATTAATACGTTTGTAATATCCATAAATAAAAAGATTATTGAGCATATTGATTTTATTATAAAAATTGAGAGTCTTTTGTCCCGTCATTTTTTAATTTATTATAATTTTTTTAATAATTCAATTATCAAACGTTTATTAATGAAGTATTTTATTGATTTTTTCATACTAAGCATGGAAAGTCTTTTCAAATGAAATTATAAAAAATGCAGAAAAAAATTGGTATCAAAGTTTAGCGTATACAGATTTACAGACTATGTAACCACTGCTCTACATAAACATTGCTAATCAACATATAATATAAATTTATAATATTGCATCGATTTAAAAATAGAATTTATAATGATATATTCATGTGTTTTATTGATGTTGATAGGTTGCAAAACTATGCCAAAATTGAATGTGAATATTGCCATTTAAAATTTAGAAGACATTTATGAGTTTACTTATTCTTAAATTAAAATACGCTATATGAATAAGCTAATATTCATTCAAAAAGCATCAACAATAATATACTTAATAATTAAGTTAATGTAAATAATATACATAAAACAGTTTATTCATAGCTGTTTATTTTAAAGAAGTTAAAGTGCCAAAAGCAAACTTTAGATCAGAAAAGCATATTATTTTACTGCATTAAACGTAATTTGTAAATAATTATAATTTATTAATTAAATAATCATCTATATAATAATATGTATATTACAAACTCTTTTAAATATATTCATGGATGTATTCATTTGTAATTATTAAAGTTAACAAATCTTAGCTGAAAATTAGCCTTTTATTGCAATTGGTAGCTTACGACGTAAGCAAGATTGCGTTTACGGAAAGAAAGTTTAAATTGTAGTATAGAAGATAAATAGGTCGAAATTAATACATATGGCTGAATTTAGTGGAAAATTTAAGTAAAAGAGAAAAAAAATATCTCGGCCCAATGCAATAAATTTATATTACTTTCAACTGTTAATCGCTCTGAAAATGATAAAATGACAAAATACTCAAGGCTTCGAGGGAAAATCGTAATAGGAATAACCTTTTATTTTTATAATATGAGGGCTGATATAATGGGTATGATAGAATTAGGAAGCGAGAGATAGATAGATAGATAGAGAGAGAGAGAGAGAGAGAGAGAGAGAGAGAGAGAGAGAGAGAGAGTGAGAGAGAGAGAGAGAGATAGAGAGAGAGAGAGAGAGAGAGAGTATTGATAACCAAGATAGTATCTTTCGATAAATAATGGTTTTTTAAGTTCAGTTGCAAGTTTATCCGACTACATTCGGAAGGTTTCTGTTGAAAGTGTATTTTCTGTAAAAGCCAGAGTAACTTGGTTTTTAAAACATTAGTTTTTTTTTTTTATTTCTTTGTCGGACAAAAGTTTGTGCCATTTTTTAGCAAGGCTTTCAAGACTTTTTTTTTACAATCTTTCCTTTATACTTATTCTCCACTCTTAAGAAAAATCTCTATGACATACAAACCACAGAACTTCACGATGCATAATCTAGCGAAAAGTGTATGAAATTTTATGCAATGGCAGACTACATTAAAGTCTAAAATTTTTAATAAATGAAATTGTAAATTAAGAGAAACATAATTTGTAATTATTTTTAAATAATATGTATAGGATGATTTATGTGGATTATTAGTACCGAATTGGAAAAAAATATATGCTATAATTTGAATTAGATATATTTCAAATAACATATACTGGAGAAATTGGATAAAATAAAAAATAATATATAATAACTCAAAAACATTATATAATTTTCATTGAATTATTTTAGTTTATACTTATGCACCTATCAAGTTTAAGCATTTGTTTATAATACTTGTCAAATTGTTTCATTATAAACCGAATTTATGGAGTGATCGTAACCATCGCGGTGCAGAGTTAATATAATGTATTATTAAATTTTAATTATATGCTAATATATATGCAAATGTTCAATAAGCATTTTATATCTGCGATTCAATTTTAATTTTATGACAGTATAAGTAAATTTTATAATTATAAGGATATACGGAAATTAATCTCAATATTTATATCATTGTTTTTTCGAAGACTGTAGATAAAGTTCGGAAGAATGTTTATTTGGATTATTATATCTATTTTACCGACAGGAAAATCGATGCTTTCAAAAATATATGTCTTACCAACTCTTGGATAATTTGGAAATTTCTGTAGATAAAAGTTCATTTAATAGTTAACTATACCGACTTTGCATTGGTTCATACAAATTATAGCTTTGAATAAAATTAAATATAGTATAAGCCTTTTCTGATATTCAAAGTTATTAATTAAAAATTTCTTAAGTGGGTGTCATTGGTCACATAATATTTGATAATAATGTCGAGTTGAAATTTTTAACAATATTAATATTATAAAATTTATTTCAACATCAGCAGCAACACTTAATATTGTATTTTTAATAAAAAAAATAATAGTAAATATAATGATTAATGGTGATAACAATAAATGATATTTTATTATCAATAATATAAATAATTAATAAAATAAATAAAAGTTTTTATTAAAAAATTGTAAGTAACTTACTTATCAACATGTCTTTATCCAAAATTAATGGTGAAATATATATTTATAATCGTTTAATATGATGAATAAATATAATTAGTTTCATCATTATTGAAATTTTGGCAGACTAATAAAAATTGAATTAACAAATCGCAAATAATTATATTGGAAAAAAAAAATAAAATTTCTTTATTGTATTTTTAATTCACTGTAATTAGCATCTTTCAGTTTATAATATTAGATTTATTTCTGAATAAAGAATAAAAATATTTATGAATAATCGATACAATTTTTTAATATAATTTTATCATGTTAGGGAAAATTTATGTAAACATATGATCATAATTATCCTGCATATATATACTTTATAATAATATTTTTGTATGAAAAAGTTTATAGTATATTTAATAAGAAATGTTACATAATAATTTTCCGTTTAATTTAATATTAATCAACAATATAATTTAAAATATTTAGTATAACGAAATTTTTTTTATTTTTATTTTATATTATTTTATTTATGCATTTCGAGGAAATATCAAATTGATTAGTATATCTAATTAATTATATTTTTAACGATTTTAATAAAAAATGTTTTCAACGAAAATAAAAAATTTCATTTAGTGGTTTTAACTAATACTCATTCGTGCAGTTCATTTAATGTTTAAGAGGTATAAGCAAATAAATAAATTTATGGGTTAGTTAAATAATGTTTAATAGCATATATTGAATTTTCAATGATAAAAGTTATAAATAAAATATTTATTGTGTGCAGTTATATTTGTTATAGATATAAAATTTAAAGTATTAGAATTTAATAAGTGAAATAAGCTTTATTCCCTACTCTAGATATCGATTCAATTGATTAAATATGAATTTCAAAGAAGAACCAAACTTTGAAGTTTGTTATTATGAAACATGCAAATTATTATTCATTGGATTACATAACAATTTCCACACAATTAACGAATATTTACAGATTTAATACTGTATAATATTTAAGAAACTCTGTTACACATTTCAAATGCTTTATATATGAAAGAATAAAAAGTCCCAGTAAATTATGATTTAAAAGAGAATTGACAACTTACCTGTCAATATGAATCGGTGAGTGAAAGAGAGGGTGAGAGGGTGAGAGAGAGAGAGAGAGAGAGAGAGAGAGAGAGAGAGAGAGAGAGAGAGAGAGAGAGAGAGAGAGAGAGAGAGAGAGAGAGAGAGAGAGAGAGAGAGAGAGAGAGAGTGAGAGAGAGTGAGCGAGGGGGGGGGAGGATTTATCAACACTGTCTTACATGAAATTCTCACACGTAACCATGCTTTCTATATCGTTCCTATCACTCCACACCCTATATTCCAAAATTTTGCGTGCCTTTCATTCTCTGACATATTTATGATAATTTAAATACTGAAAAAGGGGAGAGGCGCACGGAAAAGATAGAGAGTCTGATAGAAGAAGAGACGGATCGGCATTTGAAAAGATTTATTACAATGATATGACGTGTGGCGCAATGTTCAACTACGTGACTTGCGTGGATTTCAACGAGTCTCTCACATTCACGATTTTTGAAAATTTTGTATGTCATTGATCAATAAATTGTATTTTATGAACCTTATAGATATAGAGAAATAATAGATAAATTTGAGGAGGGAGCTTGAGGTATTATGCTAATCTATATTCGATCATTAAAATAAATAATATCATGTGTACAATATACAGAATATATTTTGAACTTTTAGAAGAATTCGCTTATCGAATTAGAAGAATAAGTGATAATTGAGAAAAGGGTTAAAAAAAAATATATATATATATATATATATATATACATATATATAGGTAGGTAAAAATATTCATTCCACAATCTTAGTTTCCATTTATTGACATTTTTATAAAAAGTTGTTTTAAAAGTAACAATAAAGTTAAGAGATTTGTAACTTCGGATACAATCTATTTTCCGTATTAAACGAAGCATTGCAAAAACTGCTAAAAGACAATTTATTCTGAGACTTTTCAATGCTCGTTTGGGACTATTAATAATTTTAATTTTGTTATATCATAGTAAATAGATTATATAATTTTTTTTTAATTTACTCTCGGTAAAATATTTAACATGAATTGTGAACTTTCAAATGTTTTTGTCAAAAAATGCTACCCTAACTGAAAAAAAAAGAAAATTCTTGGGTTAAATTTTAATAAATTTAATTTTTAACTTTGGAACAAAAATTTTTTCCAATAAATCAGTTCCCATCAATTTTAATATAATTCATGTTCTAAATATATGAAGATAATGAAAATTTTCATTATGTTTAAAAAGATTTTTTAATCATTGACAATATAAAACGACTGTGAAATTATATCTCTGTAGGGATGACTCGAAGTGCTAAAAATTCTAAATTGCCTTATAAATTATATTATTTATAATTAAAACATTTTTTTATGAACTGAAGGAAAAATAAATTTCTTTTTATAAAAGTAAAAATACAAGTTGTAATCAATATTATGTCACCAAGTACTGAAGGTAAACTTTAGGTGTCACGTCAGGAAAATTATTTAGCCGTAAAGATAATACAGTGCATTTTCGACGTAGAAGTTAAATTTTTCATGAAAACTTACACATGATTTCAGACCATTCGACCGTATTATTTACAACGTTGATATAAAAGCTGAAGATTCATAAACAAAACAATTAATGATTTATATTAAATGTACATTTTGACATTTTGATATAAGATATAATATTGGAAAATTTTTTTCATTTTGATTATAGGTAAATATATAATGAAATAATTTTTAATTTGAGAGAAATCAATCTATTTTTCTTGACAAATGAACGTATTATAATATTAACTACTGAAAAAAAATTGCTATAACGAAAGTGTTTCATCATAAAAATAAATGTTTCGGAAGATTGCGATTTTAATAAAACAAATATTTTTACATGGAAAGCTACTGATTTTTATGAAAATAAAGATCTAAGTTATAAAAGATAAATTTTTAGAACGATCTCAGTTTATATTCATACAAACGAAAATAGTCTTAAAAAAAAAAAGGTATTTTTCCCAACGATTTTTGAGCGGAAGGTGAATGTTAGTACAATTTTGTTAAATAGCGATGATAATAATATTTCGTATATTAAATTGAACACAATAATTTGTCTATTTTTAATCTATTTGAATATAAATAAGCAGTGGGAATTGGAACAAAGATACTTTTAAATGTACAGAATGCTTTTAGATTTTTAGAATTATTGATTAATTTTTAGAAGTATTGATTAAAAATATAAAAAAATATTTTGAGATAAGATAAATATTTTATAAGATTATAATAAGATTAAGAATTGCAATACAGATGGGCAAACTTTGTATATGAATTACTAATCACAAGCTTCTATAACACGTGAGTTAGTCTTAATCCGTTTTTATTACAGCATTTGGCTATTTAAGTTAACTACGCTAACTGTATATGTAATTTTATTAATTATCAAATTTCATGCAGTTTATGGAAAATATATAAATGACGTGTTATCGTTATAAAGATAAAAAGTAGATTTTTATATTATAAAGGAATGCGCTGACGACGACGTATTCACTTTTATTGGGAGAAAATATTTAAGGCATATGAAACCCGAAAGGGACATGGGCTGCTTATTTCATTATTTCAAGGAATAATGCTTTTTATATTTACCTTAGTGTTTTATATTATCATTAGAAATTTTATATCGTAAAGGAAAGACTGAGAATGCGAGAGGCTTTTCTTAATCCTTTAACGAATCACGCGCTTCTTTTTACGAGGTTGAAAAATGCAATTAAATTAAAAATATAACCAACAAAATATGTAAATTATTTTGTGTGAATTGAATGGTGAAAATTGATTAAATTAGCCATGATCAATTTTTAGTTTATTATTAAAAAAAAATTCAATTACATTAAAAATTGAAGACCTTAAATTTATGTATAATCAGAGATTTTCTATTATATGTATTAATGAAATATCTGAATTATTTAAAATTGCAATAATAAGAGTAGTTGGCTAGTATAGTACGCGAAATAATTTTCAATTAATTTTATTAACTTAAAGGCTAATTTAATAAATAGTTAACTAAATTATTTGAAATTTAGTAGGTAAATAAAATTTAGGATTTATGAATGATGTTAGGAAAATAATTTTCGCGCGCGCGCGCACACACACACACACACACACGTATATATGTATATATTATTTTATTTAAAAATAAAATTTGTCAAAATAAGACGATAATGTTAATAAACCGAATCATATGTCCATATTTTTATACATAGATTATCAATGTCGTACAAGTTATATCAATAAAGGATCGCCTATATTGCGTTTTATAATTTATCGATTTTGTTTTAATCAATTACAATGAGAAGAAGAAATATATCGAATATATTTATAAATATTTATAAATATCTTATTTTACTCTTTTGGTTACATAGTAAAACTTGATAAATTTTAATGGTAATAAATTTTATAATCGTAATATATTTTATAAATGAAATACTTGCAATAACTAACTATTGATTACAAATGAATTTTTTTGTTTACTAGTGTCGCCTGAAAAAAAAATTATAATAATATTTAGATTAATGCAGGCTTGTGTATTACAACACACACTTATGGTTAATTTAACAATACAGATCTTTTTGAAATAATAATAAATTATTTAATAATAAAGTGCATTTTTTCCATAACGCGATTGCGCATACGGAATTTAATATAAATTTTCACTTCCTTTAATGAATTTATATTATTTATTATTATCGCATTCATTATGATTCGCTTGCCTTAGTATTATGTAAATTAACTGATCGTCTTCTCAAACTGAATACAAATCAATATTTCGAGATACTGTAAAACTTTTGGAGCCATTGAGAACTTTGATAAAACGGCACCGATAATACGAAAAATCACGAGAAAATAATTGATTACAATTACTTTTTCCATTACGAAATAATTACAAAAATTATACCGTGCGCTTGGTGCACTCTCCTAAGTATTTCTCACATATTTCAAGCACTCTTTCTTTCTCTTTCTCGAAAGCAAGACACTGGTTATTGGAAATGGGCGACAAGCGAAGACGCATTCGTGCTGCCACATACTTCGATGCTGACTACTGGTGCACCGTGATATCTTCACACGTACACCAACTCCTTTTAGTAAAAGCCATAGTCAAAAGGCACATGTAACGCATTATAGCGAGTGTCACGAGGCTGGTAAAAGACGAGCGTCGGTTCGTGCTAGTTCCTTTTTACGCCGTGGGTGTAGAAAAACAGGTGCGAGAGACATATATATATATATATATATATATATATATATATATATATATATATATATATAGAGAGAGAGAGAGAGAGAGAGAGAGAGAGAGAGTTCATGTGCCCGAGGTTGTGCAATAGGGCCAAGTTTGCGTTCGTCATTCGGATTTTCGAATGTACAACAGTTGGAGAGACATGGACGAATAAATGACGGAAAATGATGAGAAGAAAGGGACGCGCGCGTATATTTGCAAATATATGTGAGTTCTATGTGGGTGGCGGTGAAGTGAGCAAGGTAGCAAGGGGTTAAACAGTAGGGTAGAAAAAAGAAGGTCGGAAGTGAGATAAAGAGAGTATGTAGTAACGAATGTTCTGACGCATTCACCGAAAATGTTATGTCTGTCTCTTCGAAGTGGCAGCTTCTACTTTTAGCGATTGTAACGTCGTCTGTTATTAAAAAATAACAGTTAAGAAAATGGAAAATGGAAAGAAGACATATCACGATGCAACAAGAAGAAGATAACTTATTGTTCATGTTTTTCTATTTATTGAATTAATTTTATTGAAATGCGTCATCTTGTCGTCGTTTCTTGTGACAAAATATTACCCACACAAGTGTATATATTCGAGGGCTGTTTGTCAAGGGCGTTAAGTAAACAATCTAACGTACAATTAAGATTATTGTTTGTAGGTTTTTTTTTCTCCTTTAAGCATAGACATTATTTATTGTAAATGGTATTCGAGATTATTAAGATTTTTTATTAAGATCGTTAATTCAAAATTAATTCTTAAAAACGCTGTTTTCCGCTACCACAATCAATCTATTATCAATCCTAAATAAATTAGATTTGCATAATTTAAATAAATGGGTATCTCGTGTATATTATGCTCATAATAAGGGGAACATTATTGTGTAATATTTTAAACTAAATTGATTTTCTCATATAATTTCTCATTTGTAGCCATTACAATTGAAAATGCTAATGTTCCACGTAAGAAAAGTATGGAAATCTTGTGAATTTGTGTTTTGAATTAAATGTTGAAAAATTTGTCCTCAGTTATGTATTATGCATTAGTTTTGTAGAAATGAATTTCAATAGCTTTTTTCGCGTTATCAAATCAACAATACGCACGTACATGTATATCCGAACAAATACATGTCTTATTAGATTTTCAATATTTAAGAATTTCATGAATATAAAGATAATACATTATTAAAGAAGAAATCTACCACTTGGTGAAGTACGTGATGTGCTTTAGGAGGTTTAGAATCTTAGCTACTCTCGACTCTTCTTTGTAGACTTCATTCGGCATTCTACTACCATTGCATTATTATAGAGATAATAAAAGTAATTAATTTTTGCGGCCAGAAGAATCGCGGCAAAGTATCGGAATAATTCATAAAGATGATTAATTCTGGAAATTGGAGAACTCGCGGGTAGTCGAGAGTAATATAAGCTGTGTATAAGAATAATGAATAATCTTGTCATTAGCTAGCGATAACACATCGTATCGATAATATAGTGTGCATGTGTTATTTAAACGAGGCCGCGTGAGAGTGAAAAATTGATGCTAAAATGGAAGACGAAGTGGTTGGTTGGCGCATCCAACTGGCCAGATAAAGACGAGAATTAACAGAAAAACGGCTCCAGTCGTTTAACAACGCGTTTGCTCGACCGAGAATGTACCGTGAATTATATTATATCACTGGGGATTGAAATCTCACATTTGGTTATGTGTGCAATTCCGATTGTCCGGAATATGATAAAAAAAATTTTTGAGTCAGCGTAGCCTACCTAGCCAATACGAGCTAAACGCTCATCTCGACGCATAAGTCGTGCAAAAATGTCAGTGGGAGGAAAAATTTGGCCAAAGATCGTGCACAGAGACGGGAGTGCTCGAAATCAGGATGGGATAGAGATGGACGAGCGTCGGAGTGAAAGAGATAAGAGATAAAGAAAGGGCGATAAGGGAATAAGGGCAAGGGGGCCTCGTACTTGCTTGGAATTCGGTGAGCGGAGGGAGAATAAGTTACATAGTGGGGCGGGCGGCTGTGGGGACTGCGCGGGGGCGTGAGTCCATTTGCACGGGGGCAGGAGGGAGGGAACGGTCGACTTCGAGGGCGCGCGTCGAGACGCGGATGCGTCGGCGCCCGACTCTACGCTGTCAGTTTCAATCGCGCTCTCCACCGAAGCACCCGGATCGAAGAACTTGGAGATCGAGATAGCGCGCGATAGATAGCACGCGAGAGAGAGAGAGAGAGAGAGAGAGTGGGTGGGTGTGTGCGTGTGCGAGAGCAAGGTGAAGCCTCGAGGTTCCCCGATCGGCGAATCGAATCGCGGTTTTGCCCGGAGTTTTGTCCGGAGATGTTGGGCGCGTTTATTGGAGGTGACACGAGAGGATGACCGCCGACAGGTGGTTGGGCTGCGTAAGTGTTACATTAGTTGGGGCCGCGGTTGGTGCCGCGTGCCTGCCAGGTAGCCGACGACGTTGCGCTCGCGAGTGACGACGGCGCGGTGCCCATGTGCTAGTGCGCTCGGCTTCTTGTCTTGTCCAGTATGCTTGTCCTGCTTTCTCTCTCATTCGACACTTATTCTACCCTACTTCTCCATTCCCGCTCCCTCCCACCCCATTTATGTGCGAGCGCCAAGGACGCGCGCTTACAGGTGGAGTTGTTAAACGCAGGGATGCTGGATGTTAATGCAGCCGCAAGTCGGGGGACGAAACGAGCGTGTGGAATTTATGGACGTGTTTTATGTGTGGGCGGCGTTGATCTTGGCGGACGAGAGGATTATTGTTTAAGGGGATTAGACGGTCGTGAAATCGATTCTTTGTATTGTATTCTTTGAAAGTAGGAGAATGCTTGAGCAGTGGGATGACATTCCCTTTATGCAGAAATTAATCGTTAAATTGATGTTTTGGCAGCGGCACAAGAGCGCGCCCATTTTTGCCATGTAAACGGATGCTTGGAAACTTTGTTTTTCATTTTTCGTTTTTTGGAGGCTTTTAATGGGTTTTGAGCCGATTGGTTGTTTCATATGTAAAGATTTGTTCGCGTGTGAACCATATGTCGCTGCTGCAGGTTATGAAACGCCGGATATTTGGTCAAAACGAACTTTGTGCTTTTTCGTGAGGAGGAGAGTGAGAGAGAAATATATGAGATCACGAATTTTTCGAGCTGAATTATCAAAATATCATTTTCAATCATAAAAAAAGTCATGCACTTTGGTGGTAATTTTTTTAATTTACCATTTCTATTGTAATGCAAGTATACATTTGTAGATTGACGATAGAACGATAATAACATACATTTTATATTTTTAAAATTGTTGAAGAACACGTGATGTCAATAGATACGGCCTAAAAGTAGCTTTTACAGTTTTTTTTTATAATTGCGTTAAAATAAAAAAAAAAAAAAAAGAAAAAAAAAGAGAATGAAAAAAACCTTTTCTAGTAAAAATGATTGCCGAGCCTCTTTAAAGCCAATTGAGTAGCATGTTTTTTACTTGTGCTGAAAAATGAGAAAATTCCTGAAATTATTTTCTTTTTATATCGAAAATGTTCTGCAGTGATATATAGTCTATAAATTGTAATCTATCTGGATTTGTCATTTCAAAAGTTTCATCTATCGCGGTCAATTTCATTAAATCAACGTCGCTTCGATTAAGATTAAAATATCTTCAAATAATATTTATTCGTACTTTTCATTAACAATCTATGAATGTCTTTTGCAATTTCAATTACAATATTATTATAATTAAACTAAATTCAATGACTTTCATAGTAATTAAACGAATGAAAAATTTTGTTTTCATGACCGTTCAATTATTGTATATAAGCTAGAGAAGCTCTAATATTATTATAATATCAAATAAGATGGATGTAATAAAATTCTTTTTAATTTATTCGTACTCATATGCGATTAATTATATAATAAAATTTTTTATTTATTTATAAGTCAGTGTAAAAGCATCGTTGATGAATGGTTATTAATAGTTGCTTCATATGCAATATTTTGTGATATAAACGTTTAGTTTTGCAAGAAAGAATAGAATAGAATTTGAAAGAACGATATATATTAAACAGAATTATCACAGACGAATTACCAATAATGAAAATAAGTTACGTCTATTAACGTTTTAAATTAATTGCTTGGAATGTAATTTCAACATTCTTTTGCAACATATAAAATTAGAAATTCAACAGAAAAAGAGCAATTTTTTTCAACAGTTTTATTGCTTTACTCAATTTTAAAGAGTTATTTACTTTTTTTTTTTTTTTTTTATTTTATAATATTCAATAAAATATATTAAATAAATATTAAGTTAATAAAACGAATTGAGTTGCAAGGTAGTAGATTTTTATTATTGCATTAAAATATGAGCACGAATGTAACCAAAATTAGCGTACGTGTGTGTGATTGTGTTTAACAACTAAATTTTGCAATAAATTAACCAAAATTTGAGTTTGAAACGCAATATGGATACTAAGAAAAAATAAAAATATTTTCTTACATTAATTTTTCTGATTATAGTGAAAAAGCTTATTGCATTTTATAGTTGTAAATTATTTATTTTCAACGAATGTATTCTCTTCATTGTATATGTATATATGCTTCATGGCTGCACAAGTCCTTTGAGTTACGTAGAAAATAGCTCATAATTTTGTATTTATAGTTTAGTTATATTTTTTTACTTCTTTCTTGCACAAAATTGCTGTTAAAATTCAAGTAGTTTTAGCTGCGCTTGTAAGAACTATCGGATTTCAAACTTTGGAGATCGCATAACCTCCTATATGCTTTTGCAAGTCAAGAATATTTTTCTACAAATAAAATTTGATATATTTCGACATTGAACATATTCTGAGATTTTAGTGTGTAATTTTATTGACGTTATTCCTACAACGGACGCAATATACACTTTTGATTAAATTTCGTGTACTTTAAAAATCTTGAGAATACATTAGTTCGACGTTAAACTCTTTTTGAATATTCGAGACTAAATTTATTGTTATGAGAGGTTTTAAATTTCTCAGTTACTACCGACGGCCGACAATAACTTTCGTACTGACTTTCATAAAGTACGGTGATTAATATCATTTTTCATTAGATTCATTCTTGACTTAATTGTTCATTACAAATTATTGAAATGAGAATTTCGGACAAATTAATAGAGGGCACATTTTTCTTGTATAATATTTTACCATTTAGTGTAAATAATGAAAATATTAAGTAATAGGAAAACAGCTTAAAATTAACTTTTCACTGGTTGATTTAATCTTTCACCGATCCGTATAGTTACAGAGGTTAAAATTATCTACCATAGTAAATATAATATAATTTTCGATCTTATTAATTTTATCAACAAATTACTCCTTCTTTTTTAATCTTTAGTGCTAATTTCTATGAATCTGTACATTACGTGATAATAATTTTTTCCACTTGACATAATATCGTTGTTGTGTAATCTATTTCATTTTTATTGCTTATAATTATGAATTACTCGATGATTTCGAATTTTTTTAAATAATAATTCTGTAGTATTATGAATTAAATATTTTGCTTTATACAATTTCGTATACAATATCATACTTATGATATATTATAAATAAATATATCATACATATATAAGTAGAAGAGCTTATAAATATCGTTTTTATTATTGAGTTTTTATTATGGAAAATTTTATTCATTATATGCACTCTTAATAGTAACTTCTGATTTTAATGACATTAAGTAATACCTAGAAAGAATTTTAAATAATACTCTTTTTTAATAATATATACAGTATAGGCATTATGAAGCATTAATATTTTATTTGAATGAAGAATTATTTCATTAGTGATTGCTCAATCTCAGATCTGCTGTGATACGATGAATTATATGAGATTATCACATAATATATTTTACTATAACATTGCTAATTAAAATGAATTTTTAACATAATACTGGAATATTATTCAAATAAGTATAAGAGTACAAATTTTGAAGAATATTTTGATAAAATGTCAGGCAGTTTTCATGTGTTTTCTTACCCAAGCTTATCAGGATTTACTTGAAACAGACTTTCTTCTTTACGAGGGAAAATGTCACCAGCAAACTTTCACTAGTAGCAGTTGTCAGAGAGGAAACGTCAGCAATATTAATGGTCAGTTTCTCACAATCTATACGTTATTTCTTGAAGAGAAAAAATACTAATAATTTTCAAATAAATATTAGACGTAAAATAATTGGTCATGAATTGTCGTGTCGCGTTTTGCATTATTTACTCAAATATTGTATATTTACAATTTTTAATATTTTTCATATCATTCCATAATTTTGCTCTTGTGAAAATTAAAAATTTAACTTGAATTAAGAGTATTATAAATTTTTATGTATCATATTATCACACGATTTAATCATTATTTACAACATAAAAAATATAACAATTAATTAATCCCAATGCTTTAATCTGAAAATAAAAATAGGAAAAACAATAATTATTCTATCAATTATTATATTATGACCTGTGATAATGAAACGCCTTCGGTATACGTAAAAAAAAACAAAAAAAAAACAAAAATTTAACGATTCCTATAACTGTGATTATTTAAAAAAAAAAAAGCATCCTTCAATGTATCAAAACAACATATGTATTATAAATTTTAATCTATGAAAATTGAATTATATTTCAGGTGATTTTGCTAAAAATATTTAAATTTATTAAATCACGTGTTTTTTTTTTCATTCTTCATTGAAAAATTCTTCGAAAAATTAAAATTTTTATAGAAAGATAGTCACAAGACATTGTATTTAACGTGTAATTACGCATTGTGATACATTTATTATTTTTATTATTGAAACAACTTTTCTCAAGATATCTAATATTCAACGTATTATTATTTTTCTTTGCATTCAAATGACAAGACTCTTTCATTTTATCTACGTAATTGAATTACTCTAACAATATCCGATTAAGTGTATGATTTCTTAATTTCATGACTATACAACCTATTATATATATAAAATAAAATTTCTTTAATGATTCATTGCAAAAACTATACTTACATTATTGATTTGTAAAACCTTGTTATATTTCATATTAATACCGACAATTTTCATTAAATGGTTTTTCTACATAAGCTTTTGTATATAAAAGTCAGAAGATGGTAATTGCAATATCAATTATTGGACTTGAAGCAAAAGCAAAAATAAACTTTATACATACATATAGATTTTATACATAATAATATTTCTATCTTACTTAATGTAACATCTATTTTTTTTCATTAAATTTTATCTGAAATTTGTTACTAAATATATTATATAATTTTTGCCACGATTAATGACAAATGTGAAAATATAGGTTTCATTTCAAAATAAATTTCATAATAATTGACGAAGGTGAATAGCTAAATAAATATAATTATAAAGTAAATTTACGTTATTTGCAATTTTTATATTATTATTATTATCGTCTTACATTATTCAAATTCATATTATTAGTTTCGGTCGTAAATCAGCCTATAAAATTTCGAATAACAAAATGTTTTGCTTTCATAATGTTTTTGTTTTTCACGATATGTGATTATATCGTGTAGAAATAGAAATTTCTTTATAGAAAATTGTTTGAAAAACTTCTATTATAAATACTTTTATTATCATCGTTATTAAATCTTTAATTATGTGTGTTTAGTAAAGGAAAAATAAGCAAAATATACGATGTTTATTCATAAGTGTCCGTACAAAGATATACGCACGAATTTTTTTCTATTTTTTTTCTATGTGTTTTATGTGGATATTGTTTCGTAAACTGGAGCCTTATCATCTTGACACACGAAAATATTTATTGCGCAGTTAATGAATTTTTTTTTCTTAAAATGTACTAAATACTGTATAATGAATAAATAATATTGTTGATAAAATCAAAAAGTTATAAATGCTCGTACGAATGAACATTTATTTGGATTACTAAACGTTCTGGTGTTAATTCTAATATTGGATTGAATTATCCCTTTCTTTTACGCGATAAGCATTATTTTGTATTTCACTTTCACCTGGCCGCATTTGATTTTTTCCTCCAGTAAATTCACTCAAATATATATAAAAACTTCTAGTCTAATTTTATTTGATCGCAGAAGTTATTAACTATACAAAATAAGCCTTTGTTAAAAACAATTTTAAACAATTATTTGAAGAAAGAAATTTGCTCTATTATCGTTATTGGCTGAAAAATCAAGTAATAACTGCAATAATTTTTATTTATTAGTTTGTTCTTGTCATGATTAAATTTTTTTTAGATTGCTTTTAAAACACACGGGTATGTAAATGTATTGTTATTAATTTTTCGTTACTAATTAAGTGCGATGATTTATAAAGTGAAAATTTTAATATTATTTCTTTTAAAATAATCCGCTCTCCCTTAATCCGATTATAACCAGCAACTTTGTTCGATTACTATTTACAAGCTAGGGCACTTTAAACTTTACTGTAACTCTGGAATGACTGGAATTTTAAGCGTTTGATTTTAAATTTCATTTCTATAACAATAACAATAATAAAAATAACAATAATAACAATAATAACAATAATAACAATAATAGAGGTATAAATGTTATTTGGGAAAATTTTGATAATTAGCAGTTCCTTTTTATGGATTTTATTTAATGTTAAATAAATATGTTACCTTTTGAAGCGATGGCTATTCAGGAAGTCATAGCTATCATAATGAAATCTTTGCTCCTTTTATATCTAAAGCAACAAACTTTATCGCCTTTCCCATTTACAAACTATTATCGTGCATTTACTACTTGTAATAATCGATTTATTTATATCGTTAAAAATCGACTTTTCACGCTCATTACATTTTTTTATTAATTAATACGATGCTCATAGTTGTTCATATTTTACGAGCGTTGAGGAATATTTTCCTTTTTTGTTTATTGTTTAATGCGCTTTCATCAATTTTGTATCTAAAAAGATGAGACTCGATTAAAAGCTAATAAGTAGATTGTTAAAATAAATTACTTTTGTTATGCACATAATTATATGGGGATAACAATTTTATATCTATGAGATTAAGCGTATATATCTCTAATGCGACATAACAAATTAATTTTATTAAACAATAATTTGGCTCAGTTTTATTCACTTTACCATTGTAGTTTAATGTAATTCGTTATAGTTCTATAAAATATCAAGTGCAACGGGAGGCGAACCATTTTCACTTTTAAATATCATTCGAAGCCAGTCCATAATAATTTTATCATTTATGATTTTTACTACTAAAGTCCCAGGTCTAAGTTCCCAGGTCATTTAATTTCCAAAGATTTTCTTGATAAATCTCCCAAATAAATTGCCGATCAAGAAGAGACGAACAAGTTTGCTCATTGTACTAATAGTACAACCTCACTAACAATTTCACTCACTTATTTTACAACGAGATTATACCCATAAGTTCCACATCATTTTTACTTTTTAATTTCTTTAGTTTATTAAATTCGAACCCTAACAACTTTCGTATCAAATCTTCAGCGCATACTATAAACATGCATTTAAGTAGACTTATAGGCCTGTTAGGCGCGAGGCATTAGATTACTTACGAGCGAAGGCATAAAAGCATAAAAAAAAAAATTCTTATTGTACAAGCCTAATAATTAAGCGTCCCATCCTAATGACGCTTACGTAATAAATTCGTTAATTGTCACTCCTCGGCGCCTCAGGTCCCCACTATTCACGATCCATTGTTTATTTCATTAATGCAATAAATATATTGCACTTGTCGTAAAATGCACGGGCGATTGGCGCCGCGCGCTACATCGCACTTGCGCCGTAGTAGGCTTAGTAGGCTCGTGAAATGCTGTCCGTAGAACCTCGGCGGGGGTCAATAAACGAGCCTCAATAGTCCAGTGGCGGTTTCGCAAAATCATCACTCCATGTGAATCCGTTATATCCCCGTCGGATCCCCGAGGAGAGCTTCGCGAAAGCCCCCGTGGAGCCTCTAATTCCGCGGCTGACGCGGTGCGATAATTGCTCGCAGCTGTGCTCCTCGCGTTCCACATTCACGCGCCGTCGCCAAGTAATTTTGGGGCGGTGGGTGGATGGTGAGGGGGTGAGGGGGGTACGTGGGAAGACGCCGTGACTAAGAGGAGTGCATTTCACGTCGAGGCCGAGAGTGTCGTGACGGCAACAGCCGCAAACGCGCGCGCGCACACATGCACGGACACCATTGATCAGGGCACTTTTCGACGATTTCGGTTGCTTCGTCCCTGTCGATGGCGTGATTTTGATCTTAGATTTACGCGATCCTTAGCCATTCGAGAGAATTACCGTGACGGTGTTGGATGAAAATTTTTGGTGCCATAGTGCAAAACCAAGTGTGAAGTATGCCATTAATATGAAAAGTAGAAGCGAAAGGTTTTCAGTGGAAATTTCATGAATTTCATGCTTATGCTACTATTTGTAAAACTTCATGTAAAAGTATTTTGCAGTTACTTAGTTTATTCGACATACGTTCTAAGAATTTACGCTCTTTGGAAGGAATTGAAACATTTACTCTGGAAAATTATGTAAAATTTCATTGGAATATCAAATGAAAGAAAGTATAATCGTCGCTTTCCAACGCGGACCGTGCATTTCAGTTCTAATCTTTCACAAATATTCGTTTCCATAATTTTAGTGGATAAATAATTTTATACGCTTATATTAGACGGTAATTACTTTACGAGTTACTTATATGAAATAGTCGGTCTGTCGTGTGGAGCAAAATATATTGTCCTTGTGGTTGGAAAATGTTCACAAAATCGATTTACTTCAAAATTTATTTACTTCAAAAATATTATTTCACTCCTTTCTCTTACATTCCAAATGAATATTTATTTGATTATCCCATTTGCTTACTTAACATTCGTAGGATTGAATATAGATGCTTTGACAGCTAGCTTTAACAAAATAGCTTTAAAAGTTTAAAATTGCCAAGACATGTATGGCAAATAAAGAATAATTAATCACAAATTGAAAATAAAAATTCATTATATGAAATTTATGAAATAATCTATTCATCGTTCTTTGTTTTATCGACGCTGTTCATACTATTAACATATTTATGCACGTCTTTTTAATAATCAAAATACTTTTATTTCACATAATACATGCTTAACGTTATTGTTAATTTAATCGCTGAAATTATTCAATTAATCATTGTGCCATTAATCACAAGCTACTTAAGCTTTCTATACAGCGAGCTTTCAATTCGAATTATCTGCACTAAAGAATCTGTCAGAGAAAGAATCTCAGAAAAGATCTGTCTAATGTAAAATTTTTCGCATTTGAGATTGAGATATTTATTATTAAACAATTAGATTATCGTTTTATCGTTAACTTATTGTACAGGGATCAATTATTGATTAGATCTCAAAAGTCGGCGATTTTTCAGTTATTCTTATTAGACGATTGTAAGTTCTCCGACATTCGGCCAAATTATTTACATTACATTAAGAAATAGATTTTTACCGAAGAGATATTCTTGAAAATAGTTTATTTTCTTCTAGGATCGTCGAAGGGGGAATAATGTATGATATATTTTCTTCGAGTATTATAAACATATGTGATTTGATGAACTTTTTATTTATAGGTGAAATACGAAGAAATAGTCTACAGTCTACAGTCCTCCGAAGCGGGTTCTTATTATAAAATATAGACGATCGAAATATCAAACTGTTCACGATTTATTCATAAAAGCCCATTAGTCTCTCGTCTATGGCCTGTAGTTGCAGTTGTTAGACTTTTGCAGCCGTATACTTGAAGAATCTGAATGAATAAACTCTCCCTTATGTCTCACGTTCCCGATAAACAGTCACAGTCGAAAGATGCGCGGTAAAAACTGTTGCACCTTACTCCATCCATTAGCATTTCTCATGGCAACGATTAATTTTATCGCTACCACTGCGAGAAAAAGAAATCCATGCGGCCACGAAGAGTGCCATCGTAAAGTAAAGGGTCGCTTCGAGTCTCGGGACACACGTACACCCATGCGACTGTATATTGGATAAAGCAATGACTCGCTAAAGATTAGTAGCGAGGCGAGGCGAGGCGAGGCGAGGCGAGGCGAGGCGAGATCGCGAAATCGGTAAGACTCGATGCCACTCCGCATCCGTGCCGTCGACCTATTATCTGGATGTTAAAAATTTTTTAGAGGTCGTTAAGGCGACCAGTTTCTCGGACACGTAATGTTTGTTTTTCTTCTTAATTGCTGTTACAACGGACATTTTCACCGCGATTTAGCTGCCATTTACTTATAAGCTCATAGGTAGGCTCATAGGTATATGTGCAGAGATGGCGCCTCTTCAATCTAAGAATTTCAAGGTTTAATTAAAAGTATTTATCCACAACAATTAGCTCGAGGGATAAAGTAAAGCACTGAGGCTTTTAATGGTACCGATAGCTGGGGGCTGCTTTTAATTTATCTCATTATCGCAATTTTATTTACGACTTGGCCCAATGAGTTTTAAGAAATACACCTATTCGTTATTATCTTAATATGAGAAAGAAAAAAGGGGCAATTCTCCTATAGCTAGCGTAATGTTGAAAAATATCATCCGACACTTCATCATTTTATGCATAATATTATATTACCGTATACCGAAATCATTGCATCAGTATGCAAATGGATATTGGCATTAAAATAAAGTTGAAATTAATATCGAAAACGTGCGAGAGTAGCAAATATAGTTATATAGTTGACATTATATTATTCTGTATAATATGAGGATAAAAAGTATAGATTAAGATGATTAAAAGGAAGGTAAAAATAATTGAAAAAGAAAATTGATAGACTTTCGAAATATATCAATTAAATTCTCATCGCAAACTTAATTGTATCGGGAAAGACAAGTATATGTAAGCAATAAACGATGCTCTTGCCGCTCTTGCGTTATGTAAGGATATCATTTATTTTATCTCGATATCATATATTGTACTTTTATTGTTCAATTTAGTCTTAATACACCGACCCGTTCAATAATATTTTCCAGTTTTACCCTCGAAATTTATATTCTTGGTATTGTTAAATTGCATTTCGAACGCAAGTGACAGACCCGAGGAAGGTTCTAGACAAGACTAATAATAGTTCATTCCATTAGGAATTAGCGATGAGCCTCTCCTCGCCGTCTCATTGACTTGATTAAACAATGCCACTGCCCAGGCTTCGTTCAAATGAATTATTTCCGAAGTATTATCTTTCTTTTCACCCTCGTTTGTCTCTTATTTAGCTCTTGCGAATTTCCAAGTAGAAGGTATCTTTACAGGATTAGTGGCCGTTTTATGCTTAGTTAATACGGAAGGATTGACAATCCTTAAGTTTTAGAATAAAATGTCGACTGTTAGTAGCGAGGACGTTTTGACGGAGTCAAACTTATCGTGCGTATAATCGAATGAATTATTAGATAAAAATATCTATTATCTATTAACATTTTATCTATTAAAAGAATATTTATATCAATCGGTTAACCCGGACTCTTTCGCAAGACAATGCTCAAAAACGAACGACTTTCATCTTTCGCGAATAACATCGATTAATTGTCGACGGATGCTTTGTAAACATTACATTACATTTTTCAACCTCTTTGAAAATTAACATAATTTCCCTATTCCCCATTCGCATTACGGCAAAAGATAATGACGTGCAGTTACACGAATCTGTAACGCTTGCATTAAAAAAAAAAAAAAAAAAAAAAAAACACAAATAACATTGTAATCCTTCATGGCTTACAGCGAATTTGAATTACAAATAGCCTATGATTAATTACTCACAAAATTAATAATATTCAATGACACATTGAATCCTATCGCTATACTTTACAAATGCATTGCTTTGGCCAAAATTCTATATTTATGTTGAGTTCGAAAACATCGGTGCCTAAATAATTTAGTCCTCGAAACAGTGTCTTCGTTGGGCCTCTGTAGTCTTACCCTCGTATACACTAAACGCCGAATAAAAAATTACCTCCGCATCGATATCCCGCATTCGGAGAAAAAGGTACAAAGGCTTTATCCCCTCGCCCCCCCCCCCACCCTCCCCTCTCTTTGTCAAGGTCTTAATCGACGTGAAAAGAGAAAAGACGTGGCCGATAGATTACGTCGGCGAACATATGCAGATCTCTCGCAGAGCTATCCATTCCCTTGAGCCTTTCCTCGCCAATCCTCTGCATTTTGCAAGCTTTCCAACTCCATTATCCCGTCGTACTTCTCTACTACTTTTTCCTCCAACGAGCATCTAAAAAGTCCTTTCTCGCACCGTCAAACAAAGGGCGCCCGGTGAATTTAATTTATCGCATCGGAAAGCGAAATAGGAGGCGATAAGAGATTTACCACCTACTTTATGCGTCGAGGATTTCGTTGGCGTGGATGATGGGAGGTGGAACGGTGCAAGGATCCTCGGTGCTTGCGCACATGGTCAGTTGAGCATCGAACAGCTTACCGGAGTAGAGCTTGCGTCGGGCTTTTATTGTTTTCATAAAAACCCTCTATCGCCCCCATAATACACATCATTGTATGGCAATACGCCTTAAAGAGAGATAAAAAAATCATCCGTCATTTAATTATTTACGAGCAGTCCCCATTAACGAGCACTTGCTCATTGTGTCTCCGTGTATATGTGTTCGGGCGCCCGACAACGCATTAAATTAAGGCACATAAGGTTGCGTAAATTGCTGTTTTACATCCTCGATGCGACATTCGCCTAAGGTACTTGAATATTTTAACTTTCAATTCGATGGATTTCGATTGAGACACAACATTCCATCGCGATTGGGATAATTCAATCTAAGCGCTCACACACTACGAGCGCATTTCGATTTACAATAAATCCATTAGCCGACGTCCTCTTCATTCTCCCGTTATTTCGATCGAGCAATGAGGGCCATTCTTTTTTTTTCCCGGCACGCAGACGTAGTTGGATGTGACGGGTCCACTCGGCAGTCGCATTAATTGTTCTCTCAGCGAAAGCTCGACTGCAAAAGAGAAGGACAAACAGCCGGGTTGTGATGCCACGAGTCCGTAGTAATACACATGCCGACCATTCGCGTACACACGTAACTTCGCCCCCTTTTTCCCCCTCTTTTTTTTTCATCTCGCAACTACAGCTGCCGTTCCCTTGTCCATGGTAATTCCCTCTTCATCGGCATTAAAACGGGTCCTCTCCCATCCACCCTCGCTCTCCTCCCACGGCAATAGCGCCCGGTGTTCGCCTCAGTTTTAAACGCGCTTCTTCATCTCCGTGTATTCGGCTGTTTAATTCGCTGCTTTTTGAATAATGTCCACCTCCACACACGCCATGCCACTTGAACTTTGAACGCTCTTTTTTTTTTTTTTTTTTTTGCAATTTTTGTCCCTGTCCCTGCAGAGCCAAAGCATACTGTGATCATCGAGTCGCTGCGCTCCGAGTTTCTCCTCGACAGTTAATAATTGGCGTATGCGTACGGGTTTCAGTGCGCTTCAATGCCATTCGATGCGTTTTTTTTTTAAAATTTTTATTTTATGAATTTTTGAGCTCGATGCTCAGCGTATATTTGCAGGATATTGGAATGAAAGGACGAAGGGCGCTTTTGTCGTTTTGTCGAAAAAGTTTTGCGATTAGAGATTTAAGGCTTGATATCGGGATGACTCCTCCTTGGATTAGATTAACGGACACTTTTGTTTCCAATGACCTATGTATAATTCCATATTGATTAGTTTGCTTATAAATTTAAAAAGTGGTATTTGGATACATTTGCGAGCGGATTTTTAATTGCCGTGGAGCGTCTTTACAGAGCCAGTGGAACAAGACATTGAATTTGCTGCACCATCCTTGGTTATTGCGCGACAAGAATGCTCAACTTAAATAACTTGTTCACACATTTATTTTTTTTCGACGTCGGGCTTTCCGCGGTTATACCTAGTATGGGACACTTTACGATTGCCTGTTTCTGTAAACAATTTGAAATTTTATTTACATATCGTAAGCATAAAATGAAGATATATTCTTGGCACTTAAATGCAATTCAAATTGCGGAAGTACATGGCATTAAGCTGGAACTGTCATAATGATTTAAGTTTAGTAGAACTTTACCTTCACTCTTTTTTACTGCGTGAAAATGTGCACAAAATTAATTTGAAATTATTATGTGCCCACCTTATATCTGCAAAAAAATCTGTCATTCTTATTAAAGATTTGCATTCGTTGCTGTTTTGCTGGAAATGCGTGCCATTATGTATTCATCGAAGATCTTGGGGGCTATATTATCTCAATTTTTATATTAAAACATTGAGTTTGCAATGCTCTCCATGCAGTACATTGTAGGTAAAGAACGCTGATGGGATTTTTGCACATTCTTCTCATTTCTCAAATGTAGAACTATTAGAATTAATGGCAACGTTAAAGGAATTTTCATTTTTTTCCCTTCCTCTCCTTCTATCTTAGCTTATATTTTATTTTATTTGATTTTTTCAAAAGATGGGAATTAAAACTGTTAAGCTCGTGAATTCGAATCTTTCTAACGCAAAGCATATATTTTTCAAATATCTATATATTTCTTCATAATTCTTTTTGTTAAAGTATAACAATAAGGCATAAATAAATACTATATTTTTTATTATATTATATCCACGGATTATTATGATTCCATCCAAGTGATATATAATAAGTTAACCTATTTAACCAATTTTTACGTTCTTATATATATATATATATATATATATATATATATATATATATATATATATGGCAAAACGATTTCGTCAACTTTTCAACGACCTGCAGCATTCATCAAGTTTCATAATTCATTAAAAAATAAAATAAAAACCAGCTAAATTCAATAAATTTTACTCTACACTTTTAATTATTATATAACGAAATTGCAACATTCATTGCGTAATAATATAATAATAATGGATTAAATAGGGAAATTGACACACTTTTTCAGTTTCAGATCTGCTTGTTAATTTGCTCACATTAATTCTAATAGTCAAGCATACAATAGTACTTTCTGCATTACATAACAGAACTGCTTTATAACTTATATTTGCGTAAATATTAAACAAATTTTAAAGACCCTAT
>NW_011948422.1:3944798-4196480 GCF_000503995.2 Ceratosolen solmsi marchali
GAAATTGGCGTATCAATCGATCACCGGCGTACACCAATAACCAATATAACGATTCATTTATCATCGTTCCGTCCAATTAATTAATACTGTATTCGTGTACATGTGATACAGGCTTTATTAGTAAGCGCTGCGCATTCCTTTAAAAACCTATAAATCAGTTACATACAACTGTGTACACGTGTGCACATGCACTTGTAACGCAAGAAGGTCTTTAACCGATACGCGTTGGAAAGTAGTTGGAGGAAATGATGGAGAAAAAAATTGTTCTTTCAGGGAGAAATAATTACACTCCTTCCCCCCGCCCCGTCCCGTCCTTCTCGGCCCTTCTTACCGCACTTCCTTGGCAATTTGTCACTTTATCATCTACGGATTATGGTTTAAAAAAATATTCGCTTATGGTCCCGACTAGTGCTTTGAAAAAATCTACGGAAGGATTCGTTGGAAAATTGCGAGAATATTCATGGAGTGATGGGCAACTTTGCACTCTATTCACTGAATCAAATCTAGAGAGATTTTGAAAATATAATCACTTTTCGAGAAATTCTAATTTATTTCTCTTAAACATGATGCCGAGTTTAAGTGATGGAAGTCCGATTATTACAATTATTAAATTCATTATCGTTTATTATCATCTCGTAAATCATACGCCATTATTAATTTATGATGAGTGGGAGTTACTATTTAAGTTACTATTAAATTAGTGCGATACTATTTCGTGAAAATGTACATGTGAAAAGCTTACACCTTTATTTACGCTCTTACCGATACTTTTCCCCATTTAACGATGCTACCTCCATTGAACTGATTATAATTTACATTTTTTTTTTATTCATCGAGCGTAATATACTTGTGCTTTTTATTAAAAAGAAAAAGAATCGATAAAGCTGAGATTTTAGTACCAAAGCTATTTTATTATTATACGCTAAATGATGTACTTATAAATGTGTATAATAAGATGAATATCATTATCTTGTTTTTTAAAGTACGAGAGCAAATTGTGAAATCAAGATCTTTGAAAATTTTTTATTTTTCTTATGTACTTTATTTATCCACCTTTGATTTTGAAACAAATCTGACCCTATTTGTACACTAAATTCGTAGGTTAAAGAGATTATTTTACACAAATCGCGTTAGAAATATATCTTGTTTTTTTTTTCCCTTTAGATAGTATCAAAGATTGTCGTTAAGCCGTCATATTTAAAGTTTAAGATTTTTTAGAAAATAGAATTTTAATATTTTTACGTAAAAATAAGTATTCCGTTTTTACGTCCCTAAGCGATTTGTTTCATGTATTCGCAATGATACATTCGAGTCGAGATTCTTTCACAAATTATAGAAATGAACGAAGAAAAAGGCTATTTATATGCAACTAATTTTAAAAATAAATGCCATACTATTTACAATGAAAATAATGTCTCTCGAATTTTCATTCTTTTTCTTTTATGTTCCTCAATTATTATTTAAGTTATCTGAATTTAATTATTATCTTTGATTATAACTTGATTCTCGCACCATTATTAGCCTTTCACTAAAGACGGGCAGATAGATCGAGATCGAGATCGAGATCGAGATCGAGAGAGAGAGAGAGAGAGAGAGAGAGAGAGAGAGAGAGAGCGAGTGGGGGTGGGGGACGAGATAAAACAGTGCTTTTATATCTGTTATACCGTTTATCGTTAACTTCAAATTAAATTAAAATGTGAGCAAATTTAAATTTAAGCTTTAATTTTATTGTTCAGCGGCAGTCGAGCACATTGCTAATACAAGCTACACACCATCCAATAATACACCATCACCCATCCAATACAAGGAGAATGCGATCGGTGCTCGAGAATCGAGTGCAATCGATATTCAATACGCGTGATATTGTCACGCAAGCGGCCTAGTAAATGTCGAAACCAACGTCTTTTCAGACTGCCTTTACGCGCACAGCCTAAAAAGGAAGAGAGCCGGGGGTGGGGTAGTAGGTGGTCGTAGCTTCGTTATCCCAACAAATTGCTCTTGTCATCACTGGAAATTACGTTCTTAGTAATAACATTACAGGTCGGGCATTTGTAGCGGATGAGCCGCTCCCCGTCCCCCCATCGCCCCATCGAAAGGTCAGCCGGCGTAAATAAACGAGCAAATGCGCAAAACTCCTATCCTCCTACCCATCCTCCGCACCAATGGAGGAGCTGTAGTTGCAGGAAATGCAGAGGATAAAGCGTCGCGTAATCCAGGACCGCGACGGATGAACGCCGCTGGCTGCAACTCTGACGGATAAGGGATGCTGGGATTGACATCTGTGCTCCAACCTTTTCATCGGCTGCCTCGGTCAACGAGTCACTCGCTCGCTCTGATGTGCGCACGCGGATGGCACGAGTGAATCCACAGTTGGCCTACCGACGAAATAGACAGACATTACCCGCTCGCCTCCTCTACCCACTTGGAAATCACTCGCATTCATTCAATGTCGGTTTAGTGCATAAGCGGACACTTGCTTCGCAGAGCAAAAGTCGAGCCAATTTTCTAAATATTCTTTATTTAACGCTCCATGTAAATTGTACACACGGACCGCTGATTGGTGATATCGATTCTCCATTCTAAAAAATAATAATAATTGGAATCTCGGCTATCGGCGTTGTTTGAGGACGATATCAGAGACGGAGATGCGATTGGGATTGGGGGTAGGCTTTCCGCCGAGATGTCCGCGTAGAAGAGGGCGGTCGAGTGGATGAGCCGGCGCTTTGTCATCGGCACTTGATCCACCGGGGGGCCCACGGTATCAGCGCGCAGTCGAGGTCGAATGGACCGATGGCAAAATTCTTGCCTCGGCTCTCCGTTTTATCCCGTTTTTCCCACGCGATCCCGAGTGGGAGTCTGGCGTGGAAGCGGCATCGAGAGAGGGGGAGAGGGTCCTCGCGATTAACTCAACCGGAAGTTCGGATCTTGGCGATCGTGATAACTGGGCTGGAAGTGCAAGTCAATGCGGCTCCCGTCGAGGGTAAATAGACGAGTGGGTAGCCGTTGGTCCGGTCGTTGCCACTATTGAATTTCCTCCGTTCCGTCGCTACTTTTTTCTTAGCGTGTGTGTAGAAAATGATGATAAGAAGCGACTCTTATTTATAGTTCTCGGGGACGGGTGATAATACCTTCAACGCCCGACTATTGTACGTCCTGGTATATAGTGATATTTGACTAGATGCTTGGATGTATTGGAGTGTTTAGAGACTGTTGTTGTTGTTGAGAGTTATTTTGTGTTTGAGAGATTAAGGTTTTAGCTGTTATTGAGCTTCGGGCATTGTTTACGAACAAAATAGTTATCAAAATGTCAAATGCTTGGTTGAAGATTTAGAGGAAAATTGTATATTGGTGTTGTAATAAGTGATGGAATACTAACATTTAGAGTTACCGTGACATTAGTTTCGAATACGTTTGATGGCCATTGAATGTCGAACCTAATTTCTAGGCAATTCAATAGATATACAACAGGCTTATTGTTTTAATCTTGATAAAAATAATATGACGTCAAACTATGACCGACTTGAAGTATTTCAAAGCTTATTTAATATCAGGGATCTTTATCACTCGTGGCCGTAAAAAATGTTTATTTTGAATATTTAGAATGATTGAGAAATCATTAATATTTAGGTAGGCGAAGAAATAGATCTGCGCTCGTTTCGACGATGTACCGCTGATAAAATAAAATAGCTGCCTCTCTCTTGGCATCGATAAACTCAAGGAGCTGCGATTAGGTTTGCATGCAGTTTTTGGAAATATTTATATAAAATTGCTGGATAATGTGCTGGCCAGAGAGATAATCAGAGAGAAAATCAGTGAGAAAATTAGGAAATTAGTTGCAAATAATATAGATTTGAGTGAATTTTTGTAGTTAATCGAGATTGAAACATCCATATTTTATCCTTATTTAAGAGCACTTTCGCTACATTCGCTATTTTATGCGAGAGGAATATATGATTTGTACGCACGTTAAAAGCGAATTGTAAACAATAATATTTGATTCACTCGCTTATAAGTACTTAATGCATTTAATGGCATTTTCAACGTGTCAAAGCTGTTTGTTTTTTATCTCTCCTTTCTCTATACTTTGTTTGAAGATTTAACTGGTAATGAATTTAAATTTCATCATTAGAGAGAATGGAAATTCAATAGAGTCGTAAAAGATTCGAATGATTTATTTGCCAAAAGTACGTTAAAAAAAAATTTTTTTTGTTTTTGTTTTGTTAAATATTAGCGTTAATGTTAAAGGAAACTTATCATCGCATTACGAAAAATAAGTGCGATAGATCATATCCCATAAAAACCTATAAAAATGTTCGGACAATTATTTAACTAAATATAATATGCATATTCGGAAAATATCTCAACAACACTTTGGATTCTCGATAATAATTCATTGGGGAATATGAATTATTGA
This sequence comes from Ceratosolen solmsi marchali, assembly GCF_000503995.2. Taxonomy (NCBI): domain Eukaryota; kingdom Metazoa; phylum Arthropoda; class Insecta; order Hymenoptera; family Agaonidae; genus Ceratosolen; species Ceratosolen solmsi. The sequence goes on from NW_011948422.1 coordinate 3,949,213, forward strand.
CTGTGTAAAAACTATTATTTTTCTTATACATTCCCGTTTATGTTCGAAACAATGTTAATATTGGGAGAATATTTTAAAATAATGAAGCTAGGAAGTAGGTAATTTATATAAAGAATCTAGTATAAAATTTTCAAAAAGGTTTCCTATACTTTACAGATTTTGCAAAAAAATCTTTATTTATTTCCAGCACATGAGATCGTATTTATAGATTGGTAGCGATGGAAATACATTAAGAGTTGGGACTTCACTTTCAATTTACGAGCGTTTACTTTTCTACTTCCACCTAATCAGCTACTGCGTAAAATTATGACCAAAGTGAAATTGGTATTTGCCAAAAGATATAGCGTACACATCGATGAAATTCATATTTACTACTGTACGTTCAATAATAGAATGGGCAAATGCAAAAAAGTTGAGAGAGAAAAATTAATCTGTCAAAATCGACAAATAATCACTCAATACGTAATAACAATAACAACGATAATAATAATAACAACAACAACAACAACAACAACAACAACAACAACAACAACAACAACAACAACAACAACAACAACAACAACAACAACAACAACAACAACAACAACAACAACAACAACAACAACAACAACAACAACAACAACAACAACAACAACAACAACAGACACAACGTACGTGCATTGATACGCACGTTGATCTTTCAAAAAATTTTTCTTTCTTTAATTTTTTAAAAATATTTTTATTACAACTAATTGTTGTAATAATCTGTAAAATTATTGTAATTAAAATTCTAATTAAAAGCTGTTAAAATGTTGAAACGAGTTTATCGCGTCTTTCTATGTAATCGCTTCGTGATATTTTACAATCGATATTCTACGTAAATATACAAGTAAAGTTAATCACAGGAGTTTGGGAAATATTTTTCTCTCCAAATGACATTTCGAGGGAATTCAGTTTCTGGAATTTAACGGAAAGTAAACTCGTCAAGAATATTGGTTCAAAGCTTTCATAAGTCACATCGTGAAATTTAACATAGAGAATAAAAAGGTGAAATTCAGCTCCTTTGAAATTCGTCGCAACTAGTGCTTTATCAATGGCTCATGAACTATAATAAAATCATCGTAAAAAATAAAAAGAAAAAAAGAAAACTCGAATACGTACGGTCCGGAGAAAGTCCATAATTCACAATGTAAAAGATAAAAGCCAGTAAGTCAGAATATTTTGTTAATCACTGGGCGTCGCATTAATATCCTATGATATATCGTTGCCTCCGCTGCTCTATTCTGCTTATCGTCTACCTTTTTCCACAACAATCCCTCGCCACCGTCCTATTCTCGACGAAAGATACTCGTTAAAATAACAACACAGCTTCTAAGCCGCAGTAATTCAATCTCTGACATTTTGAATCAAATGTTATTAGTGTATGGGAATCCAGACCAGTTGCATAACCCCTTCATGTCGAGTTTACTATCGACCCCGTAAATCCTGCCATCCTCCCCCAAAGCACTTTTCTCGGCAAACGAGCATCTAACGATCATCAACTTCTCGCAGGATATCGAGGAGCAGCAGGGTGATGGGGGCGTTGGGCGCGTGCAGCCTCCTCATGCTGACGAGCTTGGCCGCGGGTCTGAGCTTCGGCATCCGGCAGAGGAGTGTCGTGAAATTGGCTGTGATAGCGCCCGCGGATCCCCACCACGAGCAGAGCCTCCCACGACTGCTGCCCGCCGTCCTTATGGCCGTGAGGGCGGTGAGCGCCCCGAGGGGTCCCCTACCCGGATGGAGCATCAAGGTCGAGCACCGGGACTCGCAGTGCTCGAGTACCTACGGGCCGCTAGCCGCATTCGACTTCTACATAAACAGGACCGCAGGTTAAGACCTTTCACATTCTAGGCCTATCGAGATTTTATTGCGCCGATCGATTATATCGTTGGCTTTGTTGCGAATCGCCCGAGGAGACGATCCTACTGTTGCGTGCACCGTAATATCGATCGATAACATGCGCTCTCTGTCCTTCCTTCCTTTCATTCAAGATATCAGATTGCATTCAAGTACGGGCGGTTTGGGCGATGGTTTAATTTTTATTACTTGGCGACAGTTATCGATTAGCGGATGATATTCTCTCGGACGTTATTTACCCGAGTTTCGCATCATTTGGATTTCAATGGAATCGGAAATATTTGACGAGCGACCGAGTGCTGACATGGAACATATGAATGTAAATGTAAAATATTTCTTTCGCTAAACAGACGGCGAACAGATATATATCGCATAAGATTTACATAAAAACATACTGTTTAACGATACATTATTAGGCAACTACATGATAATTATATTTATCCTGGTAAAATTATCTGAAATTATGATCTAACGGTACATGTTAAATTACAAACGTCAATTTCATTTTATTATAAATGTATCTACTGTATATCGATAATAAATTAATGCAATACTCGCAGTTTCAAATTAGTTAATAATTTTGATTTTAGTGTTGAGAAAAAAAAAATATCTCGCTTACGTTAGCTTATGATATTTCATTTTCCCCCTTTTAAACATATTCCATCTTTACATATATATTTATTTTTATTTACTAGAGTATTTACAAATTATCAATGCAGTTAGAGTAATAAAGTTATAATTGATGTAGCGAAATTGGTTATATTTTTCATCGTATATAATTTCAAGAAAACCGAGATCAATTTTGTTTAAATTTTTTTTTTTTTTTTTTTTTTTTTTTTTCATTATGAATGATAACTTTTTCTCTATTTATATTAGTTATCCACTAATATTCTACGCTCTTTTATCATATAATATTGAACGTTATTTTAATCGACTTCAATGACGAAATTATTCAATACGTACTTTTTTTTTTAAATACATAGACACGTAAAAGAATTTTTTACTTTTATTTCGATTATAAATATTCTATAATAAAGTGATAGTATAGAACCTTTATTTATTTTAGTTTATCATTTATACTTGCGCAGTAGTTAACTTTTTCAGTTAATTCTTTAATTGTTAGAGAAATTGCGGAATAATGAATATTTCCTTATGGAATTATATATAAAGTGCTACTCATCTATTATATATATATATATATAGAATTAAAGAAAAATGTTCCCATATTATTAAGCATATCAATTAATTATTAGTGTAAAGTTTAGGTAATAACCGTAGTGCAAATTGATACATCTTAGTTATGAAATAACTTAAGAACTACGTAATTCAACCTGAAATCCATATATCGAAAAGCCATAATACCGAGCCGTGAAATTTCCTTCAAGAGGAAGTACAAGTTGCTTCAGATACATTAATAATAAAATAATTAAGTGCTACGATAAATTAAATAACAATTAAATACATTCTACAGTACATTGATTTAATGACATTAATTTAGTTGATATTTAGCTATTAAATGCAACAAATAGCGGTAATTCAAGGAAAGAAATGAGCACTTTAGGTAAATCATAATGATGATTAATGTTTCAATATCCATAGTTTTTGTTCTAAAAAATCTTCGATTCTATATGTGTATGACGATAATAAATTAAAATAATGAATTACGACTGCAATTGTGAACATGAACATGATTATAATATATTATGGATTTAAAAGTATACGTATAAGATATAGATGTAAAACTATTGAAAAATATGGCTTTTCTTAAAAATTCAAGTGTTATAAATGTAAATGACAAATTGTTAGTGCAAAGCGCTGCGAAAAAAGGTTTTTACATAGATGTATGATTTAATTAATAACCGATCGTTTGCACTATTTTATTATCCTTTATTAGCTTCATTCAACCGTTTTTGTTGAGAGATCGAAAGAACGACGATTTATTGAACATTGGTATCATATAATTCATAATAAACTATAAATTAAACATTATTAATCCAATGTATATAATGAATTTATCTTACAATTTAACTTATTAATCTGTCCATATCACATTATTGTCTACAGTATTTCACAATTTTTGTCAACCTTTTAAGAAGAAAAGACACTCAACAGTAACAAATATCTTGCATCTATTCATTGATGCATATTCGGTGCATCAATAAAATTACAATTTTTTGTTTTGTAAACTGTTGGATTGTTCGTTCCTTTATGTTTCGCTTTATTTCTTCTTTTTTTTTCTTTTTAATTACGTATGTAACATATGACATAAGAGCCCGATTTGTCGTCCCGCTTGTGGTGCTGAATAATGGAATGCGTACAGCGTCGCGGCATCGCCGGTTTCGAAGATAATCTCATCACTCTGTTCGCGCACTCAATTTTTTATACGCATACATATAAATTCAAATTGAGTCCTATACGTACGATTTATCAAGAATTACGGGGGCAATTAATTCGCGACGGGCCGTGTAATTAATATTGCAGGCGGTTGCCGTTGAAGTTCGTTATGGACGTCGCGCGCGGTATCTGACGTATTCCTTTTGGCTTTAATGCGCCGCGAAAGAATGCGGTTTGTGTATGTCTTATGTGTATGTACGGCAAAAGGGGAGATGGATAGGAGTGGATTATTGAGAGGCAAGTGCGAGAGTGTGGCTGCCAAAAGGAAGAGGATAGCGATAAATGGAGATAATAGAAACGATGAGGGTATAATAGTAATTGGCCGGGCGAATGGCGATAAACATGTAGGCCGGGGGGAGGAGGGGGGGGGGGGGGGGGCGATAAAAAGATTGGGATTTTATATATTGAATTTTCTGCGTTATTATGTTGAATTTAATGGCAATGCGAATATCAAGTATAATACAAGTGGGCATCGCTGTTTCTCTTTATTCCTGAAAATGGTTCAACAAATCTACATTTTCCCACATAAAAAAGCTATGCTCGATTTATTTCTTCAACTTCAAAGAGATTTAAGTAATGTATGGGTTGAATATCGTGCTCGTACTATTCAAAGTTACGTATTACGCTTAATGTAAAGATATTTCTATACAAACTCTGTTGTCAGCCCTTTATATTTAGTTTTTTATTCCATAAATGGGCCGAAGGAGTTTGTTAATTTTTTAATTCTGTATTACCGAGAATTATTAAATGAACTGTAAAAGTGTTTTGCGCTCCTTTAATTGCCGGTTAATGTTAATACCGTTGATTAATGGCGCGCATAACATTTGCTCAGCTTAACAAATTTATTCGAAGGTTTGTTAAATTATTCAAACGTAGTAAGTTATCCTTTGGTTGCTTTTTTTTTTCTTCTTTAGCGTATAAAGTACGAGATATGTAGCTCAGCGTGTAATTTTGTACGTGAACTATGACTTTGAATATACTTTACGATGAGATGGGATTATTCGAGTTTGTAAGCAATTTATGCATTAAAAAACTACTAAATGTCCTCTAAAATTACAGCTCCCGCAGGGAATTACAAATTTTATACAATGGCAAAATAAAGAAAGAAAAGAAGCCCATTGCATAAGATGTTAAAGTAGCAGTAAAGAGGCTTACGCGCGAATAAAACGTCTTTGGGAGAGAAATTGAAAAGGCGAATCTTGATTATGAGGCGGAGTAAAGAAAGTCACTATTTTTGCGGACTTGATGTCATCGAAGAGTGCAGCTGCTGCATGCAGTTCGTTTACTTTCTCAATTGTAGTCAAATCCTACGCGACGACGGCTCCTTAAATGCTCGTATTTTAGCTCGTCCGGTTAATTAGTACGGAGCACACAATTCGTCTCTATATACGAGAGAATTGCCTGTAAGTGTACGTGTGCGCGCGCTTTCAGTCAGTTATTGAACTCTCGTGGCGCTCTTTTTCCTCATTTGAGCGCGAAATCATAAATGTACATTCGAAGTGGGTATCGTTGAATATAATAATCTTTTTTAAGTACGAATGTAATTAGCATATATCCGAATGAAGTTGTATGAATAATTGTCCAAAATTTTTTTTTTTTTTTTTTTTTTCGAGAATACCGATTAAGTGAATATATTGTTTTTCTGTATATTCGTATTGAAATTATCCGTTGAAAAACTAGGGCTTTAGAACATTTTATTTATACAATTAATAATATGTAATGAGCAATCAATATATGCAAATAATATTTCCGCAAAAGTGTCAAATTAATGGGATATGTAAAATTATACACATTACACTTATTTCATAAAATATGAATTTACGATACTTATTTAAATCCATAATTATGTATAGATTAAGTAACAAGTACACGATTAAAGATTTTTTCAAGGTTTCTTTCTATTTATCGTACTCGCGCTAATGATGTGTATCCTGATATTAATGGGTAAAAACCTTTTAGAGAGAAATATAAATAAATAGGCCCGCAAGAAATATAATCGCATTTATTATATTTTCAAATCTATGCTGATTGTAGGAAAATATGGGAGAATAATGAATATATATGTGGATATGTGATATTTAGTATTTGAAAATTCGTTCAGTTTCAACCATTAGTTCTGTAAATCTTGGCGATTTTCCAAATAACTTGGGCAATAAATTTAATATAATTTACAGAAATTTTCATATGTTCAATGATAAAAATAACATTGGGTTAACTAAAATTAAGGTACGAGATAAGTTTTAAAAACATGTGCATGTAAGACCTTTTCATCATACAGTTTTAATCTTTCAAAAGACCATTTTCAAAATATAATTTTGAATAGTGATTTATAATAATAAAGTATTACAAACTTATTAATTTAATAAAGACTAATTAACAAAATATATCGTGGCACTTTTACGGTACGTAATTGAATAAATGATAAAACTTAAATTTTCTCCATTTATTCACGAGCCAGTCTAACTTATTGGCAATTTATGCAATAATTTTCTTTTTTTCATTATTAAAGGTCGAGCTTGCAATTTCATTTGACATGATACTATAATTTTTATGAAATGCTTGAGCGATTTGTAGCTGTTGAAGCTTGAAAATAATTCTATTTAAAACCATATTAAAGTCCATTTGAAAGAGAGAAAGTATCTCTTATGTATTTGTTTCGATTATATATTTAAAATTTTATACATTTATATTAATTTTCCACTTTATTTTAAAATTAATATTAAAATAGGAGTGAAAATCAATATTTGATAGACGAATCTCACTAATTTTTAAAGAAATGCTATATGCTCATTTTTTTTGCATTTTAATTGACAATTCTAATTTTAATAGAAATTGTAGTCTTTTTTTTAATGTAATTAATATAGATGAAATTGTAAAGATAAATATAATTAGTCTCTCGTAAAAAAATATCATACTCTATTTCTATTAAAAATCAAAATGAAATAAAAGAAGCCTGAAAACATTTATGATGGAGAGTCTATGAGATATTAATTCTTGATTTTTTGTCTTCAGCTCTGAGATATCCAGAAAAGGGAAGAAAGCTGTATTTAATCTTATAAATAATCTCATCTATTAACGATCATTCTGATTTTCCTTCTCTCGAACGATCTTTTTTGTAAATATCGTTAGTCACTTATTTAAATAAACGAATATAAGAAATAATTTCCTTTAAATATCATAATAAAATTATTTAAATGAGAATTGCTAATATTTTTATATATTGCAAATGCGCTTTAAAATTTGTAATTTATATTGGCAAAAATTATGAAAGAACTTGAGTTATTATTTAATTTAATAGCAGCTATATAATAGTTCTTTGTTGATTTTTTTTTCTTTTTCTTTTTTTTTTTTTATATAGTTTTGTGCACAAGATTAAACTGAAAAAATTCAACCCATCATACGACTCAAATGCATCAGTTTATTATTCAAAGTACGCCATTATATCAATTATGTGTAAGTATATCGAGGCTCTGAAAGTAAAATGATGTATTTATTCTCAAGAGCTAATATACCGATTTTTCTTTTATCTCTTTAACTAACTTCCCAACTCGTGATGTTCAAGGCTTAGCTTATAGGTGTTGAGATGATCTATCGTTGTCTTGTTAAATAGAGAGTAAACTTTGAAGAAGAATTGAGTGCTGTCGCTCAACAGATATGATAATATTGGTATTTGCATACGTGTATTAATCTTTTAAGATATCATTCATAGTAAAATTTACTGTTATGATTATGAAAACTTCAAAATTTATTTATTTAGTTTGTTTATGCGTGCTGGAGGCCATAGTTGTATGCGTGCATATTGATTTGGTTAAAATGATATTCATTTTAGAATTTAGAAAGATCCTTTACATATGATATTAATTCGATACTATTTTCAAAGTTTCTTTTATCATTTATTTGAAGACAATGACTAATAATAACACGATATTTCCATTAATTTTTGGTAAATATTATGATGGGTTAAAATATTTAAGCAATGAAAATAATTGCATAACATTCACGATAAAATCTATTTTCATTATAAATAATATTCATCAATGGATATAAATAATACTTACATATATCATTCTAATTAGTTGCGATTGTTGTTCACTAAGATCCAGTAAATTGTCTTAAAATTATTCTTTTATGAATAATTTGATCTGTCAATTAAACAGTGCAGCATGAATAACATTTGACTCGATTCATACAAATTTATAAAATTCAACATTTTTATTTACTTAGTTTTAGAATAAAGTTATGCAGACATTCTAAGTTACAAGTAGCAATTTAATTAATTTAAAGTTAAAAATTCTTTTTCGTTATTAAAAACGTTAGATAAACAGTCAAAAAGTTTTTGTAAATAAATCGTAGTATATTTAATAAATTCATAAATAAAGATCCCATAAAATTCTATTCGAATATGCAGTTAATATTAATTATTTACTCATTTGATTCAATGTATAAAAAATGTTAATAACATTATAAACATAATAGAGATAATATTAACTAAACATAGTAGAGGCAATATATTTCACTAAGTACATATGTACATATGTACATATTTGTATTTCTTGTTTAATATCTGATACTTTCTCAATTAAGTAATGTGTATCGACTTCAACATGCTTTTACGGCAAATTATTGACATATTATGATTTTACTCTCACTATTAATCATAATATAGTTCTGAATCTTAAAAGTTAATATACATAATTTAATTATTAGATTAAATAGCGACTATATATTTACACTTATTGCTTATATATTATGTGTTTCATCATACTTCCTACATCCTACATGATTTTATTATTTTATTATTCTAATATAATAGTACAGATAAATTTAATATGATTACAATGTTCAATAAAACAATAACAAAAGAATAACTAATTAATTTACTCATATATCTGCTTGATATTATATATTAAGCAAATAAGAAAATTTATTAAATATATAACGATTATTTTACTTATTTACTTCTAGTATTTATAAAAAATTATTTATAATATAATTAAGTCTGGACGATTGCTGTTACAGAAAAATTTATATTCTTAATAAAAAATTAATTTTCTTATTAATTAATTAATTAATTAATTAAATAATTTTCATACTGAGATTATTGATGTTGAAATTTTTTGAATTTTTCGACGACTTTATTTATACGATAATTTTACCTTAATTGTGTACAATTTAGTTGCAAGAAAAAAATTTGGACATCAAAATAAAAGATAAGCTTGAATCTACCGGCATACGTGCGCATATTAAGTGCGCAATTACTGAATGGAATTATAATTTGGCATGGTTTCTGAACGACGAATTTATTACTTTTAGCAACATTTAGCAGAATTAATATCCAATTTATCATTTAAATATAAAATCTATAATTCGTGGCGATATTCAGTTTCTAGTTCAAATAATGTAGACTCGATTGTATATTAAAGGCATGGAAATTTTCTGTAATACTAAGATGTTGGAAGTTATTTATCGAAAGATTTTTTATAATAGAAATATTTAGAGAATACATTCTCTATTGTATAAATAAAGATATATAAATAAAGATTGTATAAATAAATATAAATAAAATTCTATATTGTATAAAATAATTGCTTATCAGGATAAATGTATAAAAATGAGTTTTAAAATTTGTAATTTCGAAAATGTGCAAAAGAAGTTTAGAAAAAATATTTTACGATCGAACTTGAAATTATTGCCGAATAACATTTAGCTGCTAATTACTATTATTATTAATTTATATACCGACGTTCATTATTAATGTTATACAATTTTCAACATCATAATTGATTTATTATTGATAATTGTTAAAAGTTAATCTATCTCATTTCGTTAAACTACGAGTTCATAATTTACTTATTTTGGTAAAAATAAGTATAGGAAAAATCAGGATTTGCGAAAAATCGATTGAGTCAGTAATGAGTTTCTTTGTAATTATAATAAAGTTAAGTAGTCAATTGTCTTGCTAGACTGGCTTTTTATCATTTGTTGGAATATTTATTCCGTTAATATTGCCAATGTCTCATATTACTTTTTTACACTTAGAATAAAACTGAAGGAATATTCTTCTAAAATTTTGCGTTGGTCTTGTGCAAGCAATATTGTTTATATTATGGATATATTGACAATATTTTTGAATCTAGTGTAAATTATTAAATCTAGGGAATTAGAACTATTTTAGGAATTGGTGCAGTCATAAATAACATTTAATTCATGCGCACGCAAAATTTTAAGTGTCTCATGGGTTAAAGTAAAACTTACAAATGAAACTTGAAATGTCTAAGTTCTTTATGGGATTGTAGGAAATTTTGCAAATGTATGTAATTAGTATCATAAATAAAATCTTTCGTTCAAATTCGATACTACGACAAAAAGAAAACTATCTATATTAAGTGAAAGTGGCATTATGTAATTTCTTTTATTAATTTTATGTCGATTAAACAAATTAGAGTAAACATGAAAGAGTTTTCGATTAGAATAGTAAAAAAAAAAAATAAATAAATAAAAAATTAATTTCTATAGAATAGATAAAATTTATCTTAATAGTTCAGTTAATAATGCGCTAAAATATCATATAATTATGTTAGTTGGTTATAAATGTAGATATATTACATACGTTTTATGCACTGGAAATACTAGTTTCTTAGTAAACAAACTAAACTTTGTTTAAATTATCAATCACCATCAAAGAAAGACAGAGCTAATTATTCTTTTTGTATTCTATTAAGGATAATATTTTCGACTTGACGATTTTTTTATTTAAAGTTTCGTTAAATTAATTTGTTATAAAAATTTTCTAATCTTAATATAAATATTTTAATATATTTAGTTGCAAATTTATTAGAAAAGGGACTAATAATATCTGAAGTCTGTAAAATCTTTAAGTTAAAATGATTCTAAAACATGATTTTTAAATATTTTGATAATTGAATTGAATTTTCACATATATTTAATTCGCTTTAATTATTATTTATGTACAGCGGTTCAAATTTAGTTAATAACTGAAATTTGAATTAATAACAATTAAAATTTAGTTATATTGCGTATTACAGCTTTCATAATAATAGACATTTATAATTGATAAATCTATGTATAATTTATAAAAAGAAAAAACTTTTAAATTTTTGTTCATAAATAATTTCATGATAATGGAGTAAAGAAAATAATGTCAACATTATATTAATAGTAGTTTTATTAAATTAACAATTGACATTGTTTATATACTATTTTGCAATGTAGTAGTATGCCATAAAAATAATCACGATAATGAAGTACATTATTTAAATACTATTTTAAATACTAGTTTGGTCATAATTATATTATTTAAAATATCGATATAATGCTTTTATTATTAATTTCATTATTTTTGGTAATTATTTTTACAGTAGCTCAATTATTCTGATTCACATATATAACTGAATCAAAAACAAGACGATGATTACTCTAACTGGTGACTTTTTAACTGTACTGTTGCTCATACAAAGCTCTTATTACATTAAAACGTTAAGCAAGTAAGAAAGAAGACATATAGTTTAAAATGCATTAATATTTACGACTCGCTTTAACCAAATTTTCCAATTGATTTATCGTGTTTAAAGTAATTGACGTACAATGTGTTCTTATATAATAGTCCCTTATAACCAAGCAGAAGTATTATAATATCAATAAAATTAATTTTAATAATAGTTGCGATATTGCATTAAGTGATATAATTTTTATAACATAATATCATCATATTTAAAGACTATTTTATTGCAGTCAAAGTGCACGGTGATATGTGTCTTATCTTATAATTAACTTTGTAAAAACGAAGCAGATTTCTTTTAAATATATAATTATGAGAAAATTAAAAGCTATCATATTTACATTGATAATTATTACTAGATTTCATATCTAGAGATTTATTGCAAGAAAACTTGCTATATCCCTGTTTTCGAAATTTTCTGTCGATTTTTCCACATAATTTATAAGCCGCATCTTTCGCTTGCTTCCATCTTTTTGCTTTTATCAATTTTTGCTTTCCAAAATATTAATATATTATAATATAATGTAAAATAAGCGTAATATTTATTTAAAATAGAAATTAGTTTGCCACATAAATTTCTTAATAATTAATTGTTTTTCAATTTACTATATCATATTAGTTTGAGAAGCTCAGCTAATGTTATCAAAAATATATTATCAAAACTCTACTTCGATTCACTGAAAATTCAAAAGTTACAGTATGAATACTAATAACAATAAATCGTTGTAAGTTTAATTAAAAATATTTAAATTGAAATACTTTTGTTGTTGGTATTTTCTAAGATCTCTATTAGTTTTGAAAATATTAATTATAAGATTTTCTATAAACATACAAATAAATGTAAATAGAAAAAAATGTGAGATTTTGCCTTTACAATTATTGTGCTAATAACTTTTTAACAATACTCATTATAATTTATTTTAAATTTATAATAAAAAATGTTATCAATCAATTAAATGTTTACAGTGTTATTAATAAATAGTAAAGTTTTCTGATTTATCTATCGAAGAAAGACATAGTAAGGGGGAGAGAGAGAGAGAGAGAGGACGATTCTTTCATGAAATGTTCTAGATAGATAAAATAATATGAACTTTGTCAGAAATCTGTTGAAGCAATAAGTTTTAAAATCACTTAAAGCTGAATTAAATATCGTTGGACTCGCTAGTGTTAAGAAGTCTTATGTAGTAAATCGTAAAGTGTATATAATGAGTCTTAAAGTTTCTTACGAAAACTTTGTGACTGTTCCATCAAATAGTTAAAAATGAACAGGAGATCTCAGTAAACGAGGATTAACAAATTTTTTTTTCTAGTAACTTGCTGTCTATAATAATAAGGAAAAAAAATACTGAAAGATGTCAAGGAGGTCTTCCACGATTTACAGAATTCTAGGAAATTTTCTCCTCTTTGATGCTTATGATGGTATTTGAAGAATAATATTACAAACAAATATAAATATAACACAGATGAATAAGATATCCGGATATGATTAATTTTTAATAGAGAAAGTACTAAAAAATTCAATAATTGGTCAATGTAGATGCTCTTAGATTTTTTTTAATCTGCACATTGACATTTCAGAGTTTTATAACAGTTGATTTGAACTATTTGTCGATTAAGACAAGCTGAAGATAACGAAAGTACTATTAATAATATGAAATTAAATTTTCTATAAGTTTATTATTTTAAAGTACTATTAAAATCTATAATTAAAGAAATCTGTAATTGACAAGAAGAAAGTTGGTTTAAAATAATTTTAATATTAATTTATCATTGATTCAAGTTGATTCAAGTTTTTTTTTCTTTCAAGAATTATTTTCCTATGAATTTATAACTACGTAACTGAATAACTGTAAGTGTTCATTTAAAAGAAAAAAAACTTAATATTAAATTTACTTCTTGTACTACAATTAATAACTAGTTTTATGTTTTATATATTTTTTGGTATTCAAATATAAAAGGTTGTCATTATTATATTATTAAACATAATAAAAATAAACAAATTTTTTCAGTATTCAATAATATTATTTTTATTCGAATTATTAATATGTCGAATCAGGATTAAAAAAAAAGATAAACTTAGTTCATTTAATTTTTTCCTTCGATTTTCCTTTTTTATCAAATCTTTAAATATTAGAAATAAAACATCGGAAAAATCAATATTTTATATTATACTGCATATAATATACCGATAAATATCCTTAATAATCAAATCTTTTGAAACCCTCCACAATTATTCGCATAAACATCAATTATCCAATAAGTTTCATAAAAATACAATAAAATATGTGAATGAAAGTTTGTAAAAGTACTATTTTTATGATAAATTATGAAAAGAGACTGTAGAATTTAGATCAGGGACGTCTATCGATTCCTATGTAAATTTTCATGTGCACAGTGAGAAATAAAATATGATTTAGAAAAAAAGAAAATTTATTATTGAATATTTTAGATATAAAGTAATTGATTATTAAATCACACAATTCAAATAGATCTCTACGAATGTAATATTTATTTCATTTTTTTTATTGTTAAATTAAAAATTTAAGTAAAAGTCGACAAGTCAGTAGATTTTTTTCATAAAATTACTTGGCTACTAAAGTTAAAAACAGTAATAATTACTGCTATTTTGCCGATAATGCTACAGTGTCGTATATTATCTTAACGAATTCAGATTATTATTATAATAAACATAAGAATTAATTTAAAATAATAATTTAAGAAATAATGATCAGACTAGAAAAGTACATTTATTTAAATCTTACACTTAAGAAATATAATATAAAATATAATATAATATAAAAAAAATTATTAATATTTACAATAACAAATGGAGGTTTTGAGAAAAATGTGAATTTTCATTAACAAAGTAATAACTGATAAGAATCTGATAGATCCTTAAATCTGTGATACTCGATTGGTTTTTTCAGAGAAATTGTATTTTTTAAAATACTAATACAGTTACATAAAATCAATTTTCATATAGTACTTTAGAATTTTAAAATTCTTCTGTTGTCAAAATTAATATGTGTAATAAAATTTTAATTAATTACTTTAATGTAAATATTTGTCAAGTTTATATTTATGCTTACACTGACAACAGCAAGATTAGATAAAAAAAAAAAAATAATAAATAAAAGAATATTTCTATAATATATGATCATTAACATATTTAGTGGATAAACGGAGAAACAATAGAATTTCGCCATCTGGAAACGCGTTATAATTTTTTTTTTAACTGTTTTTTTTTTGCTTCAGCTTAAGAATACAATTTCAATTTAGTTTCTGAGAACAAAAAATTTGACGTATTTTACACTCAAGCTAATGCCAATTTCAAGATTTTAAGCAACATTATGAAAATTTCTATAAAGCTGTTTTAAAAATAATTTTTAATAGATGTAAAGTAAAATACGTCTGGCCAAGTAGAAATCACGTTAAGTAAACTAATTTATTTGGCGATATTGTATTTTTATTCAAGAGGTATTGCCTTCTCGAAGTTTTCCTCTAAATGATAAAGCATAAATGCGAATGACCGCAAGTGCTGATTATATATTTGGACTTGGACTTTGGATCTTCTAAATAGATATTACATTCACTGCATTATAGCTTTAACTTCAGTTTTAGACTTCTTCTCTCATCTATCATTTTTGTGTATCTTGTATTATAAAATTTCATGTTTTAACGATCAGCATGTTTTATAATAATATTGTGAATATCTATTGAAAATTGTTCCAATAAATTATTCGCTCTGCAATTTTATGCACGAATATAATCCTTTCCATAGCGCTTCCAATGGGCTGCAAATAAATGGAAAATTTTCCTTAATTGGAAGCTCAAGGGCTAAGAATTTGTTATACGTATTGACTTATAGGCAGAGTTCGATTAAAACGAATCGTTAGTCGATTTTTTTTTTTTTTTTTTTTTTTTTTTTTTTTTTTTTTTTTTTTTTTTTTTTTAATACGAATATAGAATATATTTCTCCTTATTTAATGAATCAAAGTATTCATTTTGTAGAAAGTTTTGTAATAAACAAGTGTGCTATGTACAAGTGATTTATACGTATTGGTACGTACGCTTATTACAAAAACTTTTGGTAGGATATTAATAAGAAGAAATTTTGTAATACAACAGCTTACAATATTTCGTTCGACAAAAAATTTGATTAATGACGAAATACGAATTGTTAATTTAGAGAAATTCATTTGCTGTTAGAATTAATGAATGAAATTTGATAACTACGTTAGGTGATATGTAAAGTTTTATTTACTTTTACTTCAATATTCGTTTAATATAATGATTTTACAATTTGACGAAGCAATGAAAAATGAAAACATTCTTCTAACAATATTTTAAAATTATATATAGCAATTGTAATTTTCTTAATAGTTAGTTTTTTTTTAATAAATAATCGAGAAGAGCAAATTATGTATGTATGTATGCATATATATATATATATATATATATATATATATATATATATATTAAGATAATAAGATAAAAATATAGGAAATTATGTGTATATTTAAAATAATTTTTATCATAAATTTATATTTAACTGTGCCAATTAATTCAATAAAATATTGAAAATATTTTTCATTAAATTGAATTATTTTTTATGTGAAGAAGAAACACAGGAAATAAGATAATTCGTCTTCTGTCCATGCAGTCTGTTGAAATTTCATATCCATTAACTGAAATGCTATTTAAATTTGGCAATCGAGAAATGGCGAGCGAATCTCATCGACTGATTTCAATAGTTGGAATTGTACTATTTTTCCATAAATTATCGTAAATGAGTTTATTTCGTGGATATTCCAATGAAAGTCGACCAAACGATCATTTAAATAAATCAACTAGAACATACAGATCGACAGTTTTATACACTTGTCTACAATTATCCATGATTTTGAAAAGATATCCGTGTTCATTTGTATCTACATACATTCCTACGTCCTGTAAACGAAGGACAATAAACGAAGGACGAGGGTTTTTTTTTTTTTTTTTTTTTACTAGATTCGAGGAGTGGAGAATCCTGTTAGGTAGTGTATCCTCGTACTTAGGGGCTTAATCTGCAAATACGAGAGTCGAGACGGAATATATGCGCACGTGTGCACATATACGTGTACGCGCGTAAGGACGGGTGTTTACGCAAGGTGTGTAAATGTTTGTATGTAGGTGTGTACATCGATAGTTGTCCCAAATATTCTTGCCTCTCGGTAACTCGTGATATAATCGCGATAAAATGGTACAACTTTCTCGTTTTTGCTCTCTTTTATTTTCACAAAAGTGAATCTCTATGTATCCAAGTTATCTATCATCTAGTATGTCTTTTTCATGAGACTTGCCTTGTATTTTCTCTCTCTTTTTTTTTATTATTATTTGTCTGTTGTTTTTTTCTTCGTTTCTTTCTTTATAATCAAGTATGTATTAACTTTGATCAAATTTCCAATTTAGAGCGAATTATTTTTTCGCTCATATATGCCATCTCTGACGAGTACGCATGCCTTGATATGTAAGAAAATTGTTTTTCTAGTGTTTTTCTCATCTATGTAAAGAATGTATAGGTGTGAGTAGGCAATCGAGAAATATGTACAAGTGTGGTAAACGTATGAAAATGCGTATAATTGAAAGGGTAAAGGAAGGATAAGAAGTTATATTCTTTTTATATATTTCATGTTAATTTAGACTTTTTATATCTTTCTCGTTAAATTACTACTTCTTATCACTACCTTACTTTCATTTAATAAACAAAAGATATTATCTATTAAATTCATTATTAATTCCAATATTGTTTCACATATTGATAATCGATAGCTTTACTAATTTCATGTATTTCGATAATGTAGACATTTCGCGAAAAATACGGATTTAAGAACAGTATGCTTTAAGTGTGATCTTAGCGTTTTTATTATTATTTTTACCGCCATCTGCTTTTAATAATAATCATGAAAGAGCATATGAGATATTTGAAATATAGAGCTTCGAAGATGTGAATAAATATTACATATATTTTTGGAATATTCTTCGAAATTATGTCATGCATTATTTTGTCTTTGTTCAAAATATCTTTAATTTATATATTCTTGAAAATAATAATACATTTCTGGAATAATGTCAGATTTCGCTTAGAAACTTCACTCCTGCTTGATGTGCGCTTTACGTGGATTACGCATATTATATTTGCATTTGTTACCGGGGCATAATATCCTAATATTTACAAAAGTATTGTTTCTTCTTTTTCTTTTTTTTCACTTTTTCTTATATCAAATCATAGTCACATAAAAAGACTCTTGAATTAATTATAGTATATTTACCTGCCTCACACAACCGAATATTTTTATAGGTCCTAATCTAAGTTAATGTATAATATATATGACACACCGTATATTATCAATTCAGTGTAATAGAAATACTAAAAGTCCAACATTCGATAGATATTTTCGAGAATAATCGAGCATCCAGCTTAAATATCCAACGCGTAATATAATAATAACTATTTCGCATTCTTGGGGTTCTTAACGTAAATTCACAATCAGCATTCACAAACTAAGCATGGATATTATAGTGTGAGAGATAGAAACATTCCTACGACACGCTGAAATGCAGAAAATCAAGGGCGATAGCGTATAAACAAGTCAGCGCATGGGGAATCCCGTGATTACAATGGCGCCGTAAGTGCCAATTGCGATGCAGGGGGTACAGGGGACACGGATGGCTGGGTAATTAAACCGTAGTTGGATGCCAGGATTTCGCGCCCGCCCACTCATGCGGCTGATCGCATGTTCGGCTGTGATCTAGGCTACTTAGCTGTCCGTTTTTCCTCATCGCGGACTTTACGATTCGGCCGTTGATCGTCCCCTTGTGGTCATTTCCGTGCCTCGTTATCATCACCCCATCACCAAGATGCGATAGGGGCAGGGAGACAGTTGCACGAGCTGCTGACCGATCGAAATACGTATGATCTTCTTACTTTGATAAATAGTTATTGCGTTGTCAGTTTTGAGAGAACCGCAATAAAGAATGAGATTCACGTGTCGAGTTGGTGCAATGTTCATTAAATTAAATTATCATTATCAAGACTGGATTATCGATCTTCGCAATGCCTCATAAACAATTCTAAAACTTAATGATAGATTTTTCAAAGAGTTAAGAATTTCTCACCAAGGAGGAAAATGACTAATTTTTTTCTACCTTCTAATTTCTATTTAGTATCAGCTGTTGTAACAACGCACAGGAAGAATCGATGATTTCACTATGGAGATATTTTCATAGCCCTATGCGGATGTCAGATTAATGTTACGATAGTGTGGAAGTAATAAATTCACCGGCCGGCACTGTACGATTCAAGCAAATGTATTTCCAAAAATAGTCGAATATTATTTAATAATATTGATGATAGCATGCTTGCAATTTCATTTGATAAACAATGCATAGGATGTTAACTACATTATTTACGAGCGAAAATCACTGGTAAGTTCCTACTGGTAATGCTACATTTATTGATAATAGATACTTGTTGCTACTTGATATACTCCTAGTGATATAAACTTCATTTCAATGGCATATGCTTTTATAACTAAAATTAGCAAGTTCCAAATAAGATATTTTCACGTTTACGAATCAATTTAATCCCAATGTAAAATATTATTCATTACATTTATGTTGAAATTCGCATGATATATTGTATGATGTTTAAGTATGTGTGATGTATTTCACAATTGTATGTGTGATGTATGACGTGATTAAATAAAATATATTGTAAATAATTTTTTCAATTATATTCCTTTAAATTCAAATTTTGATTTATAACAATTTCGTTAAGAATTTATAGTTCGAGGAAAAAATATAAGTAAATTATTATTAAAAATTACTTAAATCGAAGAAAAAAATGAAAAGTAAAAAAAATAAAAGCGTGTAGGAATAATTACGTTATCGAATATTATAATTTTAAAAGATTCTTTTTCACTTATCAATTTTCATAAAAGGCAATTTATTAATAATGGAAAAGAATTTTAGTTGATTATGTTAATTTAGTTGGTTTTTTTTTTTTTTTTTTTTAATGATTGCTAAACATACTATTGTCATACATTGTTATTATTGTAATAATCCTTTTATATAGTTAAAAATGATTGTGCTTCCTTGTTAACTTTATCGTAAAAAATTTTTTCATTTCACACGAACAACATCAATGTTTTATTATCTTTGAAATTCATTTATCAAATTGATATACAAATACTAATAACGGAGTCTTAATAAAAATGTTCTATATGAAAATAAAAAAAAAACAACAACGATATATTAATGTAAATTAAATAAAATTGTGACCAAGTATGATTAATATTTCAATATGATCATTTATTTTGAATAATTATTAATTATTCCATACTGTAAAAATTTGAAAAGTCAAACGTAAATTCATACCACGCTGACATTAATTGCTTAATTAATAAATTAATAAATATAATAAATTATAAATGAACATTATAATTCTGACAACTAAAAGAAAATTGCACGGTACCAAAACCTCAAAGTTAAGTTATTTTATTAAAAGATTTTTACACAAACGTAAGTTACACTTTCAGTACACGTATACTTTAAAGTCAGAAATTTTTTATAATATCATTCCGTTCCCTTCCTATATCTTTAAAAATTCTTATTTACATACGAAACAGAACAAAATACTGTTAGTTCTTTTTTAGAAGCATTTTTAACACTATCTGTATAATTTTTTTTTTTTTTATTTCTTTAGTTGTATATATCGCTCCTTCTAATATACAATATCTAATATACGATGGGCCATTATTGTTTTTATAATTCCAATTCTGAATGATATATTAAAATAAATTCTTATATAAAAATTGACTAAAATGCTTTCGACTGTTGATAAATTATTATAGTTTAAGCTATTAAATTTAAGGTGTATTTATTTATTAGGTCATTTAATAGTAAAAAAAAAAAAAAAAAAAAAAAAAAAAAAATAATTAATGCCCATGAGACACTTAATCAAGATTGACGAAAGATATATATGATACTGCTTATGTTTTCATATTATGCATAAGAAAATTTTCTACTTTCAGTCAATTACGGTAAACGTAATTTTTAAAATAAATGAAATTGGTATAAAAAGCAATAGTATTAGGATTTGAATTCTGTATCAATTTTTTTTTTTTTTTTTTCATTGAGAAACCTTGTTAATAATTATCACAATATCTTAACAATACATTGTATTTAATTTTGTTGCTAAATTTATATAGAATATTTTGAAGAAGGTAATCCTAAAATAATCTTCCTAAATATTGTTTAATATCAATGAGAAAAATTATTATCATTTTCATTATTTATGAATGCATGTACATATTATAAATAAATGAAAATTTACATATTATACATTATATAATATTATTATATGCTTTTTTTCATAAAAGTAATTGTAGAAAACAAAATATCTAGCAAGAACAATAACTTCTGTTATATAAAATATCGATTATAGATATATATTATTTACTTTCACAAATTTATAAAATAATTCTCAAAAATTTCAATTGGTAAATTATATAGCGTTAACTTTTACAATGTATTTCTTTATTTATTTATAATAATATGCAAGTAATGAAATTCGTGTTAAGGTAAACAAAAGTTTAACCCTAATATTATATCGATTTTATATCTTAATTTAGATTGGTGCAATTTACATTTAATACATTTTAATCGTCAATTGCGTCGTCTAAACTTCAACAAAAGCCACTATATTTTTAGAAATTATTAGTTTCTTATATATGTATAAATTAGATATATATGTATATAATTTAATAATAGTATATAATTTCACGATCTCCATATAGTTCATGTTCCTAATGATCAAATATATAATATTGTTTTTTTTTTTAATATAATATTTAAATAAAAAGATCCTGTGGTTTTATCAATACATGAACTGATTAGAAGAATTTTTAGATTTTAATGGACCAATGATTTTCAATATATATTTAGCTATTGTACGAAATTAATTTGCAAATGCTAATTATAGGAAAAAGTATAGTCAATAAACTTGAATATAAAAAGTAAAATCCTTTCATTCATAATAATTTTTTTAGTTGATATACTTATTATTATTTTTCCTATTAAAATGTATATATGATACTTTCACAATTAATTTTTTAGTTGTTCGTAAATAACGTTTCTTTTATTTATTTTAGGCAATTATTTAACTACTATAGTGTTACAATTGTATCTCTGATTATTGAAACTTATTTTATATATTTTTTTCCGAGCAATGATTGTTACGATTACTGCAGAGTATTTATATTTTCAAATTTTAGAATCATTTGTTACGATCGCTAAGAGAAGTTGGTAAAACAAACAATATTTTATATTTTCTTTCTTATTTATTAATTATTCAAGAATTAATTAAACTTAAATGTTTCGATTATAATAACGTTTATAATTATTTTGTTATTACAAATTCTATTTAATATTTATGTAAAGGTATGATTATTACAAAATCTTTATTGTAAGAGTTTTTTCATATTGCTGAAAATGCACATAGAATTTCATAATAATAGAAGATAAATGATTCTAAGCCCTTTGATGTATCTGTAATTTAGCGACTCTAGCGAGTAATTTATAAAATTCTGTCATTATATTATTGAATTTTATGCAGTAATTTTTCAATCTTGCATAATCAGCGAAAATATTGTTAAATTAATGGAAATTTTAGATTATTATCATAATTCAAACTCGGTTCACTTGTAAGCAGCAGCGATAAATATGTATTTCAATTGAATACAAATATCAATTAATATTAAAACTTTTAGGATTTGAAGATAATAATGAAATTATAAATGTTCAAATATTAAATTGGATATTTGTATTTATTTAAAAATATTTTTATTTGTAGCTGCTAGTCATATTGTTGAAAAATCATTATCAGCGCCTCTAACTATATAATGTGTTAAAATAGATATGAACACTGAATCAAAGCCAAATAAATAATTATTTTCATTGCGATACACAGACACACAGTCATTAATATTAATTGTTTATCATGTATTATTAAGGGAGTATGTATGTATAGGATGTGTTTTTGGGTATGATTTTTTAAGATTATAAATTACATGAATGTATCGGGAGTATAGATGAGTGGTTTTTGGAAACGCAGTGAGTCGGGATCTGTCGAAGTATGTGTGCGCGCACGATTAAGCGACTGGTAAGGGGGGTCACCGAGCAGCAAGAAAGAAGCAGGTCAGTTATGATACAAGGGGCTGCTTGAGAGACGGCTAGTGGAAGTGGAATGCTTAAATCGGCTCTCAGTTGAAGAGGGATGGAAAGAGGACTAGGGAGCGCGGGAATTATTTTTTGAACATTCCCGAGAACAACCTACGCATTGCGACTTGAGACACACCAATGTGAATTGTAATTACAAACTCGGGTACATATACACTTAAACTCACTTAGATTAATTATTCGTACTGTCATTTTACTCGAGCCCTCTAGCTTGAGATAGTGGTGACCTCACTGAGGATGAGAAACGTTGAGTACCACAAAGTATTTGCTTTATACGCTATATTAGATACAGATTTGTTATCCTTTGTGGGGAGTTAGAGAGCCGACTGGCTTGTTTGACTGTTGAGGCTTATTCTTTTGTCATTAAGAGTAAAATTTAATGAATTTTGAGGCTTGCGATGAGAGAAGCTATAAATTTGAAAAAGATATTAACTTGAAGAACGCTGCAATAATAAATGTTTTCAGGTTACTTGAAAGCTGGGGATTTGGTACGTAAACGAAAGACTCGAATTAAGAAATAACATAATAGTTTTTTTAAAAGTTCCCATTATATTTTCGTAAGAGAATCAATAAAATTTTATTATCATTTTTAGATGTAATATGGTTCCAAAATAATATTTTTATTTGATGCTTATTTTATTTATATATTAGAGTAGAGAATATTTTTGAAATATGAATTTCCGAAATATAAATGGAGATGGATGTGATTAGGAATTCACCTTTGTAATTTAGTTATCCTAAAATAGAATTACCCTGCCAAAACAATTACAATTGTGATTCATATTAATAAAATTTCCAAGTTTTAAATAAATATTAAATGTTCTTTGTTAAATTTATTAAAGTCTTTTTTATTATAAAATGTATAAACACTTTATCCAAGGATACAATATATTTCTGATTGCTATATTTTACAGTTTAATTATCACAGAATTTCAATTGGAGCTTAACTATTTAATTAAGCTTAATTTATCTATTAATATTCAGTGAGTCATTCAAATCAAGAAAATATTGACAATTTGGAGTAAATACAGACAAGTGTGGCCAAAATAATATAATAATTCAATTAAATGTATTGTAATATTGATGAATTATAATAATATAATTTTATGTTAAACATGCTTTTAAAATAAATATAAAAGATCGAGTAATTAAATAAATTTCTTCTTATTAATTCTCTTTGCAAATAAACATATTTGTAACCATACTCGTAAAACATAAATTTATAACAATTTATTTTTTAAGAAGTTGCTCTAAAGAATTTCATATATATATTTCAGTATTTTTATAAATAACTTGAAGAAGAAGCTTATCGTAAAAAATAATTTTCTTTACTTAGAGTTTTCTGTTTCATTTTCTTTTTTTCATCTGATATAAATTCAGGTCTGTGTATGTTACATTGAATAAAATTTCTCATTACAATTTCTGAAAATTTGGTTTACACATAAACAACTTAGATGAGCTCTTTTAGTAGATGAAATTATGTATACTCAAAGTTTTATTACTATCTTCCTAAAGCATTTTTTTTTTCGTTATATAAATGAGAGATGTGATTTAGTTTCTGTTTTATTTGGCTCAATATATATGTTTCTGTATGTGCGCGCTGGCGCACGTGTGTATGGTATAAAGAAAGTTATACTTTAAAATTTCATTTTCAATGTTGCATATTTAAAAGCTTACAATTTTGTAAGTCTACAAAACATATATATTAAATTTCAAAAAAGAATGTTTATTTATATTTATATATCTCAATGTTTACATTGACTTACAATCAATTTTTTTTTGAAAATTTTTTATATTAAATCAATATAAATATACATATGTTAAATTGATTTATTGTGTATCCTTACATTTTATGCGCTAAAAATCTTTTAAAATCATTTGCAAACGTTAATTTACGCTAAATATTAGCCTGTGTTCATAAAATCGTGTTCTTAAACTCTTCCCTTTAATGTAATTAATTTTAATTGTATTTTGTTAAAAAAAAGGAATGTTATAGGTTAAAACAATTTTCAGTCATAAGTATAGTTTAAAGAAAAAACTGGAAATTTTTTTAGAAATTGATAGCTAAAAAAATCTTGAAATATTATATTTTAAATTAAATTTCATGACATTATTTAAAAAAATATTATTTTAAAAAATAATTTTTATAAATTTTTTGAAATTATAAAATCTTTTCTTTACATATCGCATTCTTTATTCGGATAAATAACTGGAAAATCTTATCAGATTGTATTTCGATAAGAGTATATACTTCTATGTATTTCGAAGTTTTAGTCTTTAATATTAAATTTTTAAAATATTCTGAGCTAATTATACTATAGAATAAAATATGAGAGGGGGAAAATTGAATTCAATATTGGTAATTATGATGCAATCAATAGTTTTCAAAGTATTGAACATATATTTCATGAAATATATAAGCAAAAATTAAATTAATAATAATTTTTACTAAAATAATTCACTAAAATAAAGTAAACATTAATTGTTTTATAATTTGTTATTATTTGATTTAATTATTATAATAAAGTATTTTTTGGGAATATCTTGAAAATACTTATATAAAAGAGGATTATTAAATATGGATAAAATGAAAGTCAATTTGTTTACGTAAGAACATTAATTTTAATGGTTATTATTCTAAATGAATTGTGGCACACAGAAAGTTGTGTAAATGAAAGTCTTTTTTGTTATAAATCATGATTAGTCTAGTATATTATTTTTTTTAAGAAACACTCATTTCATAGTTTTTCCTTATCATTACGTGCATTAAAAAATTTTATTATGTCGATGATACAATTATAAATAATATTATTCAAAATAATTAATTATATTTTACTTAGACAGCTTACATTTTCTTTTTATTTTAAAAAATAAAATATCAATCAGTTAATATATTAGACACTTATACATCTTACATATATATAATATTTAGCTTTTTCAATTTTTAGAAGAAACGGATCTATTTTTTTTTTTTTTTAATTAAAAGCTTTTAGTGAAAATTTCAATAATATATATACAAAATGAATTAGTTTGTAATAATTTTAGTTTAATATATAGTGACAACAAAAGTCAGTAGTTTAGTTATTCAATTAGATTATTTATATAATGTCGATAGCAGAAGTGGACAAACATTTAAAATCGATAAAACTCAACTTTACTTTTCGTATTTTGAAAGCTACGTCATTATGTATACATTTATATTTAAATAATGATGAAAATCAATAAAAAAATCTTAATTAATGCTAGGAATACTTTTGGAAAAGAACAGATTCTTATTTTAAATTATATTTGTGTCTTGTATTCATTTTATAAAAATAGAATTAATTCAGATCTTCTAAGGTAAAATTTTTTCCTATTAAATATCTAATAGGACATTATTGAGTTTATTATATGATAAATGTTTAATAAAATAATAAATAATATACACAAACATTTTAATATATTAACCATTTAATATCTTTTAATAAGTATATAATTCCTTAGAATATTTTTTCTTATATATATTTCTTTATCAATAATTTAATTTTTAGAATATAATTTAACAATGTAAATTGAACCTACACTATTTAAGATTTATTTGTCTAAATGTCGATTTGTAATTTATATTCAACAGTAGACACAAATTGAGTGAGTAAAATTCCTTCGCTAAAATAATTATCATCGTAGGATGAAACGACCGTAATAAATAGAGATACACTAGCAAAATCGTCCTCTCACAATATATATATATGTATATATATACACACGCACGCACACGCACATATATACAGAAAACTATTTTATAACAAGGCTCAATTTAAATTGACGCAAAAAGTAGGATTTTCTTCCTTCTTAGGTTACGGAGATTTGATTTAGATGCATTAGTTTCCTATGCATATAAATGCTCATACATTCACCAGTAATAAAACCACATTTGTTGAGCGTACAATAAAACACGGTTGAAATACATTAAGTACCCTACACATATTTAATATATGTCATATAATTTGTGAACTGTGTATATGGTTTCGAATGTATAAATACTTAATCTATAGACCGTAATGATAAGGATCAAAGTTTCGTAGAATTAATACATAGAGAATATTAGTGAATATGATAATGATTAGAAGAATCGTATTTTAGTCCTTTATCCAAATAAATAGATATTAGTCTTCGAAAGTTTGAGGAAATTCCGTCTAAATTGAATCAGATTGACAAAGCGTGAGCATATACATGAATCATAACACAAACATCAGCGAGATTGTACAAAAAAAGTGCCCGTCACACGCAAAGATTTGCATTTTTAGTCAATTTTTATATATTTCAAAAATATCATTCGACTTTATTTAATAATGCTATTTATTTTGAAAAATGGAAAGCCTATTATAATCGACGGTTATTGTAAGATTGTTGGGATTTATTTGCGAAAATTCTTGATAGAATGTTATGGTTTTAAGAATTCTCAAATAAAACTTATATATATATATATATATATATATAATGTAAGCAAAATAATTAATTTTAACATTTTTATTTTTTTCTTCGTAAAAGTAAATCAAGTGTAAGTGTATATTAACATATTATATTTTATATTTACAAGGATAATATATTTTAATTAAACAAACAATAATATCATATATACTTTTACAATACTTATTACGTTTAAATTTTCCTTTTTCGTAATATTAATATCTAACTATTTCTTTTTATACCTAAAATAAAATTATAGCGTCTTCGGTTTGCAATGCTTAACGCTTAACCAGGATGATTATCGATGAAGATTCTTTAAATATTCATATATTTGCTATTTGTATTTATTTACAAGAGTACGCATTGAGTGATTAAATAATATTTTTTGGTTTATCAAGCACGTCGCTGCCACTTTCTTTACATACGTACAATAAATAAACTTCCATTAAGATAAATGATATAAAAGAAAATATATTCTACAAAATATATACTTTTAAATAAATTATACAATTATTAACATTTGTATTGTAATATAACTTATCGCGCATGTTAAATGTTGTTAAAGAATTTTTTAATATGTTTATTTCCAAATGTGAATGAAAATTCTATCTATTATTTTAATGTTTCATATATTTCTGAATATATTTATATACTTATGTGTTAATAAAATATTGTTATCTCTTACTTATATAATTTGATTAACAGATCTGATAAATTTTGTTGGAATATTAAACGTTAAAGTGTGAGATTTCATCTGCGCTCGCGTTTGCTTTAAAATATGTGCTGAGGTGAGACTAAAAGTTGTTGGATTTTCTCAGTGGTCAGCTACACTTATCATTTAATCTATTTAATGAATCAATACTAGCAAATTAGTATTAAAATTTTTTTTTTCCCGTGTAGTAGTATCTAATAAGATGAGATTGAAAGGTATAAATTATGTTTTACCGATAAGTTTTAATTGATAATTAACACTGCGATTATTATTACGGAAGATGATTTTTAAAATTTATGGCACCGTTGGCATAATATAAAAGGACATCCGAAGAATGAATGATACATGTGTGAACGAAAAGGAAAGAAGTGCTTATTGCTGAATAATGTCTGGTTTATAACTTACATATACGTAAAATCGTGTTTATTTGAAAAAAAAAAAAATCTTTTTAAATAAATATTCTTATAAATACTTATTCAAGGTAAAATCATACTAGCTGACGTTAATATTTTAAATATTGATTTAATAGGGAATTTCAATAGTTTCTCCTTGATGTTTTCAGTTATTTTTCTGCAGTATTTCTTTTCGTGAAATTCACAGAATTTCATTTCAAATTCATCTTTTTTATACCGTACTTTTAAACATATTTTTATTTAAATTGAATAATTTTACTCTTTATGATGATAGATTTTTTTTTTTTAATTATTGCTTGGGCATAAATATGTATAAAATAATTACGAACTCTAGCTTCTATATTTGAGTAATTTATATTCTAATAATTGACAGCTTAAATGGCAAAGTTTGACACTTTGTCGTATTATAATAACAGTTTATTTTTCCATAATATGGGATTTAAGATTATTAGTTAACTATTTATATATTTATGTATATATTTCCATTAGTATAAAAATATAATGTAAAAATGCTTTAATATCAGGTAGTTAATAGCTTATGCTAAAATATCAGCTTAATTAGATTCAACCAAAGGCTCTCTATCCTCCTAAATATAAAAATTTAAAGAAATATTTTTCTAATTTTATTTTACCTTTATTTGAATCTGCAAGTATATGTATATATTTTTGAAAGTGAAAAGTTAGCACATAAAACTAAGAAACTTTTGAAGTCGCTGAACCTCAAGAGCTGAAATGTTATAATACCTTCGAAGAGATTATGGAAGTCAATCTGCAATGCTAATGCTTCAAATAGTAAGGTATAGATCCATTGGCATAATCCATGTAATAGTGTAGGTTTCGAGCGTAAATTAAGCGCCATCGATCATCTACAGGCAGTAATGAAGATAAGACTGCCAGTATACCCAAAGGATGAAAATTGTGGCCTTCTGTACTGTATCTCATTAACCAAATTACAAATACTTTTCAATTAGAAATATAAATTTGACGTGCATTGAACGGGCAGTGGTATTATCTTTAATCCACATATATAGAAATATATATATATATATATATATATATATATATTTATTTATGAGAGTGACAAGTCAAATTCAAGATTTTGATCAATACAATACAGAGATGAAAAATAATTTATTGATAAATTGATAAATTGATAAATTAAATTTTATCTTATACTTTAAATAAAATTATATTGTAATTATAGTAATAGGAGATTGATTATACTAATTACAGTTTAAAATTTTATTTTATTATTAATTGCGCACAATTTCAACTTTAGAATGTTAATAAATTCTTAATCAATATAATTACTACTTCAATTTCACTAAATAAGTTAAATTTTTATTTACGGTTGACAGTTGCAAACAGTCCTTTATTTACACTATTATTATTATACTTTTTGAATATTCTTTGCATTATTATTAATAATAGAATTGAACATTAAAAAAGATTTTTGTATTTTTATTATATGCAGATTTACAAATCTATGTTGTAAATTACCTACAGATTGATAAAACGGCAAAGTTTTGTTTCGCGTACGACTGTAACTTTGTTTTACTAACTAGTGATTCAATTCACGGTATACAGTTTATTAATCTATTATTAAAAATCTTTTTGTTATTTAATAAAAACAAAAAAAAATTTGTAAGTAGAGTAGAAAAAAGAAAAAAAAAAGAAAAGAAACAATAGTATGAAATCTGGAATTTTTTTGCTCAATGTGCTTAAGTCAAGAACTTCGATGATAATATATTGTTATTGAGCGATCAATATAAATATTAGTACTAAATAAAATGTAAAAGTAAATAAAATTCAAATATTTCAGAACTGCGATTCTATATTTCAATGACCTATAAAAGTATTTATGGCCACTTCGACAGATGTACAGCGTTTAATGCGATACACTTGAAAATTCATGGCAGATATATTATTATTATTACAACATTCCAAATTTTTTTAGCATTGAATAATTATAAATACAATGAATTTTATGTCTTATTCTCATTCATCGCTCATATTTTATTTTATAATTTTTCTGTTTTACGATATATTGATGAGTTTTTAACGATTAACATTTTAATTACTAGAATATTTTTAATCTTTGAATGGAGTTTCTCGTACGTGTCTCTTTAAATAAATAAATATACATAAATTTATTTAGCACGTTATCGTAACGTACATTTGAATTTGAAAATTTATTATGTGTAAAATGAAAAGAAATTGTTAACACATGTGTAAGTTGTTTGGGTTCTAATATGTGTCGATAAATATTTTTAAAATTATGGCCTATTAAAACGCATAAGATAAGCAAACTTTTTATTATGAAGCTAATTTTCACGTTAATCAATTTAATGTTTATAAATTGTCATTAAAACAAAAATTATTCGATGCAATTTA
The DNA here is from genome assembly GCF_000503995.2 of Ceratosolen solmsi marchali. NCBI lineage: Eukaryota > Metazoa > Arthropoda > Insecta > Hymenoptera > Agaonidae > Ceratosolen > Ceratosolen solmsi. The sequence goes on from NW_011948422.1 coordinate 3,980,249, forward strand.
TAAATATAATGTTAAGCATAGACGGCAATATTGTGAAAATTATTTCATATGTTAAAAATTTGTCAACAAAGATAACGGATTTTCGGTAAGCTATCATTCATTGTTTCCTCCTTTCCTTCCTGGCAAATATTATAAAGTAATCTCTTATTCGTAAAGAGTATGCATTGCTTTCCATCACTTGACCTAAATCTGTCAGAATCATTGATGTTCTTCTTCACTTTGGTGTAAAAATTCAATCGATGCGATCTACCGATACGCAAATAGATGCGACAGAAGTGAATATTCGATGCATGTAAATACGAGATTTCTGCCTGACAGATTTTCAGTTAAAAATGAAAGTAAAAATATTAAATCACCGATTTTCAGAATAAAATAGTTGGTATGTAGAAATGTAAAAAAATCTATATATTTCTACATTTCATAGTTTCAACGGAATGCCAAATATATAATCTAGCATTTTCCAAAGCTGTTGGACTTTAGAAATTTTTTTCCATTAGTTATGGATTTATAATCCTATTTACATTTAAGCCCGTTTATTTTTCATATTTTGATTTTCAAACGCCAGGTAGAAGGGCATATTAATAAATTTTTGCAGATTCCATCAGTATGTTTAACTGTTTAACCGATAATTTTCTTATATTAATAATTTTTACACTCAACAGGTAGATAAAAGGTGATGTTAGTTTTGCGTTTGTCAAGAAAAAAAAAAAAAGAAGAAAATTAATAAAGAAAATTTTACAAGAATAAGTAATATTAATACAAACGCAACTTTCTTCTTTTATTTCATATACATGAGAAAATGTATAGACAAATTAAGACTTATATTTATTCAATTATTATCTACCACCAAAAGAAATAAATTTCTCTAAATTTTAAGGAAGACTTTGTACTGGTATTTTTACAGTTTTATTACAATAAAGTGTTTCTTATTAATAATAATTATTATACGTAAATAGAAGTTAATTGTAAAATCAAAAGGTGATTGTCTAGAGATCTATCGAGACCAGTATTTTCTCTTTCATTAATTTATATTTAAAAAGTTGGTGGATTAATCCAGGTCTATTGTTTTAAAATTCTCAACTTGACTTGTAATTAAAAAGAAACGTAGATGTTTCTTTACTTAAAAATATCTGAGAGTTGATTAAACCAATATTATTTTCATTGCACAACAATAATATCTTTTATTTTTAGATTGCGATCGAGTAAGTTTTGCCACATAATATAGTTTCTAAATAATTAACTATTACTGATACATCTTTCTCCAACTTAGCAAAATAATTTATATTTGCTTATATGCGTTAATCATTGCTTTAATTAAATTATGAAAACGAATTAAACGAGAGGTATTACCAGAGATACGAACATAGCATTATAACAAATACAAATATCTACGATTTGACAATAGTGAAAAGATGACGTATTAAGTTTAATTATCAGAGGGAATATTCGAGAATCATATAGAAGTATATCGTGAGTTTATTTGCATGAAAAGCAAAGTACATATTGGAATAAAAAAGAAAAGAAAGAAAAAAGAAATAAATATATTTTTACGGTATGAAAGTAAGTTGATTAGAAAAGAACGCTTCTGATGAACAATAAATGAAAGAAAAAAAAAATCGAGTTGTTTACCAGTGCATATATAATCATAGAATAAAGAAACTCGATATTTTATTTAATGCGTAAAACATTCGTTGTAATATTACTTTTGATCGCTGTCAAAATTATCTGTCATATAGTGACGCATAAATAAATTTTCGTGAATCCGCTAAAGTCACCGTAAATGTATAAATATTTAAGGCGCACCGACATAAAAATACGCGCGGGACAGGTGGTGGGGCTTAGACTCGCGTCTCTCTCAATAAATGAAAGTCGGGTGTTCATGGAGGCAAACAGAGTTAAGATTAGCCACTTCTTCTTCACGAAATCGCGAATGCGCGTCAGGTAGCGCGTATTATCGGTCATCCTTGCATCCTCGGTCCTAGTGCATAAGCATCGTCGATTCTCATTCGTGCAGTTCCCAGTCTCGGTTAGCTTGTCAAATCGCCTTGAAATCGTGGAGTTGGAGAGTCCGTACAGAAGCCAAGACGAGCCCCAAGCGCTTTAACATCGCGTTCCTCCTTTTATCAACCTTCTGTCTTGGGCATCTCCATGATAAGATCTCGCCTCTCTCCCATCCCGTACCTCGACAACTGCTGAAGCAGTTTCTCGTCTCATAACAACTGTGCTTCTTGTCTACCGATTCCGCATGTTCAGCGGCCTTCTTTGTCGATTATCCGACCGGCACGTATGCACTTTGGCGCATTCCCGACATATTGCATGTGCACCACTAGATTACCCTCGTTCGTGACAATACTGATTAGGGCTTATTATTCGACGAGATAAATTGTTGGATTGTTTAGTATGAAGGGGCATTGTCGTGGATGGGTAAAGCGTTGTAATAAATAAGTGTGAGGGAATATTCTTAATATTAGCAAAACGTGCTCTTATGCCGGGACGTTTCTCGCATTCGATAGTTCCAGTGGATTTTGTTAGAGAGTTAGTAGTCATAAGCTTTAGGTAGTAATGCTTGAAATTTTTATTACATTTATTTTATTTTATAATGCATAAGGGGCACATTTTAACCGAAGGATTATCATTGCCCACGTTTGATAAGCGACGACCCTTTAGATAAGTATGCGAATGACGATGATGACTAATCATGCTTACGTAGTTTTTATAAAATATTCATTCAATACTTTTAAAAGTTACGATTATTTGGGATTAAATGAAACAAGAAAATAGTTATGAAAATTCAAATGAGAGTAAACTAAGCTGAAAACGTTATGATACATGACGTTCGCGGTGTTAAAAAAGAAGGTAAAAGAGCATCATGTCAGGTTTTAGTAGAGAAAATGTATAATAAAATCTCGGTAGATAGGCCAAGATAAAGATAGGCAGATTCTATCAAGTTAAACTTTAATAAAGTCTGTAATAACCAAGTACCTCTAATAGATTAAGCATACTCGAGTTAATGAAATGACAATCTCTTTGCGTAGCCGTTATATAATAATAATAGCTCAATTAAGTATTTAAGTATAAGCGTTTCTGTCCTTAATAATATGGATCGTATTAGTCGATATCGCACAATAAAATTATTTATATTGTACTTGGTTGTGCAACGTGAGTTCTGTTTCACGCATTTTAGAAGATTTATAAAATTTTGAACTAGATTTTTCTAGAGCATGTTAAACAAAAAATTTTAGAATCATAAAGAGTAGTATAAAAGTTTTAACTTCCATCAAATGTTCGAGGAGAATTTCCGATAAATCGACGTATTTAAAGAAATAAATAAATCAATAGGACGCGACCGACCGATCAGTGGTTACTCATTGCATAATGGAAAATATTGCATCACGTCAGCAGAACTTACTCCATCAATATTATCAACAATCCAAATATTTTTTTCATAATTAGTGTTATTGTCGACGCGTCAATTGTTCAATAATAAGCTACTTTGAAAAATTAACGAATACGAATAAAACTCGTAATCGCTAAATTATAGCCAAAGTTATATGCAATTGAAAAACATTAAATCCTTTAATTATTTATTGACTGAATTTTAGTGGCGCTAGATCGGCTTAAAATGAAAATATTCGAGCGTCCAAAATTGAATAATCGTTAATTTACGAATATTTAAAATTTTTCAATATATTCACACGTAATATATAAGCTTCCTATAAGCAATTAGGAAATAAAATCCTATAAACTACTGGTGCGCGATATAAAGTATTTAGTGCGATACGCAACAATTACGTAATTTCCAATTGTTCAACGAGTTATCCGTGGAATTTCTCACGATAAAATCCCCCCCCCCACCCCGCCCTTCTTTCTGTTCCGTTCTTGTTATTTAACGAGCGAGCCCCGTACATCGATAACTAAGTTATCGATTAGCGCGCCAAGAACGGCAAAATCAATCGTAAATTATCGTCTCTAATAAGCCTCGGGTTACTTTCTCCACCAAGAGCCAGGATGTACACCCCCGTATTTAATGTACTAAACGAGACGCATTTGCCTATTGCGTTTCAATGAGCCTTTTAAATTGCGTTTCAAGATGCGTTTTCTCGTGCACCAGATGCATTCCTGGGCCCGGTCTGCGAATACGTGCTGGCCCCGGTGGCAAGGTACGCAGGCGCCTGGAGGATCCCTGTTCTGACCGCCGGTGGTCAGGCCGACGCCTTCCGCCACAAGGACCAGCATTACCCGACGCTCACGCGGATGATGGGCTCCCACCGGCTCGTCGGCGAGGCCCTACAACATATACTTCAGGGCTTCGGCTGGAAGGTCGCCGCCCTACTCTTCCACAACCACGCGATGGCCAGCAGCCGTGGCAACTCCAAGTGTCACTTTACCCTCGGAGCCGTTTACACGGCACTCAATCAGACGTCCATGTACAAGAGCTTTAATCAAGAGGCGACCACGCCCGAGGATTACAGGGATCTACTCGCCTTTGTCTCCAAGTCTGCAAGAAGTAAGTGTACCTCTTGGACTTCTTCTCTTCCTCGACTTTTTATCCCTTTGCTTGTGGGGCGCTCGAGCTTTCTCGAAGTGCCGATAGATACACACACACACACACACACACACACACACACACACACTCTCTCTCTCTCTCCGCTATGGCACTTTTATTCTGAATAACCACCGAATTAATTCCTTAGAGGCCCATCAAGTGGCAGTTTTCGTCACATGTTGCCACGCGCGGGCGAACGAACGTTCGCTCTTAGGTTCTTTGGCCTCTGTTTTTCCAATTATTCCATTATTTTCCACGCGCTTGTTCTCCGGAACTTTACACGAGCACTTTTCTTTATTTTGCCAATTATCCTTTCGTGTCCCTCCTTGTTTATAAGCTAAGCTCAAATGTCGTGCCATTTTTCTTCCGACAATACTCTACTCAAAAACTTCACGTTTAATATCAATAAATAAATGCCTTTCCTAATATTCAAAATCACTTCACTAGATGATGCGCACTGCACTTTACTATTGTTATTATTATTATTATTGATTCAAGTGAATTGGAAGGTACTGAGTGGCCATGTATTAAACGATTAAAAAGTAATTGCAGCAAAAGTACCATCTAATCACTAAGCACAAGCTCATTCTATTGCTAATATTAATTTCAAATTTTTATTCAATTGATGTTTATACTTTTATCATTTACAATAATAACTGTATGTAACTGTGCGACGAAGAATGATTAAGCGAGTAATAACACGAGTGACATTATTTGCGATTATCTTTATGCTTGTAAAAACGAGTAGATTAGTGACAAAGCGAAAAAAGAATGAGAATGTATTATTTATTTTTACTATTTTTAGTAGATTAAGCTTAAGAGCGAGAAAGTGATATTAGGACGAGCAACAGTTGAAAAATGATACTTCAATTTCCATTAAATTTCACTTCGACTAAGAGACGCATACTTAAGAGACAAAGAGACAATTTTCGACGGATTATTTGTGAAAGACTTTCGTAAACATTTTAATTTCGTAATTTTAATGACTCGTATAATAGTGTAGTAGTTGTGCGTGAATAAAGCAAATTAATAGTGATGATATAAAAGCAAACTACCAGTATAAAATAAGTATTAGAGAAAAAAAAATATAACAAAAAAAAAGGCGATTTCAAGGAATATTTTCAACTATTTAATTAACTAAAACTTTTTTCACAGAATATTACCAAATTACTTTACAAAAGTTTGATGTTTTAAAAAATTTTCTGTAAAAATAACCGCGATGAAGTTACACATTCTTAATACATTTAGTGTTTTGATTTTATCTATTAGAAAGTTTTTGTATGAAATTTTTAAACGTAACATTACTTAATTTAAATTCAAGGTGTCCTATTTTTGGACAGAATAAAGGAGATAATTCATAGACATTGAACAAAAGGGTAAAAATTCAATATTTCTTCTTTAGAAAAACGTAACTTTACAATTACTATTCCATCAAAGATAAAGTGTCGCAAATTAAGTCTTTCGTATTTTCAATTTTAAATACAAGATTGCCTGTCTTTAAATTATCTAATTTTACATCGGTTGCTTTGACCAAGCGAACATTAAGTTAAGTCGAGGCCACATCACATTAAAAAATCATAATTATAATAAAATAGAGTCATTTTATCAAATGCACGCGATGCATCGGCGAAAGTGAGTATTTAGAATTCCCAGGGAAGTATTAACGCGGTCGGATCGCAAAGCTATCAAAATTTCTAAATCGACCCACCGCTATCCTCTTAAACCCTAAGGACCTTCCTAACACCTCCCCTTTGAAAATGGCTCGTAGTTTCCAAATATATAGTTCGTAATAAGTAGCGAGGGAGCTTAGAAAAGAGTGAGCGTTGTCGATTTATGGAATCTCGCATCAAACATTTAAATGCGAATCACAAAGCTTAGCGATCGGAGCTCTTTCGAGGGGTTCTCTCTTTTCTTAAAAACATATCTCGCTCCGACACTATGATTCAGGAGTGAAATACTGGCCTACAAGGGCACGCTTACACGTACTTTTAATAATAATATCGCGCGGTTTTGATCGGATATATCTTTGATTCAGTACAAGTCGAGAAATGATCTGGAAGGATAACGGTCTGTTCTTTGAATAATTCAATATCGCCTCCGTCTTTGCGCTCTATCATCTCTCTCCTCCCTCCCCCTATCGCACTGTGATTCACACACACACGCACGCGCGCGCGCGCGCACACAAACAATCTCTCTCTCTCTCTCTCTCTCTCTCTCTCTCTCTCTCTCTCTCGCTCTGACTATCTTTTTCAATTTATATTTGGCTCGGCATTTGCGATTGCGTGCGAAGATCAGTCGACGAATTCGTTTGCGTCTCCTCATCGCGAGCGGCTGTCGTTGTTACACGCCAAGGGACTCGTGTAACGACTATTTCATTCGAGTCTTTCCAATGCGATGTAAGGTTGTTTCATAAGGATGATGCGATCCTTTTGTGGAGGGTTGTTGAAGAGTCGGGCCATTGTGCTGCTACTGGCAGAGGAGAGAAAACAATAATTATCACCCCATATTGATAAGGTCGAGCGTTAAGTAAGAAATTACGGTGACCCGGGCAAGATTTTAATCAAGATTTTATTTTTCACTCCATGTATTTTCTGACTTAAAAATGCCTTTTGTCTTTTATCGTAGTATTGCCCCCGTCGTGTGATTGTTTCATTAAACGCCTTTTTTATTCTTATTGCACACGATGCTAGTCAGGTTTTTTTTTTCATTTTTATTTTGTTTTTATTATAACCAATAATATTAGTATATATAAACAATTCGGTCGAATGAAATGTCCTTACGTCCAAATATTTATTGCCTTAAGCTGAGATTTATAATGATAGCGACAGGTTGAAGTATACCATAACGAAAATGGGTATTTCCTAATATTTTTCGTTTAAGAATAAATGACCAATTTTACGAACTAGAATATTTTTGCTCGAATGATGAAATTGAAATGCTGTATTATTTTAAAAGCCTACATTTTTTTTTGTAACTATAATCATTTTCAATATTCTACTAACAATAATGGTCGGTAAAGTAGTGCTAATATAGTTTTAAAGATGATCGTGAAGTACGTTTACATAAACGCAGCAAGTTTTCTTAGACTGAGTATCTGACCGTATTTGGCATTACATCCACGTATAGATGTTCTTATAGATGTAATATTATCTCACGAATTCGAACAATGCTTTTCTCAACTTTCTCCACTCGTAGAGAACTTTTTTTGGCTTTGCCAAAATTATAAGTTATTCACAATATTTTACGTATGCGTCTTTCGAAGAAATTACCCTATTTTCATAACTTTTCTGCTTTGCTCCATTATTACCCATTTACGTGAACGTCCTGGAAAAATAAATTATGTCATTTATATCGTTATTATTAGCGATTAAATAATTTTTCTCTTCCGAAATTTTCATAATCTCATTGCTTAACGCGTCAGCCGTTCACTCCTAAACGAATATTTTTATTGAAAATGTTTCGTCGAATAAGTAGCTCTTATTGATTAATTTCAGATTGGTATCGTTAAATTCATTGCTATGAGATCGCACTGTAATGTTGTAATGCTGCGAAAAGTCGGACTCACACGCTTGCAATGCGAGACACGATGGGAGAAGACTGCCCCGTTATTATTTCATCTTGCGTCAATAACGGAAAGTAGAATTTAATTAATAACGACGATCAAGCGTCTAGCATATTTATAATCTTCGTCTCAATATATAAATCATTTGGGAAATGATCGTTCACCCTTGCATACGCTCCCCCTTCCCCTTACTCGCTCGCCATATCGCACCCCCCTCCCCCTCCCAACAACCGACGGAATTTTGAAAGCGCTTAGGTTCGACTCTTTTACATGACGACGTAAGTTCTAATCCGTTGGCTTGCACGCTCGAATCTTCCTTCCTTCGCACGCGCCTTTTTACCACTGTGTGTATGCGTGTGTGCGGGTGTGCGTGCGTGAATACGCGCACGTGCATGGATCAACATACGTAGAGGGGCGGGTGGGGACGTAATAGTCACGCATCAGTTTCAGCTTTCGAATTAACTTCCGACGCAGCAAAGTTATATCGACTCCCCGCTGCCATTACCTCCTTCCCCTCAAATTCCCGCACCACCCTATCCCCCTCACTCCACTCCGCCCCTCGTAACGCCCTCCTCGTTCTATGCAACGCGTCAACGCTCCGGTGTATTTAGCACAGTTGTTTGGACGTCCGTTATAACGACGACGTGCGACACATGACAAGCTATCGGTTGCGCTCGTAAACTCATGCGATTACACTGTCAGATAAATATTTAGAGGCGACTCGTGCATAATGTGTAATCGACCCAGGTGATAATTGTTGTAATAAGGCTCACGTACGGAGCTTCTAGCATCCTTCTCTAGCTCGATTGTACCGAGCGTGCAGCGACTTTTCGGCGACTGGCTTACCTCATCGATAACGCACGATCAAGTTTAATTTATTCACCATATTCGCGGATATTTCGATTCTCCTTGGCCTCATCGTAGTTGGCTCGTGGTCCTTAATACCTCTGGAGAAGGGAACGGTCGAGTCGCGTCGATCGAGTCTTGGCTCTTTGACTTTGTTTTTTCCCACTTGATCGTAAATGCGATGAGGGGCTGAGCGTAAAGGAAGTCTCATACGCAGACTGAAATTTCCAATATCTTCGTTCAATTAGTATAAGTGATGTGATGATATTAGATGCTCGTTATTCTATATAATATCGATAAGTGATTATTATTTTTTGTGTTAATGAAGAAAAGGCATTTCATTCGTTTGATTAACTAATTGTCGCTAAATTTTCTTTAACTTCTAGCGTGCTTTATGAGCGACGTGCAAGGCACAAAAGGGAAAAAGTAATATGTACGTGGAAGTATGTTCATTACTGGGAAGTCGGCGGTATGGTGTGGGGAACGTCAATGTTAATAAAATGTTCGATATTTCGGATTCCTGATTTGCATGTGAAAGTTAAAAGTTAAAAAAAAAGAACTGCTCGAATCTTCTAGTTAGAAAGTATACATACATGCTGCAGCACATGAAATATCACCACGTGAAAGAACGATAAACAAGTTTTCGCGTATAATGTACGAAGCGCTCTCGATGTACCGAATTCTACCTCCTTTCGCGCTAGAAACAATGAGTCGAGCTGCACCAAAGGGAGATGTGCACTATTGCCAACCACGAGTAAAAATGTCTCGGCATGACCTCTGTAATAACAATAAGCAGTAAAGTTACAAAGACGCACTCGCGGACGTGAGTCATTCAATTTTACGGCGAGGATGACGTAATGTTATTATCTCGGAACAGAATTATTTTACACGACCGGAGGGTGCGATACAGGTGGGCCAGTGAGAAAATGAAATTTTTAAGAAGCGGATGGTAAAAATGTAATGATTATACGGGGGAGTCAGGCCGGAGCCTTTTAATTTACCATGAAATTCACCTTCTCCTTATATCCTAAGTGGACTTGTGAGAGGATATTTTTTCCTTCGTGAATAATTAAATTTGTTTTTGGATGTACATTCTTTATCATATAGTAAGATTCTTACCTGAAAGGAAAGATATTTTATATAGGTTGTTGGACATTTTCAGATTTCATAATGCTATTTTGAGAATTTATGACAAGTTGGACATTTTTATTAGGCACTTAAATCACATTACATCTTTATTTTAATAAATATTCTATATATATTTTAACAAATATTGTATGTTACAATTTATAACGTGAATAAGGGTAAATTGCTTTTCTGTTAGCTTAAGAAAATTTTCATATTGTTTTGTTAAAGTGTTTTGGAAACAGATCGTGGAAACAGAGATGTGATTGAGAAATTACTTTGAATAATATTTATAAACAAAACAATTTACTTATTTGTGCGCGAGCACATAAAATAATAAAAACAGATAAATTATATAACAAACAAATTATACTAGTTTTAGTAAAATCTAGTAATTAATTGAAGAGTTAAAAGCAGTTACAAGCGATAGAAGTGCCCTAACCTCCATTTAGTAAAAATAAAATGACGAATTTGAGATGCAATTTACTAGTATTCTAATGCTTTATTAAAAATCACTTGAATAATAACGAAATCACTCCATTAAACATTTACATTGCATACATATATAAAAATAGTCATTATTTAATATAAATTACTCACTATATGCATATATGAGATATATTTTAGAATATGAGATGAGATAAACATATATTTCAGATTTATATATATATATATATATATATATATATATACATATGTTATATTGATATAATCATTTGCCTGTATATTTGAATTTGATATTATTCAATATATAGTATAAATTATAATTACACTGTCGAAATATAGCCGATGTAGTAGAAAAATCAATAAAATAGCGATGATAAATTGAGAAATGAAACAACAAATCAAAGCACTCAATTGTTATGTCAAAAATAAACGATTCAATATTTTAAATCACATTTTCAAAGCGATTTGTAATTAATTTAATGGATTGCAATACTTCGCTCGAATAATATAGAATATATTATTCATATATTATTGTATAATTGATTAATAAATAAAAGCAGGATGAAATTTTTAGGATTATATTTATTATTATAATGTTAAATGTTACATTAGATATTTTTACATTGTACGTCGATTCACACAACCGTTCCATATTAACTAAACATTAATGTACATTCATTAAATAATTTTGAATGTAATTTATGATTTTATATTATTATATTATTGACTAAAAAGTCAATAAACTTATTATTATCGAGTCATTTTTATATCTAATTTGTATCGTTAATACTTTAAGAAACAAATTTTTTTCATTTCTGAATTTATATTAATACGACTTTTTTTTCAATTAATTCACTAGATTAATAAGCTCACATTTTGGAATCACTTTATTCACACAAAATAATAAGATGATCGAGGAGTTTTTCACCGTTTTACATTTTTTTTTTTTTTTTTTGTTGATAAATATAATTATTGGCTTGTAAACCTTAAAAGTAAGCGCACTTTTAAAGATAAAGTTGAAAGGAGAATTTCTAAAATAAAAATGTTCGTGGTCTTCAAATTGTGGTGAAAGTTAAATGGAAGCGGTGGTAGTGGTTTTACATTTCGAGGTATCCGCATGCGCTAATGCTAGAAAATAAGATTCGGAGATTCAGTCCGTTGTAAATAGTGGAGAAATTGCATGATTTCTGTCGCAATGGTTGGTATTTCTACGTGTGCAAACTTGGTAATCTAAATACGCTTGGGATGGAAGGCTCCAATTACAAATTAACCATCCTCTTTCTAGTTTTGAGCAAATTTTTGGATAATGGTAATTGATTTTGGCAGTGTACAACAGAGGCATCGTATTATATCCTCGTGTATCTATTGCATTTTTATTGTCTTTGGATTTATCGGCGAACGATTAATGTAATTATCGTTTGTAAAAATCATGAGATGTATTAATGTGATGTGGCTATTGGTCAAGCTGAAAATTACTAGAATTTAGCGATTATTATTTAAGAGCCCATTAAGACTTGAATTATGTTTCCTTCAACATTTTCCATTAATGTTTATCGATTATATGGAAGTTTTACGGTAGTAGATTGATTAAACATATTTCATGCCTCGAGACTTTTTTTCATCTAATTTTCGAACTTTGATAGAATTATGACATAATTATGTCAATATGTCAATATGTATATTTTTTTTTGTTAGTTTCCCGATTTAAATATTATTTGCACAATGCAACAATAATGATGTGAACAATATCGATGTTGTATAACGATAGAACTCCAAGTCAATTACCTTACTAACGTTGACTCATTACTTATACCTGAGCTTATTATCCTTTATCTTTTGATATGAAAATCTCCGAGAGTTTCATCAAAATGCCCGACGCAAAGAGCATGTGTGATCCAAGTGAAATTGCCTTTGAGTGTATAATTTCATATATGTCTTGACATTGATTATTAAAAATACTTTAATTAATGGAAGAAAAATGAAGAGAGACAGATTCTTATTGGTTTATTTCATGCTCGGTTCAAATATCGAACAAATCTAATTTTATTGCCTGATCAAACTTAAGAAGAATTTACTATCATAGATCATCAATCAATTTTACCTCTCGCAATTTGATTAATAACTTTATTACTTATTTGAAATTTCTATGTTACGTTCTCGTATAATTATTGACCAATAAGAAAGCACAAATTTAGCCCTTTAATGTATTAATTTATATTTATAAATTATTCGGTACCAATGCATTTAACTATAAATTTTACACGATGATATAATTGCCACGAATATCGTAATATTAAATCGATTGTAAAAATGTCTTGGGTGCTTATAGTTTGAAAATAATTTAGTCTACAATAAGTTAGTGACAGAATTTTAAATTTTTTTAAGTGAAATTTAAATTTCATTTATAAAAACGTGTATTAATTTGTAAACTGTACTACGAAAAGAAAAATCATTTATTTCGCAATATTTAAAGATTTCAAGATATAAGAAAAGCTATTATTTTACGTTTAACTACTATTTTAAACAAGATAATCCTTAGGATAATCCTAAAGATGCTAGTTTTATAAAATTTATTTATTTACATTTTACGAGTGAAAAAAAAGGAATACTTTTGAAAATATAACGTAATAATGTTTTTATCCGTTTTATCATTAGTTATCAATATGATTTGTAAGATGAATGTTGAAATATTTGCCGAATGAAGTTACTAAAATCGAATAAACAGTCGTTAAAGTTAAACATTTCTCTTATAGAACCTTTCAGCTTTTACTTTAAAGAAGTTTGAGTTTCAAAATTCTCTTACAATTGAAATTCTAAATATTATGAGTTTGTATAGAGTATGTACGTATTCTTGCGTGTACCACCACTTCGCACAACTCTAATGTAAAAAAGTTTATTTCACATACCTTGCCAATCGTGCCTTACCAAACCATAGCGCCGCTACACTTATGCTTCACTTTCTCTCTGTTTCAGTTGTAGTGATGTGCGCCAATTCGACGACCATACGTGAAATTCTCCTAGCTGCTTCGGAACTGGGAATGGTTGATTCTGGGGAATATGTTTTTTTTTCAATAGAGCTGACAACTAGGTAAGTGATTGTCTTATTCAATTTTCTAGCGACACTTTTTTCTTCTATTTGCTTGTATTGTTAAAATACATTTTTTTTTTAATGTTTCGGAATAACAAATCATCATCGTTAATACTATTTTATCCCGACAATTTTTCTCGTCACTATCAGTTTAAGTTCGTAAAAACGAAATGGAAATGTGTAAGCTTCTGAAAATTTATTCTTTGTATTTTAACCCAATTATAAGGTAGCATTAGGTACATAATAATTTGCATTGATTCATTGTGTTCATTAAAATACCGGTTATTTCGTAAAAATAAAAAAATCGACTTAATTTCATTAATATTTTATAAATTTATTAATTAATCATTTTTCATATAAATTTATAATAATGATTGAGTTATCATAATCGAATTTTTATCAGCCTTGTATGATTTATATTAGCTTAATGTAGTTTTAAATTAACATTTATATCCATGGTTATCTTTATTAATTTTTTTGAAATCGATTGTTATTACTAGATATTCATAGCGTCATTTTTAACGAATGAATAAACTTATTTCAATGGATAAATATGTCTTTTATTTATTGTATTGTAATTAGTAAATTTTTAAACCACTTTATTATATGTATATATATATATATATATATATATATATATATATATATTTATAGCATTGAGTTAATATTTATAAATTAAAATTATACATCTACATTAATATATAGTTTAATTTTCCATTAAAATTAAAATAATGTAAAATATAAATGATCATCTGTATAATAAGGTTCTTCCTTAAATTTGTTCAAAATATTAACGTATTTATTTAATATGGTTAAATTGAATTCAAATATTCTTTTAAAATTCTTATTTTCACATATGTATTTGAACATAAGTCCACGCATAATTGGAAGCCACCATCAAGTAAAATAATCTTAATTTATTCAAGAGCTAAATTATCCAGAATTTTTAACAAATTTGCTATTTATAAAATTGTGTAAAAAAGTTATTTGATGAAAAAACTAACTTCAATCTGCAATAATGAAGATAACAATAAACTTCATTTCTCAATAACATCTATTAATCGTATACGTATAATCGACTGTTGAGCTTTAAATTTTGATATTTCGAATTGATCGATAAGACCGTAATTAATTCCGTTAGAGCTCGATATTGGGTTTATTCACGAGACCACGTGAGACAATTGCACACACCATCAAAGTGTAAACCTCGACTCGCTCGTGCTTAGCTTCTCGAAACTCATTTATCCAACGTCGATTGACAGATGCCAAAATGTTATCTCACATTAGATTAATCGCGCGGCAAATCTATTGTACTAATTCCTTTTGTCGTAAGTCGTTTTCGTTAATTTCTATACTCGCATATTTTCCCACGGCTTATACAAATTAATTTTAGTATAAATTTATTACAAGTGCTTTGACAAGTTTGCAATATGGCAAGTTCTTTAGTTTAGAGTAATACTGAATAATTGACTAAGATAGTCATAACAATTACATAACAAGTATAATTTACACTACTACAATATTTATAATTTAGAAATACATATAAATATATACACCCATGCATATCATTAGATTAATGTAAATTAATTATAGAATGGCCATTTTTGTATCAAGAAATAATATTGTGAAACAGGTATTCTTAAATTCAGGTATTTATTAACAGTATAATCATTATTTATATATATCATCATAGCATACATATGTATATGTATATATAATACGGTTATTAATTCATTTATTACTTATGATGAGATATTTAATATATGATAGTATTTAGGTAGGAATAGTAATCATTCAAATGTAACTTTTTTCATGAGTATAACAATATAAATTTGCTGACATTATGAAAACGAAAAGAGCTTTTAATGTAAGTGTTCGAGAAGGTAAGAAAACTCCCAGCTCATTAAACATCTGGAAAATTCGAGATAAGAGTTTCGAAAAAGGCGAACTCTCAACTACTCGAGAAATAACATTCAAAACGCGCCTCGGATTAACTAAATCTAAACAATTCAGCAAAACTTCCAATATCTAAAGAAAATACAATTCATAAACACATGTGGCGAGAACAAAGGTCCAAGTGTCCAGCAAAAAGCCGTCATAAAACTAATGCTACGAGATATTTAACAGGGCCTTGCCACAAAGCATCTATCGACTACAAGTCATAATACTTCTGGCATAATCAAGTCATAAAAATATAAGCAAAAACCACCTCGTCTTACATCCGAAAAAAGGGATATTAAAGGCAACACCGCACGCATACGGTGTTGTCAAACCCAAAGCTACATGTGGCTCGGATGATGAAGTGAGAACGTGCCAAAGAAGTCCCCCTCTCATGTTGGGACTGCAAGTAAGAAGCGCTCTGATTGGAGCCGTCGATAATGAAAGGATCAATTCGATTGGTGACGCCCAAAAAGAGGCGCTCTTATTGGAAACGCCAAGAAGCAGAAAATTCATAAGGGACACGCGGTGGCCGAGAATGCTTTTAAGAAAGACGCCGGCAAGGCGCAACTGCTTCTCACAAAAGAAGCAGGCAAGGCTACTTCTCAAAAGGAACGCCAAAGAACAAGGATGTTGACATAGACGGTAAAGGCCGATTAAGAGGCAAAGTATAGTCATATCCAAATCATGACAAGTGCAAGATAAGTGCAAATCAAATTATACACTCGCAGCAGTGCAAGACAAGGAAAAAGGAACAAGTAAACAGTGGTGCACATGGCACAACATAATGACAACCTATAAGGAGCCGCTCGAGGCAAATTCAGCAAACAATACGCGAGGTATAGCCAGAAAAACACAAAACATAAACCACAAGCTGCCGCACGAGGCACAACCTGCAGACATCACTAGCTGCCACCAAGAGCACAAAATCTGCAGAAGTCAGGAGGTAAAAGTTCCATTCCTTATTAACGATAATAATACACAATATACCTCACAAGGTAGAGAACTGTAGATCGACCAAGCTCACACAATCTGCGAGCACATAAGGGGCAAATTTAGCTCCCACAAGAAAGACTTCCGAGGCGCCGTACGCAGCAATATTTGCAGACTAAGAAGAAGTGCCACGAAGAGCACTTCTGCAGAGCCTACAAAGTTAGCAATAAGACAATAATAAGGCAAACTCAAGCTACTGCCACGTGCCACTGCACAAGGAAGCACGGGGGTTTACGACCTTGTTCTTCTACGTGTATAACACGACCACCACCACGTGCATTACATATAGAGGACCAGAAGGCTACCAGAATTTACTACTGCACCCTTCTACCTATACATGCAACGCACATTACAGCTCTATATGGCAATAGCAATAACAAAAGTCAAGAAACGGAGACATTCAAACATCAACTAAAAATCATTATAATACAACTAATGTCGCAATAAAATCGCAATAAATTACAACAAATACCAATGCTATTTATTATTGAATACGTGCACTATGAATACGTCCACTTGCTCGCAATCCTACCCATCAACCATTTGCCCTCCTAGCCCGGTACTCTATTATTAAACAATAAGTTAATTTTATTTGTATTGTTATGTAAAAATAATTGGATATGCGTGCATTGAAATATTTCTAAAAAGACATATTCTTCTAAAACATGAATTTAATTTCATTTACCATGCTGTTTTTATTGGATTTTGTTAAACATTAATTTGTGAATTAAGAGTTGGCAAGTCTAAGTGTACATAAATAAGTTATTTTTGATCTTTTGAGCTTACTAAATAAATATTTTATTTCTTTCTCGGTTTTAAAAAATATTATCAATTTTTACTTGGCCTTCATTTTTAACAAAGGGAAGAATTTTTTTTTTTTATTCTGTCATTGAATCAGATAGCTTTCACACATATAGGTCGATATATATATATATATATATATATATACATTAATTATTTATATAATGAATTCATATAGATTTTTACAGCTTAAAAAAAAAAAAAAATAGAAAAGATCCATATATTCTATTTTAATAATACAATTATCAATGATTATTTATCAGGAAATTATAATTTAAAGAACTTGGACGTGAATTTAATTATTATTTAATAATGTTTGGATGTATGAGATACTCGATCTACAAAGTTTAGAAGTATTCATTTTTAATAAGATTCAATGTTTCCTGAGTACAATTATTTGTTACTTATATCTATCTGGAATGGTCTTTAATATTAATTAATGGCATTCCATAATTCGAGAAATTAACATAATTTCTAATTACTTTTAAATAGAATAACCAATTTTTTTTTAATTTATTAGGTTTCACTTTTTAAAAGTTACGAATTCTATACCTCACCTTCTGAAAAATAAATATTTTCATTAACAAATTATTGTTAAAGTTCTTGCAACAAAAAGTAGTAGCTCTTTGTTAATATAAATGAAAAGTAATTGTGGCACGACGAGTAAAAAAGTTTCATATGAATAAAAAAAAAAAATTAAAACGTACAAATAAAGGCTAATTGTAAAGAAATTCCTTATAATATGTTGTTATAAACAGTAAACGAATAAGTATTTCGTGATATTATATTAATATATTATTATCATTATTTTATAAATGCATAATTGCTATAGGAAAGTTATGTATAATTATCACAAAAAAAAAAAAAGATTATTAAAATGAAAATTTGAAAATGTTATTAAATAAGAATATATACAAACGTACATAATTTTTTTGATAATTTAACACACCCATTTTGTAGAAATTAGAAATTCACATACATTTGTCATGGTTATTTTAGTTATTCAAGTAATATTTTTTCATACGTAAGTTGATGAAATAAATAATATTAAATATATATACACATATATAGAATATATAGAATAAATTTCATAATTTTATTTAATAATATTCAAATTATATTAAACTTTTTTCTTTGGTACAATTTTTCTTTGATGTATAAAATAATAGTTGACTCGGACGATTTCACATTAGGATTTCACTATTTTTATTTTATGATTATTCGAATATTTATGTTTTGTGTAGTGATGAAATTATTTCTTTTATTACTCTAATAATGAATAACGCTATTTTGAATCTAATATTTTCCTCGATCTGCAAATATATAAAATTAATGCTTACATTATTTTTACAATGAAATTCCAAGTGATTTATTTAAATAGCATTTTAGCGTCGTTAAAGAAGTTTAAAGATTTTTCAATATTTAAATTATTTATCAAAAAGAAATTTACTTGTAATACATACTAATTCAATTTTATAACTTTAATGTACTTCATTTTTGTTTATATATTTGATCATTATATTATATAATAAAATTATTATAAAAAAAAAAAAAAAAAAAAAAAAAAAAAAAACAGTGTAATTTTATCCGTTTATTGTTTTGAAATATAAGCAAATAATTATAATATTCTCGAATTATGTTACTGTCATAAGAGAGAAAAGTTGTACAAGAACTATAATTCTTATATTTCCAGAGAGTACAAATGGCAATACGTTCAGTTCAAACTACTTCAATGCCCAAGAATTTAGTGTAATTTTATCCGTTTATTGTTTTGAAATATAAGCAAATAATTATAATATTCTCGAATTATGTTACTGTCATAAGAGAGAAAAGTTGTACAAGAACTATAATTCTTATATTTCCAGAGAGTACAAATGGCAATACGTTCAGTTCAAACTACTTCAATGCCCAAGAATTTCTTTTATAAATTAAAAAATGAAGGACAAATGGAAGGGAAGTTTTTCTTTACATAGAAAAAAAGTATTAATTATGACATATACGATTAAATAGCTTCAAATAACAATTAATTATAATTTCATACTTTAATATTATTTAAAAATCATGATATTTTTTAATCAATTTTACAATTTTTAATAGTATTGGTACATAATAAAATGCACCCAAATAAATTTCCTATTATTTTTTAACGTAAATGCTGCCAAAGTAGATTACAATAATAATGTGTACGATGCTACCTATTATGATTTATTATTCAGATAAAATTTTTATGTTTTTTTTAAATATGAATTTTCAGTTGATTCTACAGTATATATTCTTTATAATAAATTTATTAAAAAATATATTCAACCCTTTATCTAGCTCAAGCTGGACCTTTCAAACAAATCAAGTTTTAAAAAAATATCGACAGTTATTTTTTGTAAAGGAAATTTATGAATGTATTGAATATTTTAAGTATTTTTATCGATATTATTATTATTAGGCGTTGAATAGTTTCAATAAAATGGCTAATGCTCAGCCAACGCTATATTGTGTAAATAATATAAGATTTAGTCTAGATATTAGTTACTTAGCAAATAACGTATGATAAAATAATTAAGGAAATAATTATGTTTTAATATTTCGCGTAACAAAATTTAATAAGCCATTACAAAGAATCGTTGAAGTTCAAGCAAGACATTATGCAATTTAGGAATGATTAGAAAGAGAGAGAGAGAGAGCTTGAGAGTAAAATGAAACAAGCCGAGTTATTTAAATAATTGGGCATGGGGACAGGGTCGCTTTAAGATCCCTTCACGTTGAGTCTATCTTAGAAAGGGCGCGGCACGTTTCCTTTAGAATTCTAATGTTACTGACAGAAAATATACACAAATTATGTTCCTTTGGGAAGTCCTATTATCGAATAGGCTGTGTAATATTTTTCGTAATATTCCTACAAATAGATTCGATTTAGATAATATTCCCTTAATATAATAGTAATGTACTTCAGCTTGAAATTGTTAGAGAGGTTCAAGAATTCTAGAAAGCGTTATTATTTATTAATAAAATAAAATAGTCATTTTTCACTCATAGATTATAAGAATAATCATAATTACAAATGTATGGAATAGTTTCTCAATCGAAAATTAAATACTTAATTAAATTTTCGAAATTGCTTATCGTATATTCATATCATAATAAATCTCTTATCTACTAAAGTTATAATTCATTCGTAATTCTAAAAAATTTAATTTACATTTACTTTTATAATCCAACAACTTATTTACAAATACTATTACAAATACTAATGAAATTTATTATTAAGAAATACCTATTGAGAAATAAAATTTATATTTATTTTATTTATACAATTATTTAATTCTACCTTACATAGAGTTTGGCAATTTATTTCAAATTTGTTCTGAAAATTTTTGTTATTATTTTTTGCAATAAAAATTTCTTTATACTTCTTGCATTTTTAACGATAATTCCATTATTTTCCGCTACGATATTAAAAAATGCATCAATAAGTTCTTGTCTGAAGATATAACGAAGACACATTTCGAATGGACAAGCAGTTTGATCTATACAGGACAAATAAATGTTTATTCAACTATTATACAACTTCTATTTGTGTGTGTGTGTGTGTGTGTGTGTGTGCGCGCGCGCGTGTGTGTATGTATTATTTATAATAAAAATAAAATTTCACGCACTCGTTGCCTTAATGCAGAATTCATTATTATGCTGTTATAATAGTATTAATATATTAAAATATTTTTATCGCACAACAAGCAATTTAATTATAGATTTTTAAGAAATTTAAAAATACGTATTTTCCTTCATTCATTCAAAGTGCGCAAAATAAGATTGGATGATTAACGATGTAATTTAATCTGATCTGTATCTACGTAAAAGTATATATAACAACCCAAATCAGATCTTCAAATGAATTACGATTATAATATAGACATTTAAGCAGATTTGTCAATTAATTTTCAATTTATTCGAAAAGTCGCATTAAAATAATGCCGACGATTAACATTTTTTAATCTTGGACATTGGCTGTAATTCATGTGGGCCTGGAAATTCTGAAGACTCTACAATGTGCGTGTTATTTTGATTTGATGCCTCATAAATTCAACAAAACTATATTCTATGTACCACTTAACGCATTTACATTCTGTATAATTTCATACCCTTTTGCTTATGTTTAGCCAGCAAAATTTATAATAATTAAGCTGGTATCGCAATTCAGGAATCTCCTAGGAAATTTAAAGCATATTTTTTAACGAAACCTACTCAAGAAATCAGTTAATCAACGCGAATGAGGCTATATTGATAATCTAAATTTTGTAATTAACAATTCCGGAGAATTTAATTTTGCGACATAAATCCCGCGGCCTCGCCCCAAAGAACGATAACACTAAAAAGAAAACTCCTAAACATATATCTACGTGACGTATTATTCTCCAGTGATCATAACACGAAGGAGCCTTGGCACGTGGAAGCTGACACCTGGGAGCGCAACGAGAAGGCCCGCAAGGCTTACCAGGCGTTGCTCACGGTGACAACCCGCACCCCAGACAACCTCGAATACCTGAACTTTTCGCAAGAGGTGAAGTCCCTCGCTCAGAGCCGATACAACTTCACCTTTGGCAACAGCTCCGTCTCGACCTTCGTCACCGCCTTCTACGACGCGGTTCTCCTTTACGCCCTCGCCCTTAAGGAGAGTCTACCGGAGAAGCCGGGTGAGGTTAACCTAGACGGTGGAAACCTCACGCGACGCATGTGGGGCCGGAGTTTCAGAGGTGAGTGACCACTAGTCCATATCTGGAGATATAGACGACGTTGACGGCGCGATTTGCCCACTGCGTCGTTACCACCATGATGAAACTTTATCCACTAATTTATTCATATAACATTTATATATATATATATATATATATATACATACATACGCGAAACCGTTATGACCACTAGGTTATGGTTATTGTCTTTTCACTTTAGTATTTTCACTCGCCTTAGGATGATTAACGCTTCATGTCTTTTACAAGAATAATTTGAATCATACGTTGTTCCATTTATTGAGTTCGATCACTAGGTCGATGAAGAGATTAAATTCAATTAAAAGAAAGAATTATTTATTACAGTTCGATGATATATATACAATTAAATTAAATTTATATCTAATATAATAAAATTATACTTTTCTATATTTTAAAATGTAATATACCAAATATTATGAATTATCCATGGTTGTTTTTTACCAATTTCGTGGACAATTGCATCATGTACATGGAGGCTTACGTATGTGTCACATTAAGTAAACGTTTTAGATGTTTGAAATGCAATTAATTCGTACATTATTTGAAGCCATGGAATATTAAATTTACAATTAATTTGAACAAACGCGACAAAGCTATTATTTATATTATTTACGCGCACTCACGTGTATTATTCTTGGATAGAATAATTAAAAGACAATGACACGAGTAATAATATATTAATTAAGTTTCTCAAGTAAATCTCTTCATTCATTCAATTGGCAACGAATACAATGATCGATTTGCCGAATAAAGAAATTAAAATTAACTGTGCAGAATGAACTTTCTGTAGGTATTACAGGAGACGTGCACATCGACGAGAACGGCGATCGCATAGCCGATTATTCTCTACTTGACATGAATCCTGAAACTTCAAAGTTCGAGGTGGGTATCTAATCAATTTTTAAATGCAATTAATAGTTGTCGATGCAAATGACTATCGAATTATCATATTTAATCGGAACGAGCCATTTAATAGAATACCGAAAATGCGGATACGATGAATCTCGAATGAAGGAAAAATGTTCTAAATTAATTCTCTGCAGTTTTAGGATATAATACACACATACACACACACACACACACACACACACACACACACACACATATATATATATATATATATATATATATATATATATAAAAATGGGGACTCTTCAGGTTAAAATTTGTTTTTCTTTTAAACTTTTGATATTATCGATTTACTGTCGATCGGCTATGTTTCATTGAAGTTTATAATTATAACTTATTCATATTATGGATAATAAAGTATTTTAAGAAAGTTAAAAATAATATTGCTAACTTTTATTCACTAAAATTATATCTGTGAAATATTTAATAGCTGTTGTTAGTGATTTGCGTGAGACATGAGATTTATGTTTTTCATTTTTATTTTAGAAATTCATTTTGAAATCAGTTAACTTGGAATAAAATAAAACTTCTAAAATTTAATTAAAATTAGATAATGAAATTAAACCACCGAGAAATGAAAATACATAACAAAGATTTTTTTTCTTTTAAGATTAAGTAATATTACTTTTACATATAAATAATAGAATGTAAATGAATTAATATAAAATAATTATTAAAGACTATTATGTTAAAACGTTTGAATTGTTAAGTAATTTTCACTACTAAAATATATTACTTAGTTGTTTTTTTTTCTTCAGAAATATAAAGAACCTCGTTCGAGAAAAGTTACTTATTTTTGAAAACTAATTAACAATGATATGGTAAAGCTAGTGATATAAACGTTAATGATCTCTGAATCACACTTATTGCAATTCATTTATTACTAATTTTACGATAGTTCATAGAAGATTCAAGAATGATCAAACCTTCGTTTCATAAATTTTTTTTTATTTTATTACATATAAATGAAACCATCAGTATATTAAATTTATTGAAAATAATATTTTAAGTAGTTCTTTCTATATAAAAAGCATGTAATTTTGTATTTCTATATTACTGTATATATGTTAAATGAGATGGAGAATTTACAATTTAACTATTATATTATAAAATAATTCCTTATTAATGTAAAATCGTATATTTATTATAGATATGAATTTTCTATTATTTAATGTAAACGAATTCGTAAATGAAATATAGTTATACTTAGTACATCAACTTCTCTATCTAATATAAGTAATTTATACAATTTTAATATCTATGTTACAATAAAATGAAAGAAAGTATATTAATAATTTCTGCGCATCACATTTTTACTTTATTACAATTAATAATTATAAATTTTTTATGATTATAAAAAATTCCTAGAAATTCTTATTTAAAATATCTTCTCAAGATTATGAATTTCCCGATTATGAATTTAAATAAAATCCTCATAGTTTCAAATATCGTTTGATGTATTATTTTGAGAATTAGAATTATTATTAATAATCTACAAAAATAAAGTTAGTTGGATGATGTTGGATGTTTCATAATACGTTACTTCTCAATTGCCGAGTGCTTATAAGTAGGATATATCGAGCTAAAGTCAGGCGTCCATTTAATGTATGATACATCTTTCGAGATACTCATATTACTTTTAAAATAAAATGTACAGGCCCATGAGATAATATGAAAATTATTATCATAAAATAAAGTTATTATTATCATTTAACAGAGTTTTCATTCTAAAAAGTGTTTACGAAATAATTTGTTTAATATTCTATCTAGTTAGTAAGAAAATTCTTTGAGTTTATAAAATAAGATAAATCGGATTTATCAAAATTTTTTGAAATTTTAATGGACTAATGCAAGACAAAATCGTATCGATTAGTGCACGAACATAAAAATAGCAGTTATGTATATTACAACAGTACTATGTAATATAGAAAGTAACTGAAGTGTGTACGATTAAAATAATTTGCATATTACCTTCATCGTGTTAATAAAATGAATTGAACTGTAGAATTTATCGATTTTTAAGTTTGTATCTTTGATATGAGCAGTGTCCGTAATTATTTGATAAGTATTAACTTTAATATTGTTCGTCGACTCAATTAATTAATTAAAACGAAACATCATGAAAATTAATCAATAATTAGTATACCAACTATTAGTGTTCCTACTTACGTGAAAAGATATAGCCAATTTCTTTATTTCAAGAGATTAATTGGACACGCAAATATATTTACAGCTAGTTTTGCAAATGCATCCGACCATACCTTATGCGGCATTAATCTTGATGGATTTCTAATATTTTAACAAAGTCGAATTACATATCGTTGCAGATAGTAGCAAACTACTACGGAGCGAATAGAACTTTAGAATATATACCAGGAAAGAGGATACATTGGTCGGGAGGCCGACTCGAGCCGCCACCTGATACACCCACGTGTGGATTTGATGGATTGCTTTGCCCGGACAACTGTGAGTCATACATTTCATTTTATAAGCGACCGAAGTGAAATGTTGACGAAATGGAAATTTGCATGCTGATTTACGAGGCAACTAGCGGAGCTTTCATATTTTTTACTCCATTATAGAGAGATGTTGGTTGGATCAAGGAAACGGAGTTTACCGGAGAATTTCTATATACAATGAAATTAGAAAACCCGATTGTACTCGTATACTGTGTTTCAACTTCTTGCTTAACTGACGAAAAATCAATCATTATCTGCAATTTTATGAAAAGACTTTATAATGGAATGTTTACTAAAAACATTTTATGTTTGGAGCTTGTTTGAATATTTATAACACAGGGTATTCCTTTTTATATATAAAAAAAAAAACACGTATTAATGCATTAATTTTATTATACAAATATTCTTCCTTTTCAACTGCTTGATTTTATTAGTTTCGATTTCAATCAAATATACAAGAAATCAATGTTTTAATGATGTATAGTAATGGAGGCATTGACTAGCATTATTCTAATGAAACATTTTGATTATTAATTATCTATTTTTTTTTTTTTTTTTTTTTGATTTCTGTTTTAGCGTTACCCGGTTACGCCATACTTTCAATCGTACTTAGTTCAATCGTTGTATTTTTGGTAGTTGGTTCTGTTTTTACGTACAGGTAAGCAAATGGCTTTGAATTTTTTATACTCTAGTAATTGTCATTTTACATTATATCATATGAATTATATAAAAACTTGTTTTTGTTTTTTTTCAAGTGTAAAATACGATAAAGCGTATTCGATTAAATGGCTTTTAATTTTTTTAAGTTAAAATTTTATCAAACATTATACAAATATATTCCAAACAATTAGATGTATTATAAGTTTTACTATTTTATTAAAAATTTTATTAAAAAATTTTATTAATAATTCGTATGTTAATCCGTTATGTTAGCATCTTATCGAAAATTCTCCGATATGGTAATGCTGATTTTCTAGTAAATACGATTCATTTTACAATATTTCATTTGTTTTACCAAAAAAAAAAAAAAAAAAAAAAAAAAATATTTAAAAACAATAATGTTTTTTCTAAAATTCATCATCACATAAGTTTTATCTTTTTATATTGCAGAAACGTTATGTTTGATAATTATGATGAATTTTAGAATTAAATTATCATTATAAATTTTCAGATTTATCAGATTAAATTTTCATATTAATTATGAAGAAGTAAATTTTTTTATATTCACACACTATATATATATTACTATAATTGTCATTTAATTATAATGTACTTTGAAAAAATTTAAACATATAACCTAATTGATTTTATTGATTCTATAATGCTTTCAAAGGAATGAATATTACTTGTATTGAATTTATATTGAACCTAATATGGATAGTAAGTATTTATTGTAAAACTGAATTTGAAAACAAAATGTACTTTATCGTCAAGACATAATCTAAAAAGAAAATCAAATAAAAAATGAAATTTATCTCGGTCATTCGATGTGTTATTCGATAAATTCTATGACATATTACTGATACGTATTTTTTTAACATATTATTGCATCATTGAAAACCAATTATGTTGGTTAATATTAATGAAATGTGCCTAATATGTAACAAAGGCGTTTATTTTTAATATTCAAAGTCGATTATTTAATTCTATTCAATTTAAAATAGAACAACTATTGAAATAGAACAACATTATAAATATTACAACTATACATGTATTTAAATTAAATATATACTTATATGTAAATAAAGTAAAAAATTTACGAGTTAATAAATAATTACGTAAGAAGTACACGAGGGAAAGTAAAGAATATATAAAAGAAAATTAACTAGTATAGCCAGTGATTTATAGTAATGCAACAAGATGAGATTTTCTCTTGGTTTAGAAATATCTTCAGTTCTAGGAATGTCGTTCGGAATTTTATCGTTCATCGTCTTTTTCTCAATTCAACTTACACGTAACAACTTACGAGACTATAAGAAAAATTTCACGCTTTATTTTACTGTTATATCATGTTATAAATTCTTTTTAAATGAATAAAAATTGAATTTGACACAGTGGTACATTACTTCTCTCTTTTAGCTTCTATTAATTAGTTTATTTTGAAACTTTAATATTTATAAAAACTTGTACATATAATTTCAATTTTGTGCACGTTAATGGAATTTAATGAAATGTGAACTCATCAAGTGAAAATATAGCACAAATAAGAGAAATACTTTATTTCTTATAATTTAGCATTGGCACATTTTAAATCCTATTGCGAGCCTCGAAATACGATGAGGAACGAATTTCTATTTAATTTCAACTATTTGGTTTTTTCAAGTATAACTTGAGCGATTCCATTAAAATCCTTAAGACCATCATTCTATTGATAAAATGTTGTAAAGCATAATTTACGCACTGCACCGCAATCCACACCATTGCGGTTTAAATAATTTTAATACGGGAGGCATTCTTGTCTCGGTAATGATTCACATTATCACGATTTTTGGAAGCGAAAGCAGTAAAGATTAACACGTACGTGTCTCTCTATCCTGATTCTCTTTTGTTCTCCTATGTGCCACTCAGTTAGCGCAATGCCAATGTAGCACTTTCAGAATTGTATTTACATTTTCACTGGATGAAATACGGGCAACGAGGTGAGAGCAAAGACTTAGTCGACTTTACGTGCTTTCACATTATGTTGTAATGGAAGAAAGTGACAAAATAACAGAGAGAATTAGCGATGGTATAGGCAAATAGAGAGACTTGGCAATTATTAATGAGATTTCGTGTGTATAATATCATTCTTCTTACAGGTATGCTGTCGGTGTAATTGAGTTTCTATTTTAAGTTTATCTTATCTTAAGTTTCTCAATATAGTCTAAAGAATCATAATTGCGAGTATTCATTTTGTCGATCTTGCTTTTGCTGTTTTGAAAGAATTTCCCAAGAAGATGTAGAAATTTTTAACTTTGATAGAAAGTAAGTTCGAATGTACAATTCTTATGTTTTTTTTTTTTTTTTTTTTTTTTTTTTTTTTTTTTTTTTTTGTTTCGTTACCTTTACGATATATTAAGTAATTATTAAGTAAATACATCTTTTCAATTGACGTTTATAATGAAAATAAATTGCTAGTATCATAAGGACAATTAATTTGTACTCATAAGTGTAATATTACTGGAAAAGCTGAGATTGTCTGTAAAACAGAATAGTTAAATTAAAAATGATCAAAAACTATGTATTTTTAAACTATGTTTAAAAATAAGAAATTTGATATTTAGATGTTCAATTTATTTTTTAACGTAAATAATAACTCACAGTTAATTTGCTATTCAAAGAGTATATAATTTTCATCTGCAAAATAACTTATAAATTGTTCATTGTTGGAATCGTATAATGTTCATATATAGCACAACCATAGTAGTATTTCACGAATACCTTTCAAAATTAGATAAAACTGAAAGATAAATTTTGTACAGTTAATATATAAAAATATCGTAAAGTTGTATAAAACCATTAAATCGTAAAAGTCTTTTATGCTTGTAAGGAAAAATAAATGTCGAAGGATATATATAACAAAAAGAGTTTGCATATTACATGTAAATATATGAAAGATCGATATTATTAAAAACTAAAAATTACGATCCTGTAAAATTCGCAAACTATCCAAGTGCAGAACATTTCCCTAACTTTTCTTTCACGACGGCTTATGATATGATATCTCGAGTTCATTTGTCATTTTTTGTCTCATCCCCGGCGAAATATTGAAAATATGATGGGCGTGTAAAAATGAGAACTACGGATATTTGAAGAAATCTTCAAGGATTTGAAATTTATGAAAAAACGTTCCAACCGTTGA
Source organism: Ceratosolen solmsi marchali (assembly GCF_000503995.2). Taxonomy (NCBI): domain Eukaryota; kingdom Metazoa; phylum Arthropoda; class Insecta; order Hymenoptera; family Agaonidae; genus Ceratosolen; species Ceratosolen solmsi. The sequence goes on from NW_011948422.1 coordinate 4,009,567, forward strand.
CGAACTAAAAATACGATTAACGTAATAAGACATTACCCGGTTGCTGATCTGTACGCTCCATCCATCCAAATTGCGGTTTGCTCCATGCACACGATAATTTTGGAATGTATCCACGTTGTATCTGGTGCTGATGCGATCATCACTCAACATACAAACTCTCTTTATCTGTTTGCAGACTAGATAATGATAGATTTTATGGTGATCGTGACGGGAGCATTTAATCGATTGGTGACTTAATGAGAATTTATTGCTTGCTATATGTTCTGTTTTTAATTTATTATTATATTATTAATGCAGTGTGAAGAATGTAAAAGCTATGCAATTACATGCAATTATAATATTACAACTTAAGATTTTAATATAAAAATAAATATAATTCAAAATAACTCTTGACCTTTGGCTTAAAAGTAGACATTAATTCATAATGAAAATAACATATATTTTTAACTCTAAAAATTCGATCTTAAACATCAAATAATGAATATTCCAATATCTTTCTGTCTACATATATGTATGCGAGTGCCTAAGTATGTGAATTGAATTTATTCTTTATTAAATATATCTACTCAATTCCGGCTAAAGTAACGGTAATGTAGGATCTAATAATTACTAAATTAGGTACTTATTCTACGATCGCGAGCTCATAAAAAAACAATCCGCTGATAATTACGAATCGTTGGCGAAACCTTTTAACGCAATTTAATATCTTGTAAAATCCTTAAAGAAAATTAAATAAAGGATAAATAAATTACATACAGATTTGAATAAATTTGACAAAGTAAATATAAATGACCGAAATTGAATTGGATATTGCGAAAGTAGATGGGAAAGTCATCAGATGCCTTCCTCATCGACCAATGTCCGTATTCCATAATTTACGTTCGACGGGTCACTTAGAGGGAAAAGTGCATGACAAAAGACGAGAACAGCTGTGATTTTATATTGTTGATAAATAAAAGGTAGAGGAGCAAAAGAGCGAAAGTTAGGTAACGTCGGATATTACGGTTTGCGCCATCTTCAAGGATGTATTTCCTCCGCGGTGGCGTCTTATTTTATCTTGGCAATCGTGTTGTATGTATTCTTTCTTCATTTTTTCCTTTCTGCGGCATCGCTTTGCTCCTATTATGTATAATTACACATACATGATTTAAGCTGTAAATACCGGCATATGCATGTGTCGCAAAGATGAAATATGTATGCTTTCGAGCTAGTCTGATTCTAAATTAAATAATTTTCTCTCGTTTTTCAGTTGGCCTGGTTAAAGTATACAATAAACTATATAAAAATAATAAACTATACGTATATATATATATATATATATATATATATATATATATATATATACACATATATACAACAGTGTCATAAACTAAGAAGATAAAATATAAACTTGGCTTGTAATTTACATTTTTAACTGTTGTTAATAATATACATATAATAAACATATTATTTATGCAATATGTTGAATTATTCAATTTATTTTTTTCATTTTAATATTAAGCAATGTTTATGTCCATCGTTTAAAAAGATCAGTTGAATTGTGCAGGTATAGTTTTGCAATTCAATTCAAATTCGTCAAGCTTACATACTCGTACATACTTAAAATTATAGGTAAAATATTACTGGGTGTCGATCTTCGCAAATTTTCACGTGATAATATCGGAGACAACATCTGTTGAATCACATCGAAAGTATATTTTTAAACTCACCAAATTCACTTTACTGTAACCAACTTGTCAATTTAGTCTACAATTCTGTTTTTAACAATATTATTTTAACATAGAAGTACAATGTACGTGCGCAGGATCTATCGACACTATAAGGAATATTATCCGTCCAAATTGCAGTACGATTGAAAGTTAATAACAATATAGATATTTATCCTGTATACTCATCACGCATAATTTTATTCAATCGAGACCAAAAAATCTCTTTGTATATATATATATATATATATATATGGATAATTACGTAATTATGCAAATAATTGAAACTTGAGCCCGTTTTTATAAACAAAATAACTGATAATATATATAAAAAAAAAAAAAAAAAAAAAAAAATATTTTTTTTAAAAAATAGTATTTTTATAAAATTATAAATATATATAAAATGACACGTTGTTTGGTTTTGATTATCATTAGAAATAAAAGATTTCTCTTTAAAATATAGTTTACTTGTCCAATTTCTGTTCATGTATAATTAACGATGTTTACATCTCATGTAACTAATTAACTTTATAAATGCGACTGATCAAATTAGTTTTCTATCAGGTATTTTCCAATATTTAGTTACATTTCTCTCAATGCAGTGCTACGAATGTAAATTTCGCTTTGATGAAAATTCAGAAAGAATCTCGGTTTGCTTAAATTGCAAATTAGTATACAGTTGCATCCATTAGATCTTCGTATTTCAACTGATTGTATAGCATGATTTTAATATAGAATATAGTAGCATTGAAATCCTTACGAATAATATAAAGCTTTGCTTATATTAATTAATACAAATAGTTGTAAATATATGTAAAAATTTAGTGCGATAAAGCTTCATTTTTAATTTATACGATTAAAAAAATTGTACACATACTTATATTTATATTTAATTATTTGAGAAAATATTGGATATACTTATTATTAGTTAATATAATTATTAGTTTATTTTGCTGTCTCTCTTCAAATTATAAATGTCAATAGAATGGAAAAATCGTTACATCAGCAGTAAAATTACATTCGATATTTATTTAAGACTAAGAAAATGAAATATCGTTTTAACAAAAACCCGATAACCAAATAGATATTATTATGATTATTATAATTATATATACGATTTTATGAATACTACCATTTATGTAATAAGCATTTCTTGTAATAATTAAACAAAGAGTACACTAATTTTCTAAGCATACTTAGTGTGATAAATATTATTCATAATACCTTGAAATATTTGTAAGTACAGAATCGTTTACGTAATACGGAAGTCTCTATAACCTCACTAGTTATTGTCACAGTCCAATAATCTTACAAATTCTTAATAATATTATGGTAATGTTTATAGTAGTATAAAGTTTATATATATATATATATATATATATATATATACCACGGCCCGACACATTGAAGAAAATTAAAATTTGTAAAATTTCAACATAATCTTTAAAATTTTTGTGTTTTAAAACGAATTGCACTATATGCTGAAATTTTTTATAATTATTTAGTGGTTTATATTTTTATTAATACAGTCTGGTCACTTCCTTCTTTTAGCTGTTGTTAATTATTTTATAAAATTTTGTAAAAAAAGAAAAATGTGTAATGCAAAATTTGTTTTTCACTTAATATAGCAAATGGATATTTAAAAAACCTTTTATAAAGATAGTTGTTTCTATCGTTATTCTTTTAATTAAATAATTTTATTCATTATAAGTTCATTTTAAGTTGTACATAATTTGTATAGAGATTATTATTCTTTAGAATATGAAATATTTTATTCGCTATAAACGTTTTTATTGTCGATGAAATTTAGTTGAAAAGTTGGTAAAATTGTCGTAAAACTATGTATCTCAGCAACCAATTTGCTTTGTAACTTGATCATGTATTTCTAAATAATCAATGAATGTTTTTAGATTTGAGGCTAGAAAAGTCTGCATAAAAGAAAGAAATATCTGAAATTTTATGACTGCAAGAATTTTGTCTCAATAAAATATCATTTTGATAATTAACACTTAAAATGAAATGATATAACCAAGATAAATGGTTGAAATTTATTTTACTTAAACAAGCAATTGTTTTATTTTAAAGGAGACTTTTTGTTAATGGTACTCTCATTTTACGATACAATATTTCGAGTTTGAGATCTTCATCTATACAAATTGGTATATAAATGCATCAAGGTACTTCATACGCCGACTCATCTCATTATCGTCTAAAATGTTTAAATCACCGCGTCGTTACGAACGTCGACGTTTCTTTAAAAGTTTATTAAAACAGTTTCTTATGGTCTTTTGGTATTATCAAAAGTTTATAAGGTATTATCAAAAAAATAATTCTAAGTTTTAGTTGGATTAGTTTTAATTTCCTCTTCCATGATCGTAAGTATTCTGTAAAGTACAACTATATGTAAGTACATTAAGTAACTTTTGAATTTTACCTGGCATACTAATTATCAATGAAAGTTAAATGTAAATTAAATTTCCGCAAAATAAGAGTAAAAATATAGCATAATCTGTGTATTTGAATAATAAGTAAATTATGAATAAAACGATGATTTTTAATGATGAAAATTATTCTTCGATAATTCAAAAGCACACAATTACTTTAATGTTATATTTTTTAAAAATAATTTTATTACCACAAATTCTATCTCTTATTATTATTTATTATTATTTTATTATTATTTTTATTAATACGTATTATTGTTTATTATTATACTTATTTTTAATATTAACATGTCACATTGTACTTAATAATCTACTGCAGTACACCATATTCCAATTGATTTAAATTTATTTGCAATATTATTATATTCCATAATTTCCTGGAGTTTGTTGATATTGTGTTTGAAAATCTAATAAATTTAAACTAAATACAGATGCAAATATTTCAATAAGTGTTATACAAGGAGAATATTTCTCGATTAATTACAGAATATCAATATAAGTGTCATAGTTATTCGTCTATTAAAAATAAATAAATACGCCGAGTTCTGCACTATATTTTTTAAATATTATTTGTATATATAACCTAGTGCAGTTCAATTTGTGTGTGTGTTGTTATATATGTGTCTGCATAGGATCTGCACACGATCGCTCGCTTATTTGTTCAAATTTTCAACATCTATGTCAATCTTTGACATATAATTTTTCTATTTAACTTTAGTCATTTTATTCCATCATATAGATATATATATATATATATATATATATATATATATATTTAAACGCAGCGTATTTAAATAAATCGAATGTTAAACGAAAATTATATGTTAATGAAAATAATCGTTTAACAGTAAGTGGAAAATGTAAAAAGTTTAATTTTCCGCTACATTTTATTATTTCGAATTATCATTATACTAATTTATAATAAATATCAGATCAACTTGTTTTTGATAAATTCTTTAAGTTCTCGAATATTCGTATTTCTTAAACGTTGCATCTTTTATATATAAAACAAAATCATTTATAATATATATATATATAATAATTAAAAGTGTTAAAATAAATTTACAATAACGCGTTATTTATATTTATAAAGTATTCATTTATTTCTAAGATAATATGAATAACTTGCCAACGTGGGCTGGAAATGTTCAGCTCCGATCGCAGAACCTTTTCTTTTTTCTTTTTTTTTTTTTTAATGTCAATTCCACCTCAAATATGGGTCAGTATGCGGGATAAATCGTAGTGAAAAAAAAAAAGAAGACTGACAATTTCTAGAGACATTATGCATTCGTACATACTGACGTCCAAAACAACCATCCATAGAGACGTCACCAATTATTCGTCGTCAGATCATCGATGTGCATTCGGCTGCGTCGATTAAACCCATCATGAGCAATAGTCGCAACGTAGTCCTTAGATCCTGGAGCAGTGAACCGGAGGTGACTCGAGAAACAGCTGCATGTTAGTAACAAAGTAGTGGAGAATGCGAGGGAGAGAGGAGCTGTGAGACTTAAGTCGAGAATTGTTGGAGAAGCGACTATTATTGCCCGAACATGGGAATCGCGGAAAGATAATAGAGCCAAGGTTGTATACGAGATATATATATATATATATATATATATATATATATATAGAGAGAGAGAGAGAGAGAGAGAGAGAGAGGCAAATACAACCAACTGGACATCGAATACCAAGTACAAGTATGCGTGCGACGCTTGGCATTCACGGGGTCGAAGATATTCAACACCGACTCAGGCGTTTTATCGCTTCGTTTCGTGTATATGAGAGAGCCAAAATTATCCATCGACTTCATTGAAGGGAATGATAAGAGAGGGGCAGGGAAGGTGCCGGATTGAGAATAAAATGATGAAGCATCGTGTGTGTGCTTCGACTTTGTTTGAAATTGAAGATCAAGATGACGATTAATAAAGCTTTAGCATTTCGAATATTCTAAGAATTCTAATACTTTAATAACTCTGCATGCAAAAAATACAACAGCGGGTAAAATAAAACTGTAAAACTGTAAAAAACAAAGACTACCATTATATTAAAAAATTTTATAACTTCGCCCAGTAGATTATTTCAAAGGTTTTACTACACCAAATTTCAATAATTCAATTTAATCCTTATGCATTTCAACAAATCTTAAATACATGCATTTGAATATTAAAGTTCCTACCTAGTAAGTTTATATTCAGTATTCTAGGTAAATATTTAAATTTTGTATATTATTTACCTTATTATTAAGCGATTTTTTAACATTATCTGATATAATTATAGAAAAATAATCGCTAGAAAAATAGATATTCTATATCTATATAAATACGTCTAATATAAATATTTATACGAATATAATAGTATGGTTGTTCGTTTATTTAAATGTTAAACAGTGAAAATAAAATTATCTTGACCATCTGGAGCATTAATTAAAAGTCTATGCATAATATAATATATTTGTTTATTATGCTTTTTTAAATGAAAAAAAACAAAAACATCGAATGAATCTCAATATTAACAATACGTTAATACAATACCAATTTCATTGTTCCTTTAATAATTTGCTTTTTTATTCTTATTGTTAGTGAATCTTGATATTTTATATTCAATAAACATAAGTTTATGTCTTAAAATTGTAATATTGGGATTGTTAAATAAATAATTTTTCATTATTAAATTATTATAATATTTTCAATTGTTACATTGAGTTTATTTATGATAAATAAATATATATTATTTATATATATATATATATATATATATATATATATATATTATAAATTATGTAATTTATTATTCAGCACAATCTTAACAAGTAAGAAAAAGAATAAATTAAATTAAAGTTTTTTATCAATTAATGTTTTCATCATATTTATGCTTTTTTTTTTTTTTTTTTTTTAATATTTTAGTAATAAACTTTTTGGTTAAATTTCGGATTAAAAGTTTCAAATTTTTATTTTTTATTTCCAAATTGTGAAATTGTAGATTAGATCGTATTCACCAACCTTTTTCAGTTCATTATACATTGATTCATTTTTTACTAAATTGAAAAAATATGTCATGTTACATCTAATTAATTTACAAATAATGTATAATGTTTGTATACTAGTAGTCATAGCTTTTATACATGCGGAGTATGTATAATAGCTGCGAAAGTCATAAATTTTCATTAATTCATCTCACATATTTCTCGATCTCTTGAAAAATACCACATAACGTAAATATTTATTTATTTTATTTTCTGCTTGTGTTTGCTTTTTCTTGATTTCAATTTCAAATGAAAACTTTATGGCTTAAAATGACTTTGACATTAATGAGACAAATATTTTTTTTAGACAAGATATGTGTTATTTTTTACATAAATTATGAATGTATATTTTTTAAAAGCAGAATTATTCATTAGAAATTATTAATGATTATTAGATGATTATGACCAATCGTTAGTATTATATAAATTTCATTCAAATATTTCTACTCGTTTTATTTATTAGAAGGATACACTACTTTCATTGTATCGACAATCAATTTCCCAAAATTTTTAACTTGCCATTTTATATTTTCTTAATAAATATTTCATTTCATTAATTTCAATTTGTGCTATGGATAAGTATATTTATATTATGAAAGCAGAAGTATAGTTGGATAAGTGGCATTTAAAAATAACTAATTATGGTTTATTTAATCTCATGGTAATGAGAAAATAATAAACACATTCGTTACTAATCTGACATAACTCTAACTTATGTCTTTTTTGCATATAAATATAATTTAAAAATATAATATAAAGTAATATTTATTCACTGCATAATTTTGAAAAATAAGAGAGGATAATACACTTTACTTTATAAAATACTTATAATTATTTATTAAAATGAAGTGGTGACATAGAATCGATTGAAATCGAAAAAATTGCCATATAACGTATAACGTTGGAATAATTTTCCAATGATTTATTACTTGATATATGCATAGGTTTTATTTATAGTATTTTATATTTAAATTTAAATTTTACTTTAATAGCACAAATAATTAATTTAATAACATTAATTTAAATTACAAAAATGATACTCATCCGTATAGACTATAACAGTTATAACAATGCAGCTTCTGAAAAACTTTTTTTTTTTGTCACACTCGTTATGACTTGTTCAATTAATTGTCATCACTGTACTAGACTATTTTTACCATTACGGAAAAATAAACAAATTTAAAGAAGAGCTTAAATTAACATTAAGTTACGTCTACTAATGTCCTTTGAGAAATACCATTGCTTCTATTATATTATATCCATTATTATTTCGAAAAATTTTAGTCAGTAGCAGGATACCTCTGTTAAAGTCAGTCGTAAATACTTTAAATATTTTCCTTTTTACATGTTTTCGGAGCAGTAATTTAGATATACAAAAAATAATTTAAAAAAATTTCTCGGGCTACAATTCGTGCAAAATAATATACTTCTTACGTAAAAAATTTAACTTGTGTTTATTGCCTCGGATTTAAGTTATTAGTGCCAAGTATTTTACGTATGAATTAAAATTAAAAAACTTCAAATAATGTTTATTCATAAAATTTCGATGGTCGTTTAAAAACATATATTAATCAAATGAAAAATATCAAACGATCTATCACATATACAAGATATTTAATAAAAAGAAAAAATGGAATTTTTATTATTACATACGATATATGTACAGTTACATGGGTAATCATTTATGGACAATAAGACTCGTGAATAAATATAATTGTTAAATTTTATAATACTAATATTATTAATAAAATAACAATGAAAAAATATTGAGTTATTGTAAAATAATTTTATATTTTAATTTTTTAGAAAAATTCTCATATTGACGAATGCATGTAATCTAGAATACATACATTTTGTTTCTAAATATTTTTATATGAAATTTTTATAATGAATACTTTTATAAGAAATCTGTCGAATGGTATTGTCATTACAACGATTCAAAGAGATTTTTTTTTAATGACTTAAAAAGAGCTTTTTGTACATTCTTTGAAAACTCAAAGATACTTAATTATTTTGAGACGAGATTATTCAATGCTTATTTCACTTTAATTAAAAAATAAATAAAAAATAAAATAATACAATTAAAGAGTAAATAAATTATTTACTGTCAAATTTAAATGATAATTTTGATTTAGACATTTCTGATTATTAAGAATATCAGGTATTCTAAAAGATCTCTTTTCAAATAAATACAACAGTGGAATAAAATAAAGTCTACGAGACTTCTTTCTATTTAGAAGATATTTTCCTTCTGTGTACATATTCTGTGTACATCATTTTTTATAATAATTATAAAGTATAAAATTTTTATGTCCATATATGCAAATGTGTATGACAGTGTTTTGCGTGAATTGTGTGAAACTCGAGTACGTTTTATTAAGTAAAAGCAATGTAATATTTGTTCATTTCCCCTAAAACATAACTGATCCACAATTTGGTAACGATTTCCAATAAAATTCCAAACAATTGTGCTTGTTTTAATCAATAGCTATTAATAAATTTGCAAAATATTCAACTGATAATCCGCACGAAAAAGAAGCAATCAATTATTTCGACGCTTCTAAAACCTTTCATAAACATTTCAAATCCTTTTGACGCATTGCAAAGTAACAACTGCATATTATAATTTATCTAAAATTCGTTCTATCCTTATAAACATAATTGCTTACCTTATGAATTTTCAAGCTCCCTATTAAATATTAGAAATAATTATAATTCCAAATTTATTAATTAATACATTGCAGACACTTCAAACTCGAGGCAGAAATTGCATCGATGACGTGGAAAGTACATTGGGAAGATGTTATTGTCATGCCGAGCTCAAAGTTCAAAGCAGGTTCAATGTATTCATTAGCAGCGAACAAACAGCGTGGCAGTCAATTGGTAAATTTGAACTTTAAAATTGAAGAGAACATTGTAATTATCGTTTGAAAAAGATTTGTGTACCAAGCTGTAAATTTGAGATTTAGGGCTCTTTTGAGTTCAAGTGAGCTTGGTATAATCGATTTAAAGGTTAAATTAAATTGAATTCCTACCGATGGCAAATTCAACGACTGAAATAATTTTTCAAAATAATTGCATTAAATTTGCAAACATAGTTCAAGAATAAGAATACTTTTTATTATGTGATTTTCTTTTTCTCCCTAAAGAACTAATAATTCTTGGTCATCCTGATAATAGCTGGTTCTTACCTTCAAATGAAAATAAGTATTTTCTCTCAAAAGTAATTTATGGCTTTGCACAATATATAGTGCGAATTTATTACACGAAATGTTTGTTGTGTCTGATTTTATATAAAGAATCCGCGCACACGTAGAGAGAAATTTCCCCATTATTAAGATAGAGTTCGACTTTAAAATATTAATTTTATGTAATTCTGTCCCAAGTAAAATGCTTTAATCGAATAACCATCGTAAATTGTCTATAATTTTTATTAAGAACAATAATAAAGTTTGAAAAAATCATTAAGCAAAAAATTAAAATAATATTCTAAAATTATAATAAAAGAATCGATAATGTTTTTGTTTTTTATTGCTTATTGTTTAGAGCATAATATATAAAAACAATTTAATTCCTCTTGTTATGAATGGTATAATATACTGAAGAGTAAATAACATCTGTATTTTTTTACATTTTTTTATTATCTATTTTTGCACAAATTTGATTTAATATCTACGCTGTTCAATTAAGGATCTTCGTTTTTTTTTTTTTTTTTTCTTTTTTATCCTAGCGATTCATAAGACAATGTATTTAAGCCGTTAACTTAACTATTGTTTTATAACTCTTTAATTATTTAATGTACTTTCAACGAGTAATAAATACAATCAGTTAAATTTTCGTGCCTTTCTATAGAGTTCACGTTTCTCTCATTTCCTTTAACAAATTTTCCTATTTTCTGATAATTTACTATAGGCTCTGCTCGTCTATCCACAGATAAAATGTTTGGGGGGATCCTAACGTACCTATATAAGTTTCAGCGGAAGAAATAGTAAAAGTGCGTCTCGTAAAGCAGACTTAATATCTTTCCTTACTACGCCATACGCGAATGCAATAGTTATCGGAATTACAGAAGTAGCTCTCTCATTCTTTGAAGTTCTTTCTCTCTTTCATTCTTTCATTCTTTCTTTATTTTTTTCTTTTTTTATTTTTTTGGTTCCGTTTTTTACTTTCTTTTTCTTTATCCCCACACCTATTTCACAAAGATATCTTTCTGTTTTTCCATCTCATCCAGACGAATGGAGTCTCGTGTCTCCATTAAGTGCGCACAAGAGCGTCTCTATATCCTTAACTTTCTCGTAATAATGTCGTTTCATTTATTTGTTTCATCCTTTCTTTCAGAGCATATATTCCGAAGACAATATGAGTCTGCACGGTGGAGTGGATAGACGTTCTTTCGCTCCTACAGGAATTTATAAGGCAAGTTGATTACCACATTGGATTTGATCTCTCTTGTTTTTACGCAGCCCAGCTTTTTAACTGCGACGGAAAGTGACAATATGTTTCACAAAAAATGCGTAAATTCATTCATTCATTTTACGATATTATTTTCATGTATTCCGTTTCATATGTTGATTTCCATTCGAGTTATTGTTGCATACAAAAAACAAACAAACAAACAAACAAACAAACACAATACTGAATATAAAATTTCATAATGTATGGATAATTAGATTAATATAGTGACACAATGAAAATGTTATTTTCGCTTGGTGAATAAAGATTTATATTTCGTTAACAACATAGTAACATTAAAATGAACGAATATTTTTGTAGAAAAAAAAAATATAATAGAAATAACCAGTGTTTTATTTCAATAATTTATTTGATATTACTAAAATTGACGGACAATCTTCAAATTTTGAATTCATTAAACTCATTTATTGATTTTTTTATTTGAAAAAGAATATAATTTTCTAGTTTTCTATAGATATGCGAATAATTTTATCAATTTAAATGTAAATATTAATACGCCATTTTGTTTGAAGTTTTGCATGGATTTGTTTACGCATCGAGAGACCTTTGAATTTAAACGTTTATTCTTTTTATGATTTTTATATAATTACTCGATAGATACTATTAAATAGATTTTATATAAATTTTTTTCTCTTTCGAATACCATATATTTCTCTCTCTCTCTCTCTTTCTCTCTCTCTCTCTCTCTCTCTCTCTCTCTCTCTCAACACACACACATAAACAGACACAGACACACACACAGACACACACAGACATGTGTGTGCGTGTGCGTGCGTGTGTGTTTGTGTGTGTGTGTCTGTTCTCTGAATATTTTTTAAAAAGGTTTTTAAAGTTTAGTAAAATATTCTATGGTGGCACAATATTAATCTACGTGAGATTACACATTTAGAAATCATTTCTTTCGACCAATCTCATCCATCTATTAATATAACTTTCACGTTTTTCAGTTTTTGAGCAATGATGATTAATTCAACTATTATTAAATTATAACTTTATAATGAAATATGTTCGTTTATACGGCACAATGGGAATTTTTAGTTAATTTAAAAATTATCCTGTAATTAAAACGGTAAATCGATGTAATATCTTTTCAGATCTCAGTGCGCATTTATTATGATTTAATAATTTTCTGTTAAAAATGTTGCAGAATTCAAAAATTGCTATTAGGCCTATTCCAAGGAACAAAGTTGATATTTCACGTCCGCTTTTATTAGAGTTAAAAAGGGTAAGAACAATGTGATTTATTCCTTTATATTATGATTTTACATTCTTAGCGTTTATATTTCTCTTCTTTTATACTTTATTAATTTATCACCATCTGTATTTAGAATGTTAACGCTCTTCTCTTATACGTTAGTAGGACGGTGTTCATTTTATCAGCAATTCAATGCAAAGGAATTTTCTTAAAGTTTAATGTTTCGATGGTAATATGAAATAGAATATATTCTATAATTAATTGCAAAGTTAAAATATTTAAATAGAGCATAAATTACACTCTATCTTCTAAAGAATAGTGATTAAATACAATTTTTTAGGATAATCAATTCAACTGTTTTTGCTTATACACAGCATTTTAGTTGAAAAGTAACATTTATAATATTATTATAAAGTATCTCGGTCATATATTTGTTAAAGATAGATTTAATTTTGCCACGAGAAATGAAAAACGCACCTCAATAACATTATAATAACGTTCCTCTTCAAAATTCTAAATATTTATTAAATATAATTCAACTTCAATACCGATTATTCAATTTTTATAGAAATTTATAATGCTACATTACTTATTGTAAATAGTCAAAATCAAAATAATATAATCGAATAGAGTGATTATAAAAGCATTACTTTCCTGCTCCGTGTTATCCCCAACTAACAACGACTCATCAGTCCGAGCTTTCCCTTAAAATTCTGTCCATATAATTAATCACTCAGCTTTGAAGGATTTGCATATACAGTGACGACTGATTTCTGTTTTATGCTGCTGTCGTGACTGTCGCAGATGAAGGATCTCCAACACGATCATTTAGTGAGATTTTACGGGGCCTGCGTCGAGCCACCGCATTGCTGCCTACTCACCGAATATTGTCCAAGAGGTTCACTTCAGGTTTGCTATTCAAGGATTTTACTATATCATTCTATCCTTTCTGCTTTCGTGAATAAGCAATATCAATTTTTAACGTATAAAATAATTCTGTACCAATGATTAAACGAATATCGAAATGAAATTAATTCATCCCATTCCCGCTTACACGCTCCCCCCCCCCCCCCCCCCCCCCCCCTTCTCTCACTCTATTTTCCTCTCTCCCACCTGCTTTATAAAACATGTGTATCAAATTCATTATTCTGTAAATTTAATTTCAATCGAGTCGTTAAGATTTTACTTTCATTATTACATGAAAAATTAGTCCGTTTATGCACTATGATAATTTTCTGCTGAATATGCAAGCGACTCGAAACAAAGTTTTATATCAAGTTTTTGTAGAGTTCCCAAAGTTTTTAAATAAGAAAATTAATTAAACTTTTTTCCTATATCGGTCAAGATATTTTAGATGAAGGTTTCAGTTAATACCTATATAATTTGCTTACCAATTTTTCATTTGTATCCTATACTTTTATTCAACTACTTAAGACGTTAATCATATCTACACGATTAAAATGAACATTATTTACTCATTGTCAATGTAAAAAGAGTTGGACAACATTGGTAGGACTTTTATGAAACTATTAAGGAAAATTCAATTATACATGCCTGTCAAGTTGAAATACAATTTTTTACTCCCCCAGATTTTATTCCAATTCAATGTATTATTGATAAATGTAGATACAAAAAAGAATAAAGTTATTTTGGTTTATCAAAGAAAAAGAAATTTTCATTATCAGCAATTACTTGCACGTGCCTTTCATTCAATTTATAATATAGTTAATGAGAAAATTTAGAGCTTATAAGTAATTAATAATAATTTAAAGAATATAGGTACTCGAAGAATTTTTACATTTCATAATTTTTTTATTTATAAAAACTTCACCTACGCATGAAGTATTCTCTGATGTTATTATTGCGTACATCAAACAATTCAGTTACTTTAATTAAGCTTAACGGATAATATTATAAATAATAATTGGAAAAAGGGCTTTATATTAATGAAAATAAAAGCGGCTAGATATAAATAATTTATTATAGAATTTTACCTTCAAATAGGAAAAGAACTTTATTTTATTAAAGAAAAATGGGGAGCACGATAAAGGGATTTCTTTGCAACTTAACATGTCAATGTCAAGTTTAAGTGATCCGTTATAAGCTAAAAGAACCATAGTATATCAAATTTACTACTAACGAACATAGATAAATAAAGACAAAGGGGAGAAAGCACATCAAGGCATTAAAACGTAAAATTACTTTAAAAATTGAAAAATTTGATTTAGTAAGTGTTTATTTGTTTAAAAATTAAGTCACAAAATAAAATTATTATACGAAAAAATAAAAAGTTTACTTGGCATAATTAAAAGTTTTTACGTTTGTCGTTGTTATTATTGCTTTTTGCCATTAATTTGACTCTAAAAGCAATTTAATTAATATACATAATTAAAAATTTTTTTTTAGTTAAAAATTGACTTTAATTAAATTTCTTGTTGCAATTAATATTAAACAAAAGTTACATAATTGTGCAGAAATAATATTGTAAAATTTTGAGAATGTACAGTTGCAAGAGAGCAATTTTATTAGTATATAATGGGATTAGGGGCATTCACAATTTTCAAATTAATCTTATAAATCCAAAAACAATCAAAAGTCAGTAGTTGTCGAAAGAATTAAGCCGTACAGCTTCTTTAATAAAAGCTCGAAATTTCATATCGCGGTCTTGTTAATCCCTCATCCTTGTTTCCCTATTCGTTCATTCTCGTGCTCGTACGTACGCACGCACGCACGCACTCTCTCGCTCTCTCTCTCTCTCTCTCACTCTCTCTCCCTCTCTTCGCACTCCTTGTTACATTCTTTCGCACTATTTCTATCGCTCTTGTGACGTGGCACAATTAGATCTCTCTGATAGTAGTGCAAAACGACAGATCGACCACTTTCGCGATACTCTCCCTCTTATCCCGATGTCTTTTCCACAGGATATCCTAGAGAACGAGCAGATGAAGCTCGATCGAGTCTTCCGGGGTTCGCTGATCCACGACATTGTCCGAGGTATGGGCTACTTGCACGCTTCGGAGATTCGGAGTCACGGTAATCTTAAGTCAACGAATTGCCTCGTCGACTCGAGGTTCGTACTGAAGATCGCAGACTTTGGACTCCACGAGCTCAGGAAGCCACATCCCCTCGATCCGGATGACGATGCCAATAGTTACGCGTATTGGAGAAGTAAGTCAATATTAGTGGGGAAAGCGAGATGTCGAGACTCTTTTGCTAATTGTCGATTATGGATAGTACATATTATTACCGAAGGTTTAGGCCGAAAAAAGTAGCGGCATCGTGCTTAATATAATGAAATTTTACGTAAATAGAATGCTTTGCCCGAGCTTGCGTCACGAGCGTTGTGTTTATTATTGCACGCGATGTCGTTGAAGTAATGCCAACATCGAGCGTTTATTAAAATAAACTTACACTTGCACGCTCGAATAATATTTTAACTCACGAAATATGATGTTGTCATCTTAACGAATAGCTGCATTGTTACTTCACTTGTTTATCCAACGATGTCATTTCAACTAAATCCATGCAACCAACATAAATTGCACAAATATTCAATTTCGTAAGAATTTTTATTTAAATATTTCTTCTCTGAGATGATTTTAAAATTTTTACGAATCACGAGGCTCACTACGCGTTACAATATATTGAAAAATAATATCATCCACTGGGCCACGTACGGTTTATATAACATGCGATTCATCTGTCAAATATTATTGAAAATATGATACTTTTTATTGTAATTATAGAAAATCCACGATACGTTCACACGCATACGCACACGCGCACAAAATAGGCAGACTTGATTATTAAAGCCGTTATTGTTCAATTGTAAAGTATTTTCAGGCCTTTCAAAAAGCATCATATTATGAAAAATAGTTGCCGTCCTACAGCGTCTTTGTACTTACACTAATAATTTCATTAGTATTTTTTTTATGTATTAATTGTACAAATAACATAGAATTAATTCATTATATAAATTTTATATATTATAATTAAAAAATTATAATACTGTTGTTCAATAAACAACTGAGAATACGTCTCGAACATATTAATACAACTTCTTAATTGTTTTAGAATAATATAAGTTAATTGTAAAACCTGTTGAATAGGTAACTTCAAACAAGTACATAACTAGTTTATTTTATTCAAACTGATTTCAATTAATATAAAACTTATAAAAGTTCTTATCTATTTTTAATAAAATATAATTTTCTTAATTATCTTTTAATCTAAGCATTTTTATCAAATAAAGTAAGAACTTTGTTGAAAATTTCCCATACATTAGTAGAAATTTTTTTAAGTACATAATGTAACATATTGGAAACTTTAATAAATATTGCGTTAAATCGATGGGCTTACAAGACATTCAATTCAAAAATTCAATTTATTTTATTTATTAAATACGTCAATGTATTGAAATTAGAAATTCGAAACTTTTTTTTCTATTTTTTACTAATTTATATATATATATATATATATATATAAAGATGTAATTCAGTAATAATTGTAAATAGAAAATAATAATGAAATAGTCAATATTTGTTCGGATAAGGATAAAGTAATGAAATAAGCAGCCGAGAAAATAGATACATTATAAATTGTTATAAGTGAGTTAATAAATAAAAAAACATGATTTGTTATGAAACAAAATAAGACATCGTTTATTGGTAAAAAAATATAACATAATTTACATTCATATTATATAATTAATTTGAAGGTTACATATGTAATAAATTAGGGGCGACATTTTTTAGAGAATTTAATTTCAAATATTATGAAGTGTAGACCATGAAATTACACTCTTCTCGTCCTTTCTTCGTCAATTGCAATGGAACAACGTATACGTGATTTCATTCCAAAATTTAAAAATTACTTATACTATTTATATAGGATTGTTGTTAACAAAAATATTGAACAAGAAATTATTCAAACTGTATAATTTCATTTAATTTAAAAATACGGAAATGGTTCGTGTACGTCTTCATTTCTTTTATGAATTTTTATGAATTATAAAAATTTTTTAAACAAGAAATTATTGAAAATAATATGTTAATTTATAAAAAGTAGTGCACGTTGGATACGTTTATCTTCATCTCTCACTATGATGTACATCAAATGTTACAAAGATATAATACTTTAAGTATTTGTTTATCTGTTCGACTAAAATATTTACTTAAATATTATATGTTTGACAAAATTTTAAGGAAAATCATGTTTACAATTAAATAAAATTGAATGAAATGCTTTTTACGAATTATTAATTTTACAGACACAGAACTCAAAATACATGATGTTTTTATTATGCTTTGTCGATAATTGCAAGAATATTTAAACATCTAATATTCACAATATGCTGGATAATACACTTTTAATTTATATATTTTCCGTTTAATTTCCACTGTAATTATATGCTTTATTTGGCAAAATATAGGAATTATAATTCTTTTACATTGGTTATCAAATCGATTGAAAATACTATATTCTACCTTTCAAAGAGACCATATTTTTGTGTTGTTACTTTGATCACATTTTCTCTCACATACAAGATTTTTGATGTTATAAAATTCTTGAGGAAATTGCTATAAGAAAATATTGCGTCGAATGAAAATAAAAAGCGATTGAAATGATTTTGACAAAAAGATAGCATAGCGTTAGTCGTTAGAATGCCAATGAATGCATTCCTTTATTTTCCTTTCTTTTTCTTGTTTCTTTCTTCATTCTTTTTTTCGACTATTCAAGGAGTAAAGAAACTTGTTAATTTTCATGACTTCTGAAACTTCTACGAGTGTCGCTCCCTTTAATGAATAAAATATCTTGTAAAATCGATTGTCAAATTAAAGTGCAAATTGAAATAAAAAAGTACACGTTCGGAAATAACTTAGCGCTACAAAAGCATTCGACAAGGCAGAGAAAAGAACACGTCAACTCGTGTACCATGATATCATACCTTTTTATCTTCTCGTTTTATCGCAGTCCAAACAGAATATGAAATAACAATGTCAAAAAACAGACTGCTGAAGGCGACGACGATAGTCTCTCAAGTCCGTGGTTAATAAGCGCGTTAAAAGCCATGGAAAGAGGCTTAAATTTCTAATTTCGAGGTCCTTGATCACCGGGATCCCGGTGATGCGAGGATATTAAAATATAGAGAAGCGTTTACAGGATAAAATAACGGATCCACGTGGTTGATTTTCAGAGCAGCTGTGGACGGCTCCGGAACTGCTGAGGACCGAGCGCAGGTCGGCCGAGGGTACACAAAAGGGAGATGTCTACAGCTTCGCCATTATCGTCCACGAGATTGAGATGCGCCAAGGGCCGTTTTTCTTGGGCACCGCCAACGATCTATCTCCCAAGGGTGAGTCTTGCCTCTTTTCCACACTCCTCCTCATTCCCCCCTCCCCCCTCCCACCACCAATCCCCATCCCCATCCCCATCCCTCAACCAACCATCCGCAAACCCCGCTCACGCACGCACACACGCCCTCTCTCTGCCGTTGCTTTCTTTCTCAGCATCTCTCTATCGCGCGAGCTCATTTATTTCCTTTTTCCTTATACCTGGAAGATGTATTCGACGACGAGAGTTCGGTTGCACGTGCTTAGCATCGGGGAGAACACGTCGCGATAAAGGGAGACAGAAATCCTTATTCCTTCTTTTATTTATCCATGCGATTCGACTCGTGAGAGCAAACCGCATGGTACTCCCGCACGTCGACACGTACCTTCACCTTCATACATTTTCTTAACATTTTCTTTAAACTGTTATACCTTGAGTTTGGGCAATTTTAATCCATTTTATCCAATCAGTGGCGAATATTCGGCGCTTTTAGAAAAGTGTCTTTAGAATCTGATACGCTGTTTGATAAACAAAGACACACTCGATTTATTCGATTTTAAATAGAACTTTATATTTAGGAGATGATTTAGCCCGACTATATCATCATTTATTGTGTTGTCAAGATTAGATTCGTTTCTTTAAGTCTATTAGACATTTCGATCTTATAAGTACTAATCGGTAAAATTTCAAATAAGCTTTACTTGGATTATTAATTTCATATTGATATTAATGTAGAGATTTTTATACGCTGGCTAAAGCAGAATACGTAAAGATTTATTGAAGCTTGTAATCGAAATTTTATCATTTTAAATACTTATTGCCAATGGTCATTATATTTTTATTAATAACAAATGATTATCAATGTTGTATATGCTTGGAAAATGCAAAGTAAGGGAATGACGTGAATTTGAATCCCATCGTTAATTACAATTATTTATGTAAAAGGTTTTTATTATCCACATTTCATATTACTAATATTACTATTACGAAATTATTATTAAATTCAAAAGTCAGCTGTAATTGTAAATAAATCCATTCAAATCGTACACGTATGCCTGTATACTGTGATTATTTATAGATGAATATAATCTTGGTGGCTTTTCACCTTCCACGTGATCTACTCAATGATCTTTTATCTACTAACTCGCTACTAAACTTTAATATAGTGCGCTTTTATTTTATATTTTAGCTACGTACTTTCCCCATCTTATTCTGCGTGATTTTATCAGCCTTATAATAGAGTAAAGTATCGAGTTCCAGTGTGTTCGTATTATAAAATTTTTACATTTTCCATTTTCTTCCCTTATCGTTATGCAATTTATTAATATAATCAATTTATTTTTATATTCTCGAAATTCCTTGTATCTCATATAGATCTCCAGTTTATACGGAACTTTTAACAATATTAGGCATATTATTCTGTAAGGTGCAATTAATAATCAAATTCAAGTGTCATATATAAAAAAAAAAAAAAAAAAAAAAAAGAGTAGTGTCTGAATTTGGTAAACAAACGATTTGAATTTGTGCTAATAGTATGAGTTGCTACATGAACATCATTGTAATAAAAACTTATTTTATAATTCATTGGTAAGACGATATTTCCAGTACTTTAATAGATTCTACAACTTGGCAAAGTAAAATAAGTATTGTTAAACGTATATATAATTATATTAAAATCCATTGAACATTTAATCCAACGTGTAATAAGTATTCATTTACCTGGCTTTTATTTATTTGCAAAAGTTTAATTTTCTTATACCATTTATGTTAAGTGAGTTAAGTATTATCGACATAAAACAAAAATTATTTTACAATTAAATGAAGAAATATTCCTATTTCTTTCTTGTTATCTCAAATCGAAACACCTTTGTTTTATAATAAAATTAATAGTTTTCTCATGCTAGTAGCTGTACCGTAACTTAGCTAATTTTCACTTTAAGAGGCATTTCCACTGTGATAGGCAAAAAAAGTGATGGATATTCAATCGTTTTGTACGAAAAAAATTCTAGTAACCGAAATAAGATACCATTACAATATTGTACAATTTTTAATAATGTAAAATGATTTTTTTTTTTTTTTTTTTTACAATAAATATAATAGTTTCTGTTAATTAAATGACAAATTAAGGAATATATGAAAAAGAATATACTCGGAAATAGACGCTTAAATACATGTAAATTCAGTTAAAAACAAAATTAAGACAATATTTATTATTAGTGTATTTCTGTTATTCTTTTACCAATGAAGCTATGTTAAATTTAAATTGTATATGAGAAAATTATAGTTATTTAATGCAAAATTTTATATGTTTTCATTAATCATTAAATATAATTAATTACATAATAAATAATTAAATACATAATTAAATGTGAGTAGAAAAATTCGATATTTTATTTTAAATACAGAAATTTACGTATGAAATGCTTTAAAATGAGTTCTTAATCCTTTGAATAAATTTTTTTTTTGTTTAATTTTCGTTTTTTGTTTTTTCAATATTGCAGACGATAAAACGATTCTTTTAAATTTTAAATTTTTACAACACATTGTTGGTACATTGAATTTAATTCAACGGCCAAGTATGTTTGGAAGCTGCATGCATGAATCTTGACATATCATATTAACAAAAATCAAACAAAAAAACGAACTTTAATGAAATGCACATTCAAATGGCTCCTTATTGAAATTATCAATTATAATAATATAGTTGCTAATTTTTGTTGTTGTCGTTGTTATTGTTAATTAGCATCAATATTTACAATAATAATCTTTAATTATAATTACGTATAAAATGTGAATATTTTAAGTAAATAGATTTAAATAAACACATAGCTATAACTAAAATATTAAATCATTCCTATAAATTTTTGAAGTTAATTTGATTTTTGTTCCTGAAAACTGAATCGATGCTGGATTGTTTCAATTTATAGACTATAAAATAATTTAATACCAAGTATTTTATTAATCTTAAAAATTAGTGATCCTCATTAAGTACATAAATTGAATCGACAATTTCATTTCATTTTTATGGTTTTATTAATTCCAAATTGGATATTATTAATAAGTACCACTTCGTAATCCATTATTTTGTAAAAGTTGATATGGTTTTAATATCCTACTCCTTTCATAAGTATTGAATATTTCACTAATATATTTATCATCTCGAAAATGATGAAATGTAATTATATTCAACGATCCTTCCAAACTTATTCACTCCAATAAGATCTAAAGTCTGTCTATCAAGTGTACGCCTACGCGTTCATGGTCACCATTATTTTCATTTGTAAATATAATTTTTTATATTTCGTTCTGATAACTTTAACGAGAGATTGCTCAAAATACTTGAATATGCATAATATTATTTATACGTCTCGCTTAAATTAATTTGTCTTATCTTCAAGCACAGTATTTCGAGGGAATCGAAAAAAAGAATATTTTACTTACGAAATATTTTACTTTAGAGGGATCTATGACCGTACTTGGGTTGTTTGCCTAGAAGACTAAACTTTACCACTCTAAGCTCATTATACCTACATTCATTTTCATTTGGACATCCAGGAATAGTTTTTTATATTTCCAGCTGAGTTTTATATTTGAAAGTTGTACCCCAAAAATGTAATATTAGAATTCAGCAAAGTAATTGCAGAATCGTAACATTGAAGTTTACTATTATTACTCGAACATTTATTTTTCAGTTTTATTTTTGAAATGAAAGTCGAATGAAACTTATTTTAAATGAAAAATTGTACGACATAAATGTATTAAAAATTCCAATATTGTCGATCAAATAATATCTCTTATTTATGAATTTATTTAGTTCGAAATTATTTCAAATGCAAGAAAATTCGTTAAAATACTATTTAATTTAAATAATAAATTCAATATCAATAAGCAATAATAAATGTTTTTTATATATTGTATTAAATTTCAAGTATCAGTATATGTCATTTATTAGTGTTTGGTCGTATCCTTATTTGTGATTTGTACTATTGGATATGTTCTTCTGATTAAATGATTAAAAAGGAAGGAAACATTTTTATACAAATAGACAGTAGTCAGTGTTGAAGAGATATCTTCTTACACTACACCTGACTATCTTAAATAACGAATAAATCGTAGAATGTACGATTCTATTGATTTGATATTTTTATTTTTATTTCTTGTGTGTGTGTGTGTGTGTGTGTGTGTGTGTGTGTGTGTGTGTGTTTCATTAGCATATTCACAAGTCTTGCACTGAAATGCTTGAAATTTAATCGAATAATTTATTTATAAAATAATACAAAGCAAAATTTCAAAATATTTTCATATTACCATTAAGGAAATTAATATTGATAATAATCATGATAATATCATAGTCTGAATTGGAGTTAGTAATTGAATAACTTTATATTACATTGGGTAAATGATTTTTGCAAGTCATGTTATTCGTAATTAATTGCAGTTGTTTAAAAATACTAATCGCCATTTTCAATAAATAGCAGAATATTTTGTGATTTCTAACACTTCAAAATATTTCTATTTTTCTTTAATTAACAACAAAATTATAATCTATTCTTCATATATTTCTATTATTGATTCAATACATAAATTTAATTATTGGCAAGGATAATTTTCCATATAATAAAAGACGTTACATGTTCATAATTCAATCATTTGTAAAACTTCAGTATGGTTATTTTATTGCATATATGACAATTTCATATTCCCTATGAAATTTTAAATAAAACCACATAGAGATTGGATGCTATTATTGATTAATTGTCATTCCGAAAATTTCAAGTTATATTTCATGTTATTTTCTTTGATTTATCGGCATGCATAATGAAAATTATGAACGCATTTATATAAAAAAAAAAAAGTCCTACAATATTTTCTCCAAAGAATCTGAAATATCTTAACGTAAAAAGTGAAATTTAAATAAGTAATATATCATTATTAGAAATACCTTCGGCTTGTTTGAATATACGTGTTTTTCGTTACAATTTGTTCAGCGATTATTAATGAATCCGGCACTTATCTTTCTATCCCCTTTAATAAATAGAGTTTTATTATAATATATAATGTCGTACAGTCCGCCCTCAAAATAAGCTCTTTCAAAAGAAAATTCTCCTTGAAATTTGATAAAAAAAAGTAAGGGAGGGAGCTGAGTAAGTCAGTGGGTTGCAACATTACATTTTTCACTACTTTTTTCATTCTTTTTTTATTATATATGCACGTACTTGCTGCGGTCGTGCTACACTTATTCAGCTAAAAATTCATGCGATACATCATTGATTTACGAATAGTTCGATGAAAATTTCATCTCTCGCTCTTAAATACATAGGATGACAGAATAGAAGACCATATAATTGCAAGTAGAATTCTCGTTTATATATATCATTATATTTAAAGCTTTAATCGTGTGTAATATTCTTATAATTCTTCGTGATAACTATTTTTGTACACTTCATGCAACATGTTCATGCTGTCTCTATTTTGAAAAATTTAATCAAAATATCAATGAAGTCTATTTTTTAACCAGTACAATAATTAATAGAGTACGTGCGAAACGATAGAATTAGCTTAGAGTCGAGAGAATTAAGAGAGCGATTTAATTAAGTCCTGCAAATGCAAATTCTAAATTCAAATTTTTGAGTATAAATTATTACCTTTTTCTACAGTATATTTATTGATATAAATTAAATTCATAACGACGAATAAAATTATAACTGATAAATTATAATTTTAATGATATTTGTGATAGTATACACGTAGTTAATGTACTCTCTTTAATTAAAAATATATTTTAAAAGCGTATTCTTATATTATTTCTTATGACACAAATTATTTTTAGCGGGCATTATTTACCAGATCATTTTCATATTATTTATAAAGGACAGGATTTATTCAAAAAATAAATTGACTAGACTTTGTTGATAAAACTTCTATTGTTCAATTTACTATTGTCAAATTTCCATTTACCTTGTATATAGAATGGTAGATAAAATTATTCATGAAATATGATGTGACTTTAGTCAATGAGAAAACAGTTTTGCAAAACTTTTATAATCAGCCAACACAATTTCAAAATTAGCCCCAGATTGAACACAGTAGTACATTTTCGCTGTTTCATTCTTATTCAACGTGAGTATTGTATAGGATTCTCAAAATATTTTCTACATTAATGATAATTTAAATATACCTTTTTGATTATTATCAATGATTTTTTTTTTTTTTTTTTTTTTTTTTTTTGCTGAGTAAAATATATTTTCAAACCATTCAATTTTTTTCGTTTTATATATTTTACAAGCTAATACCATCCTTATTTTATAAATAACAATATACACTGTCTAGCATCAATGATTGTTTAGTATTGCAAGAAAAAGAATTTGTGCAGTCAAATCTATATTATAAATATTACAAAAAAATATAACATTTCAATTATTAATTGTTTTTCACTTTCATACATTAATCATAATTTAAATATACGTTTTTAATTATTTTCAATGATTTTTTTTTTGCCGAGTAAAAGATATTTTTAAACTATTCAATTTTTTTTTCTCTTTCATACCTTGTTTACGAAATTTTTTAATTTTTTTTTTTTAATAATTAAAATATATCTTTTTAAACCATTCAATTTTGTTTTCTTTTATACATTGTTTAGCCAATTCATTGATTCCGGCCTCATTTCATGATTATAAATTTATTTCTTTAACCTTTGAAGGATACAAATTAAGCTTCATGTCTAACACTTATACGTAAATAAAATAAGGAATTGATGCTGCACAATTTAAATAATACTAAAAAATTCTTAATTAAATATGTAAAATATTGCATCGATAACTTAGTCGCTAAGAGGTGCGTGTTCACGTCGAAAAGTGGCTAGCCGTGTTCTAGTATAATAAAATTCTCGGTTTCTTTCCAATGCACTGAAATAACGTCAAAATTAAATGTGTCGACATAAATTATTCTATAAAAGGGATTTTAGAATACGTCAGGAATTTTTTTAACCATGACCTTAGCAGTGAATCAAAATATATATATATATATATATATTTTTGCTCGATTAATGTACTAAATATCATTGCTTATTTCATTATATAATAATATATTCGATAGATGCATTACATTATAATAATTACGTTTATTAATTAATTACATAAATAATTTAGGGTATTAATAGGGGATTGTTTACTTGAAAAAATTTAAAGCAATTGAAAAAAGTTTTCAATAATGTATGAAAAATTTTACATAAATTTTGTATCTAATACAGTGAGCGTATAATAGTATTTAAACTGTTATATCTAATACTTTTATATCTAATAAGTGAAAAGTTCCTAACTTCATTATCTAACTATTAAATTCTAAAAGCAGTTAGCACATTTACTGATTTAAAATTGTTGATAATAACTTACATGATTTTCGTATTAAAATTCAATCTCAAATCAAGTAATTATAAGAAACGAATAAATACCAGAATATTAATATCAATTTTTAAAATATATTGGCTAAAAAATATAAAACGTATGTTTAAAGAAATAAGTCATTGTATTATAATTGTCATTTTAAATGTCGAATATTTAATATTATATTTCGTTATGAATTTGAAAAAAATAATTATGATTAATTTGTGTAAAGCCATTCTTCTATTGAATTTGGAGCGATACAATATTATCATAATATTAAATTATAGAAAGATTATTTTAAATAAATTTATGCAATCGGCATAATAATATTATCGGCATAACAATGGGACTTTTATAAATTAAATTGCATTTTATAAATTCAATTGTATTTATTAATAAAATTAAAATTTTTAAATATATATATATATATTGAAAATATAATTTAACAATTAATTGAATTTATGCACAAATGTATTATAAATAATAAATAAATAATAAAAATTAAACAATTTTTAATTAATTTCTTTGCAGTAATTCTCATTATTCATCAATTGAGAAAACATATTACGTACTTATTACTTTATATATTTGTTCATTTATTAACAAATATCATTAAACAATTCTATAAATACGTTTATAATAATTATATTTAATTATTAAATCGTTTAATTGATAAAAGATTGTTTGCAAATACGAAAAATACAAAGCTTCTGGAATAATCGGAAAAATCTAATGCTCTCAATACGCGATTTTTTAATGAAAGATTGAATAAACATTCGAATCAGTTATGAAATAAAAAACATTCATATTTAATAAATAATTAAATTTCCATATTTACTTATCGAACAAATTTAATATTCGTACTTAGATGCAATTTACATATTTAAAATTAATTGCTTGATTTTGTTAATACAAGGTTAGTAACTATAAAACATTTTAATTCTTAATTTATTTATATTAGAAGTAGATGATTAATTACAATTTTTAGTATAAAATTTCGATGATATAATAGATTAAAATATCTTTAGCAAATTAAAAAAATTGGGCATAAATTTATTCATATTATTATCGTATTAATAATTATATATAAAATAAATTTAATCATAGTAAATTATAATGCAACGATTCATTTTCAACATTTAGAAATTCACGTGATAGTGGAGTCACATATATATTTGAATATAAAAATTATTATCAATCATATTTTGCATTCAAATCTTTGTATTTAAAATATTCATTCTAAAATAATGAAAATAATCTAGAAGAGGCTTTAAGAATCTCTAAAGGAAACGTGCTTTTAATTCATACGAGATTTAGATATTAGATATTGTTATTAATTATTAATAACAATTAATGATGAAGATATTTTACATCGGACATTAAATTATGTTCATTTAAAATTTTTTCTATGATTTTAAAATGAAAAATTGTTGTTAATTAATCTATAGAGCATTCTAGTGATATGATATTTACATTATCAATAATTGCCTTATACGTAATGATATGAGGAAATCGTAAGATAATAACATTAGAAAGCCTAACTAACTCATAGGGGAGTACGATATTTTTAGATTATTTACGTTGTAGCTTATACGTAGCAATAATAATTTTTTTTAATAAGCATTATAAAATAGTAATAGTGATTAAAAAATGCACATAAATCTATATAATCGTATTTATCGAAATTAAAAATGAAAAAAATAATAAATTCCTACTTGCCGATATTTAATAATTAACTTGTAATTTAGCCAATCACTTGTTCGAATACGCATATAATTCGATTATTTATATCCTCGCATAGTACCTCAGTTCTTTCAATAAAGAGCTTAACTGAATTTTATTGTAATGTATTTCATCCCACGTTAAACCAAGAATTTCATAGCTAAATACAGCTGTTGTGAAACATCATCTGCTGTCAGTAATTAGTTGATGATTGAATAATACAATTTTATTTCATATTAAATGACTAAAATTTTTGCATTGCAAACGTAACAAAATATGAAAATATATAGCTTCCAAATTAATCAATATTTGAAAGCTTGTAAATCGTGAAAAAAATGTTGTATACAATATTTTACGAAATAGGTAACTATTTTTATTTTTTTATTTTTTATTAATTATGGATTTTCTAATTGCACTAAAATAGCTATTTATTACCCAGCACTGACTGTGGTAAGAGAGATATATCAAGTTTACAATTAATTTCAATATTTATAATAATATTTTATTGAAATTACCGACACAAATTTACTATTGCCGAAAGAATAAATGTCGGACTATAATTATTACCTGTGCATTTTGTCATGAAAAAGATCATAATAAAATAAAACTTTTTTCATAATTTTAAAATATATATTGAGTATATATTTACATAAATTATTTTCATATAACTTTTTTATATTTCCATATTTTTTAAATAAATTTAGCGATTCTGATTTTAAATTAAAAATTTATACATTTTAATAAGGATCATCCATCCTTTCGAACGACTTTTTATACCGCTTACCTACGTCTAATTTAGTCAAAATCCATTCATATATTTGGTATTATAAAAATTAATATATAATAATAATTAATAAATCTAAATTAATTCTACAAATTATATACATAAATTTCAACTTTTATATCTTTATTAAATTCGTGTGATTATATTAAAATTCTTTCGACTTCTTCATACGAAAATAGAGGAAAGTTTTTAATATCAGTTAATGAAATATTCGATATTAAATGAAAGTCATTTAAATGATAACTTTTTATTTGTCAATTATTATATTTCTTGTGTATATTATATTGGAAGATTTTTTTTTAACGAAATTCCGATAAGATTGTTAAAAACAGACACAAACCACTTTTTCTTAAATATAATAAATATTAATATTGTATTAAATTCAGTTTAAATCTTATGATTTGAATGAATGTTTAAAAAATTCTAGTATTTTGTAATTTCTGTTGAAATATTTACTTGAGTTATTTATGTACGGAAATTAAATACAATGATACTTAGAAAATGTGGATAATTTAGGAACTTGCATTTTCTTTTGAAAAATTACATTGTAATTCAGTATTATATAGAACTAAATACATTTATGTTATATTTTATTTTATAGTTATATTTATAAGAAATTATTTCAAACTATTATATTGTTGCATTTTTAGATATTATTTAGTATTAAATATTATCTAGATATTATATATGTCAAATCAGAATATAGTTATACTCTTCAAACTTTGAAATTAAATTGCAATTCTAGATTATAGATAATAATTTATACATACATTGTGAATTAATTTTATTTTGCAAATAAATAATTAATAGTTTTTTTTTTTAAATTGAATGACTGATTAGATAGTAAAATTTCAATTAAAATAGTTCGTTCGCGCAAATTCCTTCAAATAATTAATTTAAAATATCCATTTTTAAAGTTTGCATTATATTGATTTTATAAGAAATTAACAAGGTAAATAAATATATATTTTTCATTTTAAAAATCCTAATAGGATAATATCTCTATTTAAATTTGTATTTAATACTTAAAAAAAATTTGAATAATGAATTACAATTTATTATATATATATATATATATATATATATATATATATATATATATATATATATAATATATTTATATCTGTGTGTGTGTGTGTGTGTGTGTGTGTGTATGTGCCTGAATGGTGTTTAAATTATTAATACTTAATGTTTATTAAAGGAATTTATTTTCAATATCCCATTAAAATAATTTTTTTAAATGAAATTAGATTAGAATCATATTTGAAAATAATACAATATCAATAAAAACAGGAATGAAGGTTAAAAAGTTCAATCTATAATGTAGTATAAAACATTTTATAACATTCTATTTTATATTTAATATATTTATATTTATAATTGTATTTATAGTATAAATTCATAAAATAAATAAATGAATAGTAAGCTGATAAATCTAATTAAACTTGGAGACGTTTGTTGATTTAGGAACTTGCATATAAAAATCACAATTGCGGTTAGAAGTTCCATATAATTAAACACATTTTTGTAATTATAAAAAACATATCATATAAATCATATTATATAAAAATTGAAAAATCCTGATTCGGGACTTATTCTTAAATTCCACAATATTTTTCCACGGATCCCCGATTTTAAGTATTAATATTTTTTTAATTGGTAACATTACCTTGTACATAATGATAAAAAAGTTGAAAAATTTTTCCTTATTGGTCATAGATTTACGCTACGCTTCTTGATGTTTGTCGATTGATTATTCTGGAGTGTTGTAAAATATCAGTTTTATAATAAAATTTACAATTAATGTAATGCAATAATTACATTGTGCACTATTTTTTTTATCCAATTACATATTTCGTTGTATGAAAAAAATATTGATAGTCATCACTGTTATATTATTGTTTTATAATTTTCTTATAAAGATTATAAATAGAAGACAAAAGATGATGTAATGTAAGATAGATGAAGATTACGCATCAATCAAAATGTATAAAATATATTCTGTGTATGTTGTGATACTGACATGACATAGATTTATCGAATCTAAGTAGAACATCGTAATGAAAATTGCAAGCTTTATGTTAAAATAAAGTGTTTAGTAAATTTTTAGGTCATTAAATAGAAAAGTTATCATGTAAAAGAAAATTGAGAAGGGGAACGAATAAATTTTGTGTCGACAAACGAAGGATTTATATTATTATTCAACCAATAAGTGAAAACTCAAAAATTTTCTTATTGTTAATCAACAATTCGATAGCTCATTCCGAAATATCGTGAAATTTCGGAAACTCGTATTATTATCGATCTATCAATACTAATGCACAATATTAACTCAACATTACTAACACAATATTAAATTTATGAATTTTTCAACAATATTAACACAATATTAAATTTATGAATTTTTCAGCGAGAGCGCATTTATAAAAAGATATAGAGATCGTAAAACTTAGGCAGTAGATTATAACAGAATGCATATAATAATGAAAAGTTAATAATATTAAATTACATTGACGAGATAGAGTAATAATTGATCAAAATGAAGAAGTAACAGCGTGAGCGTAGAATTCGCTTTTAGAAAATAAACGGAAAAATTCTATGGTAAATAAGATGAAAATTACGTTAAACTTTATAGTATCGATAGCACTTTACTGTTTGTAATCAAGTTAGTGTGCTGCATTAACATATAATATAACATAAACAACATTAACGGCTCCCGATTGCAAAAGGGACGGACTGCTTGTCTCAACCCGGGAATCGAACTATGAATCTTACACTTTCACGATTGATGATCTACCTAATAGCCTGCGCACCTTGATCCACATCCTTAATACGATCATCCTCGTATCACATAACCTCGGTGAGAAATTTAACGCCAGTCCTACCGGTCCAGCATCACCTATACACGATTAAAATTTAAATACCAAGCAGCAGCTTTGCTTGAATCTTAGCCACTCGCTTAATCCATTACTCATTAGTAAAATAATCCTTCTCCTTCTTTCGCTTCATAATAGCTTTCTCGCTTGTATTACTAACTTACGTTACTCGACCTATGCGTTAATATATCTCCGGACAATGGTAAATTGCGATCGTCGTCTTATCTCTAAAAGTCGACAAATCGTACGTTGAGAGTACGTCGAGCCACCGTTGTTATTTCTTATTAGGATATCAAGCTGCGTAAGCTCCCTTCGAAATACCGACAAAGCATTTTCCAACTAACGTACTTACTCGAGAAAGCTCACGCTGAACAGTGTCTCGCAAATAATCTCTTAATTGTGCGGGCAAAACTCGGAGTTCTCAAACTCGCTATTATGATTGGAAGGAGAAGACACGGAAAAGACAGGGAAGTTTTAATCGCTCGGACGATCGTCGATAAAGGAGCTACGCATATGGAATATCGAGGACGACGATACCACGGATTGCTCAAACCAGTCGGACGAAGGGTTGTTCCCTTTCGGCGACAGCCGACTCGGCAGCTTCCTTCCTCGCCGACGCCCTGAGCTCGCATTACCGACCACCGGCCCACTCCACTCCACCACATCAATCCGCCACTACCCGCTTCAACCCTCTTCCCTTTCCCCCTCAACCGGAGGCTGGCGATCGATCCTTCGAGTAGGAAGCGTCGGGGGGTTGGAAGCTCACCGAGGCGGCTAAGCTCAGTCGAAGCTCTGGCGCGTAGCGGTACGCACACGCCGAAAGCGTCGCGTCCCGCGGCCCCATCGCGACACGTGTGAATTCACCAGTGACGCTCAACTCGCGACTTCCCAGAGGCGCACGACACCGCCGATCCATCGGCACGTGCTTTCGTCCGCACGGCGTTCGATGCATTTATAAAGAAGAGGACGTAAAGGGCTCTGCGCTTTATAGAGCGTAAGCGTGCGTGTGCGTTGAGGGTGCCGCGCGACTCTTGGGGGATACTCTGGTCTGAGGAGGGAGGGGAGGCCGATCGTCGATCGGTACTCGGTATCGGCTCACCTCCGTTGCTCAAGCCCGGCGCGCTATTGGCAAATCCCGTAGATTGGCGGCGGCGTTTGTCCTGCGTGCGATCCTTGGCTTCCTTCCTCCCTTGCATACGCTATTGTCTTTTGTTATGGGCTTATAAGTAGTTTAAGTAGTTGTTATCTATTTGGTAAATGGTTGGTGAGAGTTATTTTAGAGTAGAGAGAGAGAGAGAGAGAGAGAGAGAGAGAGAGAGATAGAGATAGAGTTGTCGGGAAATGTATGATTACGGTAGGACGAGCGAGATGCAGAGTCGATCTATTTTTTAGTACATTGTGTATAGATTGTAGATAACTGGCAAACGAAAGTTTCATTAACGGCGCAACCGAACGGGGGTTTAGTTTGGTTAAATTGAAGGGGGAATGAGTTTGAAGGCTGTTGGTTCGTTTGTATTGTATCGAGTAAAGCGCAACTGGAATATGATATTGAAGAAGGGTAGAGGTATTGGCGCATCAGATTTTGTTGTTTCGAGAATCGGTTGTTTTGGAAATTATGCTTGGTCAGGATATTGCCAAGTCAAACAATGTATTTTAAAGAATAACAGGTACGTGTGAGCGTACATATGAATTCAAATTGAAGTCGACGAATGCTTAAAATAATGCCAATAAAGCATATGCAGATTTTGTCTACGGTAAATATAAAACGTAAATAACCTTTTTGTTTTTTCTTTCTAGTTTTATTATTTATTTATTCTATTTATTCTATTTGTTGTTTATCTCATTGAAAAGAGTTTTGCACGATATTGGATTTTTTAAACATACGACTCGACAAAGTTAAACAAAATATCAGTTAAAATGTCGCAAATGTAATAAGTAAGCATAAACAGCCAGTTTAAACGTAATGTCAGCGCCTACTGACGTACACAATGATTTTCTTGTATATAAGCGCGTCGACAGCTATAACTGGTTATTGATCCAAAATAGAAAAGAACTTGGTCTTTTTAATGTAAATAAGCCGAGAGGTTATTGCAATACGTAAACTCGGTAGCTGGTGGCGCGGTTCGTTGACCCGCTGTACACGTTATGCACGCAAAACTCAACGGATAAAACTCCTCTCTGTCTTTATTGTCTACCTCTTACTCTCATCCTCCATTGATTTCAAACTTTCACATTAATTATATTTAATAGTTACGTCATGATAGCATGGACATTCGTTTTTCACTCTGATGCCTTTCTGACCAGCTGACTTTTTAATTCACATCTTATTGAACTACACGCGTGAATTTTCATAGATTATTATTTGTCGGAGCATAGACATTTTACTTTAAATTACAGTAGCTAGAGTATTCGAGCCTCGAACTTACATAATTTTCAATACAACTACATTACATTATATGCAAATATCACATAACCTATATATCCAAAAGTGTGTAATATTTTATGAAATGTTCTATCAAAACTAAATTAAGAGAAAAATTATACGGCTATGATATAATTAGAATATTACCAACTCGATATAATTTTAGCTACATAGAAAACATTCGAGCCGAGATCCCAATATTCGTTGAATTGATTGTAAAATTGCACTGAAATATTTGCTCCCTTAAACCTATTAAAGCGAGAATAATGGCAATTATATATTTAATAAAAATTCACCTTCTTCTGCAAAAAATATGAAAATTCAAAGACGATATAAGACTAATATTAATTCATGTGAATAAAGGA
Source organism: Ceratosolen solmsi marchali (assembly GCF_000503995.2). NCBI lineage: Eukaryota > Metazoa > Arthropoda > Insecta > Hymenoptera > Agaonidae > Ceratosolen > Ceratosolen solmsi. Next base: position 4,044,294 of record NW_011948422.1, read on the forward strand.
AAATATTCAATGCTTAACAACTTACAATCAACAATAATGGCTAATATTAATGGTCTGTTTGTAATGTATTGCTTTAAAAAATTGTATCCGTTGACAGAGACATCTATATATTTATATATAACGGTTATACAAATTTAGTCTTGAAAATATATTCGTTTAATGTTGTTTGTTATACATGAGAATTGAAAATATCTACACTTATTCAACTATGAATAAAAACTGTTTTTCCATGTAATGCCGAAGAAATTAATTTAATAAGATTAATTAATGAAAGGTTATAAACTAATAATATTTTGTTATTGATCCATCGTGGCAACTTTTGATCGTTCAAGTTTTCAACAAAACATAGATAAGTGCAAAGAAAACTGTTTAATATAGATTCGATATAATTTTATATTAGTAACCTTTCAAATCATTTGTAAATCATCTGATATATTTTATCAAAGCTTAATATCTAAAATGGTTTCTTTAAAAACATTAATAAAAGCTATAAAGTAAATAAGTTTTTTTTTTTTTTTTTTTTTTTTTTTAATTTACATTAATACATATAAATATATTACTATAAATTATTACTATAAATAAAATTTTCATTTAAGCAGATAAGAGTTTTGAGAAGGGAGCACTATGCGATTCTATGCTTCAGGACTATTCAAATTCTACGATAATAAAAATAATTTATGACATAAACATGTTGATAAAAAGCAGATAGATTAAATTAAGTCATGTATATTAAATTTTACATATATAAAATTTTCAAATGTTCAAGTGGTGTATAATTTTATATTTTTATAAATAGAATATATTGAATATATAGAGAGAAGAATCATTTATGAGCATTCATTGGTTAAATAATTTTGTGTCAAACAAATCGAAATGTCATTTTATGCAGGAAACAATAGATTATTCGACATAAATCTTACAGAAATTATATGAAAATAAGAAAAACAGTAAATAACCCGTAATTGATACATTTCTTATTGTTCCATCGTATTTTTTTTATTAAACATTTTATGAGAATACGGAGCAACTTTATATCATAACTATAATTTTAAATTAATGGCAATATCACGTGGTAACTGCATGAAATTTAACAAAATATTTTATTTGAGAATAAAATTCGAATGACGAACGGTATTCTCGGTCTGTTAAAAGCGCTTAAGCGTATCTCAATGTCATTGAAAGCGCAAATATTAAGGTAACTTTTTCATAGACTCTCTCAGTTAATTTAATTTTTTTTTTTGCAAATTACCGAATGAAAATGAAACAAAATATTTTCCAATACTCTCTCTCTCTCTCTCTCTCTCTCTCTCTCTTACGATGAAGCTACCATTCAAGTATTCAGGAAGATTTACTATTACAATATTAAACATCTCAAATCTCTCGAGATATTGTAAAAGCTCAGAGGGACCAAAGACGTAATATCTTTTCTCTAAAGAAAACTTTTCTTAGTCAATGCTTACAACGATTACTGAATGCAATAACAACAACAAAATGTTACACATATTTCTATGAAAATTATTACTTCTATAATAAATGAAATACAGTATCACAACTATTTAATTCACCATTCCCTAAAGGAAATATCAATTTTATATATTAAATTCTGTTAAAACGATGCTGTTAAGCAGTACTAATATTTATCAAAAAAAAAAAAAAAAAAAAAAAAAAAAAAAAAAAAAAAAAAAAAAAAAAAAAAAAAAAAAATCAAAAATCAATAATTCACAGAATGAATTGTTAAAGAAGTATAAATAAGTACTGACTGATATGTCAGTTATTTTTAAAAAAAATTTGCATAAAAATATCAAAAAATAATTCGCTTATAAAAAAAAAAAGCAATTTTATCTCTTAAATCAGTCGAGTCACGGGAATCTCGATTTAGTCAAATATAATTAACTTTTTATATATGACTATTAGACGTTTTAAGAGGGCTAAGTTTGATATTTTCTTTTTTTGTTTCGTTTTGTTTCGTTTTGTTTCGTTTTTTTTTTTTTTTTTTTTTTTTTTTTTTTTTTTTTTTTTTTTTTTGTTTTTTACGACATTAATGCAATCAAAGCGGCAAGTAAAAGAATAGCAGCGAATTATTCGTGTCATATGAAAAAATATAAAATTTTAATTAACCATTGAAAAAAGAATTATCGTAGGAAAAGGGATAACAAGTACATGATAATCTTAGGAGTGGAATCATAATTTAATATCTAATATAGTATATTTTCAATATTTCCGTATATCTCATATCCATTTGTTGTCCTAGATTTCTCAATTGCGATCGACGCGCCTACTTAAATCAATTGATGGCCCTATAAAGTATTATAAAGAAGTACATTCAATTTCAATAGAGGAAATGAGTAATTTCCATAAGAGTAAGCATAAAATGTACAGCTTTTAATACTCGAATACATCTATAAGTACGAAGCGTTATATTTCTGAGGAATCTATCTGAAAGCGATGACGCTAAGCTTAACGTACGACTGTACAAATGTCCAGTCGCATTAATGATAGGGAATGTATTTAAATATAGGCAGGAAATTTCATCCGAAAAGATAAGGAAACGTAGGGGTAGTAGAGTGGGAATAAGGGAGGAGCGTCTGAATTCATCCGCATTAAACTGACCAGCGAAAAGACAATATTTCTATTACAAGTATCGATTGATGTTACCGATGGAAAGTCGAATAGATATATACGCGCTATGTACGATACATACTATATAGATGTGTAGGATATACGAGCTTTTCTACTTCGCGCAATGTGGGTCGCGTCACAAAGGGCTGCCATAGCACTCGCATGCACGGTCCATGAGGTATTAAAGGAAACCGTGAAGAACTGCCCTGCACGACTGTCTCTCCCTCTTCAATGTGTTTTTTAGCGCAAGGAATCTCGTGAGGTGAATCGGAAGGCGATTCATTCCGTTATTTCTTCGACGTCGGTCAGACATTGATGTACCGGCGGGGTGAGAGGCGAAAAGTATGCGTATCTGTTACTCAGCCATCTATCTCTCTTCTTTCATTCTATATCTTGGCAATGATGTATGTGTAGATACATACGAAAAAATGTAGTGGATCCGAGTGAGTGATTAATTGGACATTCAGCTAACTAGAAAATGAGTAAAATAGTGAGTTGATTTATGAAATGAAAATCAGATAGGCCCGAGCCTTGGCAGTTAATTACAATGGAAACTTATTTAAATATAAAACGAGCAGCTCAATTACTCAATTTCACACTTTTTCTAAATTTACTTGTCTAATATGTAACTGATTAAATGAAGTCCGAAAGGGGAGAAATTTTCATGCTTTTTTGCATCGAAAATTAGGTTCGGAGCTTCAATCTAAACAATATATAGGATTAGTCAGCTTATATAATTTTAAATGCCATTAAATATAATATTATTTAAAATTAACAATATTTAACCAAAAAAAAAAAACAAAAAAACAAAAAAACAAAAAAAAATGCAACCCGTTCCATATATTAAAGAAAGTCTCAATCTTCTTCTTATCTACTCATAAACATTTCCTTTTTGTAATATAATTACAGAATAATGTAATGTAATTATAAATACCAGTATTTTCCAACAAATTATACAGTACTTGAGCTTCTTATTTTATTTTCACGAGTTTAATCAATAACCGTGCAGGATATTTTATAAATAACTCATCTATATATGATAATTCATGGTAATAACAAGATTTAATTTTCGTGAAATATTTTATTTCTCTGCTGTATCGATTGTTTGTATCTTAATTTGAAGTTTTCAGATTTTTAAAATTTCAAAATAGCATTATTATATATGATTTTTATTACTACTATTACTATTTTAATTTCACAATCTTCAACAATAGCTTAATATATGTCATTTGTGTCGGGTAATATTTAGTGACGCATCGATAGATTATCGACTTTAATATAACTTTAACTATTTTCATGCTACTTAAATACAATAATATTTTACAATTTAGGATAAGAAATTTATAATAAAATTTCTCGATGTTTTAAAAAATGAAAGTGCAGAAGCTTCCTCTATTAGTTTCACTAATAAATTTTAGATTTTTTTTTAATTTATTTATTTTAATCGCAGTTATGTATACACATGTGTGTGTGTGTGTGTGTGTGTGTGTGCGTGCGTGAGCGCGCGCGCAAAGATATTTTTTATTATGAAATGATTAGAATTGTAAGCTATATATTAAAAAAAAGGATTTTAATTTATTATTCATTATTTTGTCATTAAAATTTCAAGTACTAATAAAGTTTTCCATTGAATAAAACACTATATAGATAGAAGAACTAAAACATATAGATCTAAACATATATAGGGAGTATAAATATCTGTCTTTTAGTTCATATTTACTTTTCACATTTAATGTCATTCAGAAAATCAGTAATCTGCATATCTGATAGGTCATTTCATGGATTTAATTAAATTTATATAGTTAATACATTTTTTAACATACGGAAAATGTATTTATTTGCTAAAATACATCGATCTTTGCATTTATAGTTCTGTAAGTATTAAAAAAAAAAAAAAAAAACAAAAACAACGCAGGAAAATTGATATTTAATTAATTATATATATTTTATAATTATATATATATATATATATATATATATATATATATATATATAATATTTAATTAATTAATTATAATTAATTAAAATATTAGTTATGCTACGATAATTTTTAATACATACGTAATCTATCTCGAGTTACAAATATCAATTACAGGAATTTTAATAAAGATCGTAAATAATTCAGGAAAAAGGAACAATCAATATATTGAAATGAAATAATTAAGCGTGAATGTAGTAAAATTTCAAAATACTAATTATTGGTGAATCGCTTTATTTCTTTTCATGATTATTGGTTTTTCGAAATTTAATAAGGCGAATTTAATGAAGCTGGAGGATAAAATTCAATTGACAGTGAGAGCTCGGTGAAATTATAAAGTCAGAGATAGATTCTTATGAAACTTGGAATTCGATAATGTAGCTTTATTGATTGCGAGCTTTTCATGTAACTAGAAGATAAGTAGAAAATTTGTAAATAATATAGGAAAGTAGGGAGAAAATAGTAACATAAAGAAACGAAAAGAAATTAATTTCCTTCGAAGAAATATGAAGTACCTCATTTGGATGCAATTGAATGCAGGAAGGTACGGAGAAAATTTCGTGTTTCCCGTCATGATTTACGAAAATCTCCCTCTTGGATGCATTTCCTATAGATAATCAGTAGTAGCAACATTTTTCTTGCGTTGGTCAAGTTTGCTTGAATCACGCAAATATACGCTTCCGGCTACTCGATTTATGAATTATTCTTTTCCAAATCTGCAGTCAACCATGACATAATAGATAAGATTAATTATATATATATACTCTCTTCTTTTTTGTATAATACATATTTATTATCATGAAATTGATTAAAGTGCATATATTTATATTTATTTAACGTTAAGACATAGACATTAACTGAAGAGATACTTGCTCATGCTTATTATCTCGAATAAATTCATTGTTTATAATCGACTTAAGGTTGAATCAAATAGGATAACTAAATTCGCTGTATCTATGAGGGACGCGTCACATTAACCCAGTTTATCTTATAATCCAAGTTTTAATGAGCGCAAAATTACCTGTAAACTTACGTAGTATACGTTGAGTATTGTAAAAGTAGATTCTAATGAATTCCTAGTGTTTATAGCTTTCTTTTCTGTATACATATGGTATATTGTATGTATTTAAATTTTTCTCAAAACTCAATAATACGTAGGATAATTCTCACTATTTTATTCCCTCAATGACGGCAATCGATATTCACCATTTGGAATAATTGAATTTATATTATATTACATAGAGTTCGTTTGTACAACATTTTGCTATGTCGTGTGATTATATTTATATTTATAAGATATAAATTTATGAAACATTTATAGAAAATGTAAAATATTAAAAGAGCGCAATTGAATAATTGTATATCAAGAGCAGCTATTAATTTACTTTGATGAAATAAATTATTCAACTTAAAAAAGTTCTCTTTGTTAGTAGTTTTAAAGGCAATCGGATTATTGAATAATAAAATAATTATAGAAACCTTATTAAAAAAAAAAAAAAAAAAATATCTATTCTCTTTCTATTTTCTTTAAAATTCAGTTATGTTCGTATACGGCATATGTCAAACCAATTAAATTCTCGTATTCATAAAATTTATTTGACAAAATGTAAGATTATGACATGATTTGTATTCCTTCTATTAAATAATTATTGATCTTGTTGAGATTGTACGATTGCCGGAAATTGATGACTATTAGTTATATTATTAGTTGTATAAAAGATATAACAACAATGAAATATAGAGAAAAAAATGTAAGATATATATAAAATTATTAATTTAATCATTAGTATTCAAAATAATACGTGATTTATTAATAGTTCGTATAATTTTAGATTTTTTATATACTTGAATATGTTTCTGAATACATATTTATTGAATATGTTTCTGAATACATATTCATTGAATATGTTTCTGAATATAAACATATATTTTTATCGGTATATTACCTACATAACAATGTATTATTTGAAAAACAAAAAATAACTTCATATTTATTAACTATTTTCTGACTAATACATTGTTATATTCGTGACAATCCAAGATAAGATATTTAAATTAAATTTTTATGTATCGAGACGTCAATCGGTAGTTGGAATTTGATACTTTTGTTTTAATAATATCACAATAGGAGTTTCTAGTAACTTGTTTCAAGTAGTTGATGGTCGAGTACTTGATTACCTACCCAATTTTCATTAGTTTTCATATTTTCGATTAGTTTTCATGTATTTTGACTGCCATAACTACATTATTGAATTCCCAGTTATTGAATTCCAGTCCCTAATATTTTTTAATATCTTTCAAGGTATTTTATATAAATAATATTTTTGATGCAGTGTATTGCTCATAGTTGAATTTTAATATCTAAATAAAACTTTTGAAAATTTATGTAAATATCAGTTTAAAAATAAATTGAAGTACTTTTTGTAATAGGAACTAGACTTTTTAACGGCAATTATTTATCTAATATAATTCCATTAAATTATATTGCTTTGTAATATATTCTGTCTATATTTTATGCTGATTATATTACAATAATCTTTTTGAATATAAATTATTCATTTCTGATGAACATAGGAATGTGCAACCTTGGCATCTCGTAACCTTTATTTAATATCAAATCATAAAATATTTACGTATTTTCGAATACTAAAGTTATCGAGACATATGTCGTAAAAGGAAAAGCGATTTAATTGTCGTTATTTTTATTTAATATATCCTTAGAACGCAAAACGATTAAAAGTATTTCTAAACGTTCCAATACAACGTTTTTTTCCCCATCAACCCACCTGACCATAGAGGCCCGTTAATAATTTACTTTAAATTAATTTCGTATTCTTCATCATAAATTAATGAAACTAAATAATCGCGAAATTAATACGATTAAAGCTCCAATATATAAGTTGCATAAATATTCCTAATAATAGTCAATAAATGTATAAAGTAAAATAAATATGGCCAAAAAAACACATTTAATATATATATATATATATATATATATATATATAAATGCAGTGTGTTATAAACAAACATCAATTTTGTATTTACGAAGAAGTATGTATATTGCATAAAGTTTAAATTAATATTTACATATTGATTCTCAAGGCTTATGATATTCTCCTATTATATATTAATTTTCATTTTTCAACAATTTTTATGTAATATGGAGCTGAGCTGATAAATGCATCTGTAATCATTTAGAGAAAATAAGGAAGAAAACTGTAAATACGATTTAGGAATTTACTATTTACTATTTATAAATTGTAGGTACTATCTACAAAAAAGTTAATTTCAAATTAATTAACTCCATGGATGAAACGAATGTTCAACCGCGAGACGAGAAATTACATCAGAGTATCCAAAGACTCGCCGCGGCACCTTTCGAACATTAGTCTACCTCGGACATCGCTTTTTCATTATACATATATATATATATATATATATATATATATATATACATACATATAATTTAAACGGTTGCTGGACCGTAGTGCGCGAGCTTTTGTCGGCCACGCTAAACTCACCGTCGATAAGCGAGTGAGAGAAAGAGAGCGAGGCCGAGAGGGAGAGAGGAGGAGTAGTGGCAGCGAGGCAGGCAATGATGGGCGACAAAAGCAGTACTTCGAGCACTAGCAGCTTGGCACTGCCGTCGATGCCGGGGACGAGTCCCGAGGGTGGGGCCAGTCCTCGTCGTGCCGTCAGTCCCCTCCTCGAAGTTCGCAGACCCCATTGTACCCTCAACTGCGACCACTGCAGCGGATATCTCGAGGATCTCTATAAACAGAGTAGGTTGCTCGGGAGCATTGAAGCTGATGCTTCACTCTTTAAAACAATACATGTCATCCGATAAGATTTCGTTCATTGGAAGTATTTCCAGTTTCGCTTTTCGGCTCAAAGTTGCATTTTACATGAGCTGAAAGGCATACGTTATACGAGCTTGCAAGCTTCGTCGTTCGATAATAAAACGGTAAGTATATGAAATATGTGCTTGAGTCGAAGAGTTACATTTATCTCGTAAATATATTCTGTGGGAATCATAATTGAAAGATTCTAGCATTGAGGCTAAATTAGAAATTATTTAAAAATATACTAATTATTTTGAGCAACAATTACAATTAAAAATAAGCTTATTTTTCATGGTATAAAAGTCGTTATTTTTATATTGTCATTATTGAATCTCCGATTTTTCATAATATTATCAATAATAATAAATAAAGCATTTAGTCATAAATTTATTGCACTTGATTGTTTATAGGCTTGATCATTACATATTATATTTAAAAAAATTGTACATAAATACTGATATATTAGAAATATTTCATTTCATTTTTATCAATTACTTTATGAAAGTAAAATTTCATAAATTTCCTAATATATATATATATATATATATATATATGTACACACAAGGAAATATAATATATAAAACGTTATGTTTGTAATGATTAATAACGAATGTATTTCATTAATATTTCCATACACGAGTGCACGAAATTATAAACTGAAGGCACTTTTAAAAAATATTATCAAAGCCTTATATTTGAATTTTAAAATATTTCATTTTAACTTTCTTTAAAAGTTATATATATAATCGATTGTCAATGGAATGTATGATATTATTTTTAAATATTCACTTAATGTGAAATTTAATCGAGTACTGCTATTATATTACAAAACTTTGTAGCTGGAACTATGATAATATGCATATAGGTTTATCACTATATATCTGTCATACGATGGTTCTCTTTCATCTAAATAATTATGAATAATTATGTACTAAATTTTGAAGGCATAACTCTGTTAAAAATTTTAGTGAATATTTAAAATATGTAATAAAAATTGTGTCTGAACATTAGTTTATATCGCTTGCATTTTATCACACAACTTTTGTAATCGATAGTAAAAATATGTAATTTAGACTTCCAAATTTATTATTATTATTATTATTATTATTATTATTATTATTATTATTATTATTATTATTATTATTTTCTTTTTAACTTTAGTCCTATTTTAACTTTAATATTAATTGAGGTAAATGCTATAATAGAGCATTTTAAATGTATTAAATAGTGAATCGATATTATTGAAGTGAATGAAGCAACTAGTATCTTCTGAGTGGTAATTTTTCATTTTAAGAAACATAAGCTCATCGTTATTGCTACGATATTTTACTAAAATAAACACTCGATAACGTTTACTTCTGAATATTTTTCAACTCGTATACATTGTCAGTAAACAGTCGCTTAATAGCTAATTTCAATGTTTTATGTATCTTTCTACTGTATATTTATAACGTGATAAAAGTTGTCTAATATATGTTTAAATTTTTTTATAAAAATTTCATATTCATAAATATAATATTATTAAGTAATGTTTTCCAGTAATATTTGTTACGAGGAATAAATACAAATATTCCTTATATACTTACAATATATTAGATAGAAATATAGTAAAAAAATCTATTTTACATTATTATATTACTAATATATAGTATTTGATAGACCATTTTGTCGTGATGAATTTTTATAGAATAATATGACGCTGGAGTCTGTTAAAGATTCAAATCGAAAAAAATTTACAATTGATATATTGACAAGTACATATACGTTATGCCCCTTAATTCTTAATTCAACACTATTTATATAAAAATCTGTGATTTCTGAATTTATGTTCAGTTTAAAATTGTCGTATTATTTATTATTTTATTTTATCGGTGATAATAATTCGATAACTATAAATCATACATTACATATACTGCTATGACAATTCGTAAAAAACTATACTTTATTTATAATTCTAAAATGTTTTACTGCCCGTGGAGCATATTTTGTTATAGTTCAGCTTTATGAGATGCTATAAGACATGGGAAAGGAGAAATGAGTAAGAGAATAAAAGAGAGATAGAGTCAGAATGGGAGGGTGGTATGTTATTTTTGGCTAATAAAATGCTTCTGTTCTTTCTTTTATCTCGAAATATATCATACGTACTTCAGAGTTTGCCCCTGCTTTTCCTATAAAAACTTCATGTTATAATTTCTTACATACAAATCACACTCGACGATCACTTAATCTGGAACAAGTACGACGAAATATCAACGAATTTATAGATTGATAATTTATTATTTTGTATCCGTAAGGCCGGTTTATTTTGTAATGTTGATGTTACAAATACAATTCGAATGAAATACTTAAGTTCCTAACTTTTTTTTTATTTTAAATATATTGATAGAGAAGGAGAGTTCGCGTTAACAAATATTCGTAACTTATTTATAACAATGAAAATAGGAAAATAATATTTGTGTTTTAGTATTCTAGCGCTCAATAAGTATAAATAAAAGGTATGTCAAATGTATTTAATTACTAAAAATTTATATTTACTACAAGCTATGAATGCACTGGTTACAAAATCACAATTACCGTTAATTCTTAAATGCACGTGTATAACCAATAAATTAATTATTCATTAGTTTTGTTAGTTAACTTCATTACTTAGTAGACTAACTCGTTCATAAGTTATTAGACTTTGCTATTTACATCTCATTTATAATTAAACAACCCATACCATTCTATTTTTTAACTTTCTTTACAATGAATTAAAAGAATAAAAAGAATTATTAATGATTTTAATGAACAAAAAAAAAAAGAAACGTTGTGTAACATATAATGTTAATGGTTCTATTAACTGTATATCTTTACTTAGCGATGGTCATCAAGAAAATGCAGCGTAAAATAAATTAAGCATTTAGAAATGCAGTGATGATTGTCAATGCCGTGTTTTCTTGCCATATTTTCTTGACAAACTGTCTTTCCCTTCACTATCGCATCTAAACTTGGACAGGAGATGAACAAAACTTTTCTGTCGAGTTTATGTAACTAAATAAAGATAATTCATTTCCTATGCTTTATAAAAGAACAATACATGTTTATTATTCTAGCAATAAAAGGACATTCTTAAGTATCATTAGAAAAGGCATGATGATCCTTCGAAATCCGTGCTTCGAACAAAAGCAAATATCGTATATAAACAAGAAAACGAAAAGTTTTCATTTAATATTAACTAAATATTGATATTATGCATTTATTATAGAAATATCATAAACATTTTCACTACAATTTATTAAAAGAAATAAAAATGAAAGGGAAAATGATTCAGTAACAAAATCATCGAATAATAATACATTAATATCTGTTAATTAAATTATCTTATAATTCTGTTATTATTGCCTCTCTTTATGATAAATAATTTTTCATTTATAATTCATACAATAATGTTAATTATGTTACAAATAATATTCTGAAAATTATTTGCGTTAGCGATTTTTTTTTTTTTTTTTTTTTTTTTTTTTTTAAAAAAAAAATGCTATAATAAACGACGACATGTTGATCACCATATGTCAATATAATAATTATATCTTGTATATAATAATTGAATGAAGATTTTGTTTAATAACTATGCAAAAATTATATCGATTAATCATTCTAATAATCTTGTTTTCCATTTCCTCTACTGTCTGATCGAGCATGTTTTTACTACTTATTTGCTGTAGAGAGTTAAGAGACTCTCGAGCATTAGTACTTTTTCAATCATTTTTCATCAGATTTTTCGTTGCTAATGTGAATAGTGCGACATTACAAATATAGCTTTGTATTAAATCTTATGAAAATATGTTCTTATTAGAATTAAAATCCTGCAATAAATAGTAAGAAAATAGATCACAAAGTTAGTAAAATAGAAATTTACTAATAGCCGATTTATCATCACTTCGATGAATTTCCTTTCTTTCATTTATAAAAGATCACGCATATAGTCAAAATACTTGATTGTCCGTAGAATAAAAGGGTCAATGGTTATTATAATGCAACTCACATGCCAGGCTTATTCAGTATCAGCACCAAAAAGTAGTCGGACGATGATGCGCATACTAAGCGACTAGACGGATTATGAAGCTTCGAAAGATTATTTTCAACATTGACATGTTCAAAAATCATAATCACAATTCAACTCTCTTGGCTACTAATTACAACCAAAAACATCACAGCTGCTAATAACAGCCACAAAGAAACCAAAAGACTGATTCAATTTCAACCAATAAAAATGTTTAAACAAGACCAAGGCATCGTCCAATGACTATCCATGACGATTAAGATTATGATACTAGATCATTGTCCGCCAACTGTCGGATTTGGTTCATGGAAGATCGGATCACTTGGGATCGATTAATAATATCATTCGGACAAATTTTTTACAATCCAATATAAATCAACATCACTTTTTATTTAAAATGGGCAAATATTTGAAAGGATTTTAAAATATTGTAGAAGTATTTTTAATAAAAAATTAGTTTAGATGTTTGTATGAAATATTTTTTTCAAATGAATTAATGAAATTAAATTAATTACGATAAATATTTTTAAATAAAATATCGACTCATACGAGAAAAAAGAATTAATTTTTAATTAACATTGGAATACGCAGTTTTAAATTATACAAATCTTTTAATGCAAACAAAATTCCCAACCGTGTATGTGCGTGCGCGCGTGTGTGTGTGTGTGTGTGTGTGTGTGTGTGTGTGTGGATAAGTAGTTGAAGCTATTAAAAATATGAACTATATACTTACATTTAGATTAGACAAATTTATTTTACGAACTAAAAAACACACTCATTACTTGGAATGAAGAGAGAATTAAAACATACACAATGAAGCTTAGCAAAAATAATCTCTCGTATTAGCAATGAAAAAAGTGTGCAATTTATTTGCACTTGTCTACCCATGAAAATAATCAAGATAACTCTATATAAATAATGTAATACAATTATTTCTACCCATGTAATTAAAAATTTATTGTAGATGCTTCATCTAGCTTTTCATGGTCGATGTCACTCTGTAAATGTCAAAATACATTTTCAATAAAGGAACTTACTATATATGTTCGATTACTATATATGTATGTGTGAAACTTTCCACGTATAAATTTTTTAAGCACAAAAGTCAAGTTTTTAAGTATCGTGAAAGGCTCAATGAAATAACAAAGTCATTGTTCGCGTATTTCTCACATTAGAAATCAAAATGTCGGAAACTTTAACAATTGTTCATGTTATGTGTACATGACGTTGGCTTCTCTGAATATACAAGCGTACTTCGAATAGACAATGTACGTTAGGAAAATGTATATGACTGGCTGTGCTCGACTTTGTACATGGAAAAACGATGCAACTGGAGAAATACGATTTGCTTGGCCAAATTATAAACCGCATAATGCTGACGTTGCGCATAATAATTCTTGTAAAGCTAAGTAACATATCTAATAACATGAATTAAATTACAACATTGGTCTTTCATAATAAATGAAGCTGTGTTTATCTATCTTCGTTATTTGCTCGGATCTACTTTTTAAATAAGCGGCAGTAACTATTTTTAGATGAGTCCACAATATATTTTACTACCGATAGCCTAATTCTTCAATTACATAAATTTTCCATTTTACTCCATTCATTTGTACATATACCCAAACCCATGTAATTTAACGATATGTATGCGCGCGCGCGTGTGTATGCGCGTGTATGTGTATGTTTATAGAGTGAACAAATTTTTTCGACTTAAATTATCTTCAATCTTAGAAATTTCCTCTATGACATTTATTAAATATTTGAAAATGTTGGAGAAATTTAAGAATATTGCAAATAAAATGCGAATATAATGAGTATTATTATACATATTATTTATTAAAATAGCAAATATTAATCGTCACATAACGAAGAATGAAAAAGCTATAAATAATAGAATATAAATAAAAAATTCCGTGATATAATTAATTTAATTGGATCTTACAGATTCCAATGTCAGATCGAAAGTAAATTAAAGTTGAACTCGAAAATAAAATAAGTCCTCTTGACGTCATCATTTTTACATTGATAAATCTATTTTCGTTATAATACTCGATATGGGTATCATGACATGGAAAGCTCAGGGAAATCGATTTCTAAAGTCCCATCGGATGCATCAAAGTTCCTTTACATGTGCCTCGTGCATAACCGACCTCCGTTAATCGATATGGGCGTCTCGGAGCGACATCAGCACTGCAGATCTGATCAATTTGTTACTAAATAATCACCTCAGCGATTAAATAACTACTACATATGGTAAAGATTGATCTTCGAGATCGCGAACGTTCGAATTTTAATTATTACTTTACTAGGTTAAATAATCATAGCTTGTTTTTCGATTGGGGGAGTTAACATTCTCGTGACTTGTTAGAAGGAGAGAAATTTTCAGGTTTAATAAATTTAGATGTTAAAGATAAAGCCAAGTATCCCTATTGCATTAAGTAAGAAATTAATTGATTAAATTTCTACGTCTATTAGGAATCATTAATGGTACATAAAAATGTGACTTATCTTGTAAGAATGTGATAATGCAACATTATGGAATTAATGAAATATTTTCTTGATATTCCTTATAATTACGGAAATACAATTAAAAATTGTAGTTACGAGACAATACGATGAGAAAATTAATTAAATATGACTAATGACTAATAAATAAAGAAAATGTACAAAATTTTTCGACTGATGTCATAGGTAATTCCTTGTTCAATTGTATAGATTAAGCAAACATTGTGTGATAAAATGTGACGATAATTTGATCGATAATGTTATATAAAATATGTTGCCTCAACTATTAATATAATTGTTGAAAATGCTAAATATATCATTGTGCAATATGTATGTACAATAATCCCGTTTACATTTATGAAACACTGCAAAACAACATTAGAAATCCAATGGCTTAACGCGACGTTTCAATGATCAATATTAATAATAACCTTAAACCGTATTAAATATATTATGTTTTTAGCATAGAATCCAAAATATAATGAAGAAAAACATTATAAAAAAATTATCATATAAGTGTATGATATAAGTATAATACAATATTATTGTATTATTGTATAGTGTATAAATATATAGAATAATGCATATCATAAATACGTATTTATTTATTTAGTCGAGCAAAATAAGGTCCAGTAAAATAAATATATCTGTCTAAAAGAATGTATTAGTAATATTTTTTCGAAGCCAAAATAGAAATTTGATGACAAATAAAGTAAAACTTGCTTTCTTTATTTAAAGATTTGATGTAAAGAGAAGTAAGCTTTTGTAATCTGTGTACATTTTGCAATCATAAAAGAACTTTTACAATCGTATAATATCCTTTCATTTTCCAAGTACTTACTTATTTATATATTTGAAATAGAATTTTTCGACCGTTTATTTCACATAATGTAATAGAAGAATTTTCTACTCTTTGAAATTTGTAAAAAGTTTTGTAAACATCGTTGACTGTCATTCAAATATTTAGTATAATAAATATGAAAATGTTTCAACTTACTGTATGTAAGCTCTTATTAATAAAAAAAATTAGAACAATTGTTACTCTTGCCAAGGGCTTTATAATTTTTTTTTTCCATTTAATTTATTAATGTAGATGAGATTGAATTAATTAAATAATTGCTCCTTTAATAAAAATGAATTACTAGTAAGCTAACTTTCATAAATACATCATTTATCTATCTTTTCATTATTGTTATTTAAAATTGAATAGTATTAAGTAAACCTGATCATTATAATCATAATACATTTATAATTAATTCACTTTACCTAATAGACAATTAATATGTATGTGTAATATTTTAGTTTTTAAAATTATTAACTTAGTTTAAGTGTTCTCGAGTAATTATCAAACTTTATTGCTCCACAGTTATTCTTCAGAGGATTGACAAATTCAGAATATCCGAACTCCCGGTATAGAGAGTCTACAATTATAGTGAAAATAAAAGTTATATTATTAAAATCTAGTAAATCATAAATGTTGACCGTTTCAGTTGTTACGTATAAATGACGCGAGAGTCGAGAAAGTAAGGCATGAAGAGCTTTATTCGACTGGAAATTAATCTATATACTCATTTTTCCTTAATTAATATGCTCGCTTTTAACTAAAATTACCGATGCACACATGCACTTCTCTATTTGTCTTGTCATCGCATAATAATAATAATCGCAGCGCAAAATCCGATACTCGCACTGTCATACGTACGTGACATCATTTTCAAATTATACGAATTAATGTGTGTCTATGTTAAAATAAAATATCACCTGATCTAACTTACTATATGATATATATTATATACGGCTTTAGTCCAGATTTTAATTAGATTTTTTATCTAATGTAAATAATAGGCAGCGTGTGATATATTTTTATTCTTCGGTTAATCAAAGAAATTTAATAATACTATACTTTGTTTAATTCTAATTTAGTATTGTTCCGGTAAATTTGCTTTGATATAGCCAAGGATTTTTAACTTTTCAATTTTAATATTTGAATGCTCTACGAGGTTCTATTATTTCGCTATTATATTCTTGCATTCCATTCGCCTTCATTTACTTTATACAATTATTTTACTATATTAATTTTCCATTTCTTTAATTTATCTTTATCTCATTTATTATGTATCTTAAACTTTATATTTAACACTAAACATAAATTTTTAAACACCCATTTAGTATCTTGTTTTCTATAAATAAAGTATTTTCAAATTTTTTTTTTTCGGAAGACATAATTTTTATATTTTTTTCATTATATATATATATATATATATATATGTGTGTGTGTGTGTGTGTGTGTGTGTGTGTGCGTGCGTGTGCATGTGTGTGTGTGTGTGTGCGTGTTCACGAAATGTTTATAAATATACATTTTTAAAGTTTTGGGATTTTAAAATTCTTCAAAATTGTCAGCAAACTAGTTTCAAGATTTAAATTTAATGTCATTTTAGAAGTTAAAATTACACATGGAGACCACTTGACTGATATAACTAGTTTTAATACTCATACTTGTGATTTATAAACTTTTGAGGAAAACCGATGTGCCGTTGATTATCCTTAGGGGCTCCATTTATCTCTTTTCCTCATTCCGCATATTTTGTTTTTCACGATGGATAAATGACGTTGAAAACAGTCTAATGCTTATGAACATTTTTATAAGAAGTAAATAAAAAATAAATAATACATTCGTCTTGTAATGAGTCAATGAAAAAATCGATTCCCGTTCATAAATGTGTACGTACGTATATTTAAATCTACGGATACTCATTAGTAACGTATATCTCAATTTATAAAGTTTTTGCATCCTGCAAGTGTAATCTGATATATATATATATATATATTAGTATAGTTGTGCTTACTGAAATATACATGAAAATTATACATGAACATTAAATATGGTACTTTTTACATGGTGCCCCTGCGCATTTAAATATAAATGCACTGTGAATTCTGTTAAATATACTTGGCGATCAAAATATAAGATTATCATGAATTTTTATTTAGGAAAAATATCGTGATTGAAAAATTTTAGTGATATTTTAGGTTGTTTTACATAATAAAATGATGATTCGTTTCGTGTTAAAATAATTCAATTAAATAAAAATTGATTTAAAATAAAAGGTGTTTTTTAAGACTTAAGCAGTACTTTAATGAATTTTAATGAATTTTTTTGTTACAGAGATTATAGAAGGCGTTCGAAAAGGTGGTGGATCTCCTTTGAGGCCTTTCTTAGATGAAACTTCTGTAGACGAAGAAGTAAGTTTACTAATTAAATGAACCATTATTTTTTTTTTCAAAATTATCACTTTAATTATCTAAGTATCATTTATCATAAGAAATACGATTTTATAATATATAATTGTTTTTAAATTGCTATTTTTTATAAGTCTTGGCTTACATGCAAATTATTAATTACACATAGGTTGCATCATTGATGGATCGATGCTGGGCGGAGGATCCCGCTGGACGACCAGACTTTGCGGGCTTGAAGGATATTGTTCGTAAAATCAACAAGTAAGAATTCTAAAAGTTTGTCATCAATAAATTATGAAGCGTTTCAAATAGAACTTTAGAAATTGAGAAAAATGCGCAAAATTGATTAAAGAATCAATGGATTAATTGTAATATTACGTTAAGTGTTAAATTATCAATTTCTGTTGCCAACCATACGAAGGTATACATATATATATATATATATATATATATATATATATTTAATTATTACTATTCGATACTTAATGCTTATGAATAAAATTTTTTTCTCACCGACAAGAAATAAAATTATTACTATTTTAATTTTATAAAAACTATATATGAAATTTTTTGTCAAAAAATGATAGTGTATATTACAATTATCATATGGAGTAACTTTGAAGAATTAATGAGCATTTTACGAGAAACTTAACCTTGTTTTTGTTAAATTTGTGCAGAATTTATTCGGTTACGATTTGAGCGATAGTAATATATCCGAAGTAATTCTTATCAAATAGAAAGCAAAAAATTTTAAACTTCAGGAAAAATAGAAATTTCTTTAAGGTTGATAATTAATTTTAGAGAGAAAATAAAAGTCATTCGATTTATAAATGAAAATCTATCAGACAACTAATTCCTTCGTATTCGTACAAAATGCTAAAATTTTTGTACCTATTGTCTTTGATGAAATAAAGTAATGATGAATTTAATAAAAAATACAAGTGGAAAAGCAAACTAATGAGAAAATATAACAATTCGAGGATAATTAAGCACAAAACAAATATATAAAAAATTAACGCAAAAAAATGAAATTACCCCCTCCTTTTGATTAATAAAACACCATAAATAAGAAGAAAAGTCTATTGTATAGGATAAATTTTGCATAATACGCATGAATTAAAGCATAGAATAATAGAAAGAGGGTGAACAACACGCGGGGAAAATATTGACGTTGAAAGCCAGGAAGAGAAATCTTCTGCTTCCTCGAGTACGAGCTTACCGTAGGCATAATAAGTCTAGCTTCTATGATACGAGTGTGTACGTGGTTGAGTGCCTTTGCGTGACTGATCTCCCGTCAGTATTTCAGAAATAAAAGTGAAAGAGAATAGAGTGGAAGGGGTTCATGACAAGAGCGAGAGAGGGAGAGAGAGAGAGAGAGAGAGAGAGAGAGAGAAATAGAGAGAAAGAGAGAGAAAGATTGAGAGACACGGGAATGGGTCAAAAACCTCTAATATTGGCATACTTCCCGACTTTCTTATCGACCTTATCTTTCTCTCTTTTTCTACTTCTTTAACATTTCTTCAACACTTGGCATATATTTATACATGTGTGTGTGCGTGCGTGCGCGCGTGTGTGTGTGTGTGTGTGAAAGAGATCTTAGCCAAAATCCAGAAACGTGTATAATTGAGCATACTCAATTGTAATTTCAAATCAACATTTGTACATTAAAATATGTATATTATGATTGTATGATAAATACAAACGGGATATACGTTTATGAATTTCTTCATATCCAAATCATATAGACTTTATATTATATTATATTTTTTTATATTATATTGTATTATCTAATATTCTTATGTAGATTTTTTATTCTCAAAAAATATCGTTTTACTCATACATATAATTTATAATTGCATAATTTTCACTATATTAAGTTTTTTCTGATTAAAAGTTTAAATATTCAACAATATCTTTACATTATTCAATCGTTCTATTATATAATTATGAATATTAATTTAAATTAACATGTACAAAACAAAAATATATTTAACGAGTATCTATTTTATTTTCTACTTTAGTAAAAATTGTTAATAAATCATCACTAAAAATTAGATTTGTAATTTGCATGTGTACGGAATTGCTATTATTTCATTTAGTGACAAAATTCTGTAATATTTTAAATAAAAATTTACATTATTTTTATATTTTATTAGCATGAATCTATAATATATTAAAGTGACAATATTTGTATGTCAAATAAAAAAGATTTACTGTGTACTGTCAATATTTAGTTAAAAGTAAATGTAAAATATTTGTTAAAATGCTTAAATATAGGTTTAAAATACTTAGTTATTAGTTGAATATAAACTAAAAAATCATTAGATTTGATTAATATTAAATTATTAGGTATATAAAGTGTAATCGGATAATACACAATTTATTATTTTTCTATTATGAATAAATTCGATATATGTACAATTTAATGAAAATTCTGTTATATTTCTTAATTATATTCAATTTTTTTTAAAGATTCAGAGTAAATATTTAATTTAACAGATTTAAAAAAAGTTTATCTTATAATTATTATTGAAATTATACTAGTTTAAATATAATTTAATATATTTATTACAAATCATCTATTAATAAATAGATGCACAGTTATGATAAACAATAAATCTTGTATATATTAAAAATCTACTTAATATTTAAAATAATGCATATTTATACAACTACATACAACGCATTATGGCAAATTTAATTTGGATGTAATTTATCATTAATCATATACTAAAAGAATACAAATAATTTATTTTATAATTCTATTTTAAAATAAAATTTGCTTCGTATGGAAATTAATAAATATCTTGAGAATTTTTGTAGTGGTACAGGTAATTAATTATTATTTTGTCCAACTTGTTCAAATGGCATATTCGTCTTTAGCTATTAATAAAAGATAAATCTTATTATAAAAGTTTAAATCTATTCAGCAATACATGAAACTCTTTAGCTTGTTGAGTTACAAAATTGATCATATTAAACTAATTTCTACGAGATTTCTGAAATATTTTTTAAATTTATAAAAAACGTGTAATACGTTTATTTCTTAAAATATTTGTAACTAACTCACAACTAATGTAGAGAAATTTTTTCTCTCCCTTCATGTAAAGTAAATGTTTGCATAGTTCGAATATTTATACTACTGGAAATAAATTAAATATTTCATTGGCAATTATTTTTATTATAACAAAATATTATATTAAACATACAATTTTTCCATATAATATGATTTAACGTAAAAAATTATTTTCTTTTTTCATAAGACAATTCTTTTGCTAGAGATAACTATTTCAATCAAACCATCAGCGATATAATTTGTTCATTCTTAATTATAAAAATCTCTCGATGTTTCATATTTCATATTGCATATTTACGAGATTACTGAAATTATTTTAATATCAATTTACTCGATGACGTGTGAAAAATGGCGACCCTTACCAGTTAAAAATGAATTTTTCATCTCTGCTTTTGACTCGCGTCATTCGACAAGACTATTCATTTATTCTATGACTTTTGCAGTTGTAACGTACCTCTATCATGACAACTGAAACTACTTTTTCATATTCTTTATGCATACGACTAAAAGATCGTGTAACAGCGAAATGAGAATTAAACTTTCAATATTACTAAAATAATATTCAAAAATATTACTTTTTTTCCTACTACTCCGAACGATATAAATTAACAGTATGTAATAACTTGAATTAATCTTTGTAAAATATCAATATGACAATTTAATGATAAAGAAACAAGGGAACTTCCTGATTGTAATAATATGTATGAATAATCAATGTAACAATATATCTTCAATTAACATTATTATGAATATAATTCATAAAGAGCATGTGTTTTTATGAGGGATAAAATTGTTTTGACAAATAGTCCGAGCCATTTTAGTTATTAAGTTAACAATTATCAGATAATAGAAAACTAGATGATTAAACATTGCATTGAAAAACTAAAACTGAAGTCATTGTTTTAATAGACTAAAATTTCCGTACAAACTGTAAATTGTTTAATATTTACAAATTAGTAGCTATAATTAGTATTCTAACATTTACTGTATCTAATATTTATTATAAAATTAACGATTTATTTATTAATTCTCGTATTAGTATTCATTAGACGCAAAAATAAAATATACCAAAGAATAATGTAATATTGAAGTTTTTAATTGTAAAAATCATTAACAGACTACAGTTCTCTCAATTTACTACATAAAATAAAAATAGACACATAAGTAATTGTACATTTTGATTATTAACTTTCAAATTATATTTTTCAATTTTCGCAATTTAGGTTTATATCTAAATTTGTAATAATGTCTAGTATTAAAATAATTATATATATATTAATTATTCTCGAGAGAATTTCTCAAAATATATTTTATTACAACTGTATAATTAATTATACGATATAAAACTAATAGTTATTTCATATCAGAAATTAAAAGACTTTAATATATCAATATCACTTGCTTTATTATACGTAATATTACAATATTTTAATACAGCTATAATAATCTAATAATTGTATTTTCATATTATAAATAATAATATACCAAAATATTTTCATGCCTTTAGCTATTATAGTTATTGTAACAAAATATCGAAAGATATGATGAATAAATTTATATTATCATACATAACGAAATATTTCTTAATATTTTCAGGAACATCGTGTTAATAAAATTTAACATTTTGTTGTTTAGTGATTATCAAAATCATAGATTTTCATAAAATCACTATTAATCATGAATTCATAAATCCATTACTAATTTCCCAATTTCTATTCACATTTTTATTTCATCTCATAAATGTTTTATTTATTTATTAATTATTTTATTTATATTCTATATTGGAACATTTTAACGAGCATACAATTGGAAATTATTATAATTATTGAAATTTATTTAAATTAAGTTTATTTAGTTACATTTTTAATATACGATTTTTTATAATACAAAAAATTATTTTTAAAATTCAATGGTTAACTTGTTTTAAAAAATTGTATACTGATTAAAACAAATATTCGTTAATAATCGGCAAAATTATATGACGTAATTTTCAATTTATAGTTGATTTTAATTTCATTAATTTCATTCATTTAATAAATCAACATTTCTTAAAAAATATTCTGTTTCGCACAAAATATACGCTTTTGATTAAAAAAATTATTCACATTTTCTAAATGTATGTATAACAAAAATATTTTACATACAGTCTAAAAAAAAAAAAAAAAAAAAAAAAAAAATCAGTTATCAGAATTCATTTAGAGTCTTTTCATTAAATAAAATTATAAAGCTAAGGCTTTTTTTTTATTAATGATAAAATATATTGTAAAAATAATTTTCAAAATTTCTTTATAATTTAAGAAAAATAATAATTTCAGTGCTATGTATCTTAAATTTCATTCAGAAGTTTATTTATGTTGATTCTTAAAAAAAAAAAAATCAAGCAAAGTGAAATAGAGTATAAAAAATTTACTGCTCATTGACTAGAGCTTTAAAGACCAAATTTATAAGACCTGAAAATAAAATGTTAAGATATATAAATTTTAATCTTTGTTTTGCAGATTTCAATTGAAAAGTCCTTGACTTTTCTTGAAAAAAAAAGTACTTTTAAATTTCTCATTTAGAAAAGTATATTCGTTTTCATTTGCCTTTGTTTTAACGTTTCTTCCTATATGTTGGAAATTTTCTTATGTATCTAATTTAAATTTTCATCAGAAACTTGCTAGTATAGTTAAAAAATATATGAATAATCTAAAATTGAATTTTAGAAATTTATGTATTTAGACATTTTAACGCTACAGTAAACTTAATATATATTTATAAAGCAATTAATTTGTAATTATTATAAATTTTTCATAAAATCAACAATTATTTCTGCAACTTGAACGCCTGTTTATATATAATTATATATTTTTTAATTTTTTATTCACCTCGGGACAATATATTAAAATTGTATTAATATTATTGATTACCGTAAGAAATATGTATTAAGAAATATATAAAGTTTTTATTGCTTTTAATTAATGGTATATAAGACTATTCAAAAACTTTCCATTCCAAGGTTACATAATAATGAACTTTATTTTATTGTATGAGAAAAAGTTAGTACATTGGGGAAACTATCTCAATATTAATAAATATTAATGTAGTTTTTCGTATGATATAAGCTGCTAACTGCGAATGAAAGAATTAGTGGAAATGTATAAAGAGACTCAAACTTTTAATACAATATGAATTAATAAATATGTAAATAATGATACAGAGAGAGAGAGAGAGACAGAGCGACAGAGAAAAGGAATGAGAGTGATAAAAACAACACGCTAAAACTTTTTAAGTTAGACATATCAATCAAATTAATGAAACGTAGTACCAGGTATATACGCCTCCAATTACATTTTCATAATTTTCAATTAAAGAACGAATAAGGAAATTATTTATTATGTAGTTTTCTATAAATTATCCATTCATAGTTTTTTCGATTAGTTTTAACTTGTCGGTATCATGCTAATTTTACGGCATAAATTTTAAGATTCTACTATTTTTATTTGTTTATTATTCATCATACGTGATAAAGAAAATCGTGAAAATACAAGTATTAATTTAAGTAACATTGCTTAATGGATTTTAGAGAATCAATAAGGAAAAACTAATTCATTCGAATGAAATTCATCTTGGTAAGTTCATGAGATGCTTTGCATTGATATTTAAATAATTTAACATTTCATTAATCAATTTCAATTGGTCACGCAAAATTACTTATTAACGTAACATTTTAGCAATTTATAAACAACGATTTCAAATAAATTTTTTATCTGTATATTTATTTGGAATAGGTTGCTCATGATGAGTAAATATCTAGATATCAAAAGACTTCTCCTTTGACGAAGTACATTGAAGGATAATATTTTTACCATTAAAAGAACGAATATTTATTTTTAGTGTAGTCGCACAAATGGCGAATTATTCAAGATAAATAATTTACGAGGTAAAGACCTTCTGATCTTGCAAAAGAACGCTTTTTAGGCCATCAATGCAACTCTTTTGAAAGAAGTAATACATCTGCGTTCTGAATCGGCAATCTAAACATTATTTAGCAAAGTATAGATCTTATTAAAAGAGCTCAACAATAGATCTATGAGTGTCAGAATGTCGATCAATGAGTTTTACTTACTTTGCCATTTTTAGAATAAGGTTTTACGATTTTAAAATGCAATTAATATTTCCACTGCTATTATACAATATAATATCTTTAATAATATAATTTAATATGATATCACGTAAAAAAATAGAAATATTAAGTAAAAACAAGTTAACTTGTGCATACATATGCAATTATATAAGAAATTTTCTAAAATACATGATGATCAAATTAAAAAACAAATTTTTAGAATTAATCGGAATTTTGTGAACTGTCATTAATTAAAGAAAGGCTATGTTAAAAGTTTTTATACAATATTCAGGGTTTACGAAGAATTTCAATCTTATTTCCAAAACGAAAAAGTACTTTTAATAAATTTTACCAGTTATTATAAGTCTAAAGAAAGCATAAACTGTACGATCAATATTATTAATTTATCTGTGCTTTAAAATACATGAAGATATAAATCAATTATTGTTTATTAATTTTAATATCATAACAAAAAATATTGAATTAGAAATTTTAGTATGTTTATATTTATAATTTAATCAAAATATTCTAATGAATGACAATTAAGAAATATTATTTCACAAATAACAACCACGATAACCGTGCAATTCAATAATTATTTATGATAAAAATAAAATATATACTTTTTAATGCATGAAATGATTTTCATTGTACACATGTTAATCAATTGGTCGATAAAAAATTTTCATAAACAAATTTACAACAAACGATGATATATCATTCTTTCAAAATTTGTCCCTTTAATCAGCATAATTAAAATATATTTTAAATCTTGTATCTTAAATTTATACAGTAAATCGTTGAATTTAATTAAACTTATTAAGTACGTTTAATTGATTTTCTTCGTAATTTAATTGACATTTAATCAGCCAATCGTTCCTCTTAAAAAACGTTTATTCCTATTAAATATTAAAATACAATGTATTTAGTGAAAATTTTTTTCACATTTTTCTATCATATTATGAAAAAGAGCAGAATAAAATTATATAAATAAATCATGTTACATTAAAATAATATTCATTTATAGATGCTCTTTTTGATACTTACATGCATAATTTTAAGAAAATTACTGTTTAACGTATTAAAATTGTTATCTATTTGTCAGTCTGATCGTATAACACAATTTAATTCAATATTACGCATTTACCGAGTGCACTGAGTTTATTAAATTAAACAATATTCTCGTAATTTAATCAATAATGTTACTTCATGGTATAACATATGTGTGTGTGTGTGTGTGTGTGTGTGTGTGTGTGTGACACAATTTATTATAGTATAATGTAATAGTAGGAAATTCATTTTTTAATAAATTTTTAATTACTATTGTATAAATAATATTGATCTTTATATGTATATATAGAACTTCATAAAATGGTGATAATCGTTATTTAATATTTATAATAATTTTTTAAATAATTTTCATCTTTTCTCATAAATAATAATGTTGAATGGTTGAATTTTTTAAAATTATTTAATGTTCTTAATTTTGACTACAATTATTGCTTAAAATGCCTTGTATATTTTCCCGATGTTTTCACTAAATTAAAAGCTTTATAGAGAAGAAATAAAATTTTATAAAAATGAAATGACTTTCAATATTTATTGAAGTTTAAACATTTATGCATGTAATGTATTTGAAATATATATTTTCTTAACGATGTATTATGCTTTATATCGGCCAAATCTATTTTACGCTAAATTGGCGCTTTACCAATTTTTAATTCTTTATGTTAATAATTTTATTTCGTCTTTCATTACCGTCACGTACCTACCAACACACTTATATATCTCCACGTTTCACACGCGTCCATCTCTTTCACACCTTTCCTCCATCGTCATCATCCCCCCTCCTCTCTCTCTCTCTCTCACACACACACACACACACACTCTCTCTCTCTCTCTCTCTCTCTCACACACACGCACACTCTCTCTCTCTCTCTCTCTCTCACTCTCTCTATCTGACTGATTTTTCACTCGTTCTATCCTTATCAACGGAGCAATAGTAGAGCAGGAGTAGCTAGCCTGAAAGGCCACTATTATCGTTTCCCGCAATTTCACACGAGAACTCGTGCATGAAACTCGGCAAGCATTACCTGCCTTTGCTCCACTTACGTTAACCTCATTTTTCTCTCCATCTTTCTGTCATCTTTCGGAGACATCGCCGTCAGAGGTGAATAAACGAGACCATGCATCAGCTTTTATGTATGCAATTTTTTTTTTATCAAAAACTATAATCGAGATAAGATGCGAAATTGCCGGTTAGATTCTTTGATTTTTCGCCGTCAGGAAAGGACTATGATGCTTGTATTTTTGCCGAACAATTCGGTTATTAAAAATTCTACATATTCTAGATATTTTACACATGTATTACGTATTTTTCACATTTCGTGGGCTTGAGCACAATAATTTGTATTGTTAATGTTTCAATTCAATGGGGTAACATTATGTATATATACATACATACATACATACATACATACATACATATATATATATATATATATATACACCTGAAGATTATGTAATCGATCCTTTGATTAGATTATAAAGTTGATTATTCATTTAACTCATTAGCAATGTTTCGATATCTGCTTAATTGAACATTTACGAATTTACGCCATTGTACAACATACACAGAAAGTGGATTGCTTATAAAAATATGAATAATGCATTGCGCGTACTACCGACGATTAGTCAAATACTAATGACAATATAACTTATGTAACAAGCATTAAGCAGTTTAAAAAATAAGTTTAAGTCGTTAGTTTGAAAATCCTTATCCGCGTTTGAAAAGAATGTAAAAATGAATTATACGGATGTTCGAATAGTGCTTACTGAAAGTGTGAAAGAATCTCGTAGTACCGTTAGCCGTTACATGGTTTATACCATAGTAATAACAATAACTGTTGGCCATCCATACTAGTTTCTATTTTCTTTTAAATGTCATACTTTCACATAAAAATCATCATCGTTACATTTACGAGTTTGTTTTCAAAATGTACCCCTTGCCTTTGTATGAATCACACCCCTTAACGTACAAACCTTTATCGATTTATCCACGACGTACTCCATATAAATTCTGTTTCTGTTTGACATGTACAGATGAAAGTGAGGTTGCTTTGAGGCGACGTAACATTGTTAAAGTCCTCTTCGCTGATCGGATTTCCTAGTGCACGAGGTTCATGAGCTCGCGTTCATCCCATATTTTGCTGCGACCCTACATCAACTAAATTTATCTTTTCTATAAAGCAAAAAGAATGGAGAATTATAGAGGGAGAGAGTGAGAGAGCGATATAGGGAGAGGAGAGAGGGGGGATATATATATATATATATATATATATATATAGAGAGAGAGAGAGAGAGAGAGAGAGAGAGAGACTGTTGAGTGCAAGATCATTTTTAATGACTATTGCATGACCATTTGCGAGTACTCCTTTTAAAATTTTAATAATCTACTTTATGAAGTGGAGTAAAAGAGCGCACATTTATACGATCAGTGAACGATAACAATGGAATATTTCTGCACATACCTATATTCAATTATTAATCGAATTGTGCGTTACAATGTGAATGTAATACTAATACTAATATGACCTACTTCTTCATTTAAGATTCGTATTTCCTTTCTAGATTATTTCATTATTTTTATCATTTGATGAGAAAATTTTTTATTACAAGCTTTATTACTATATTATCATAAGAAAAATAAAAATGCTAATTATTCGAGTCGTTGTAACTTCTTAAAACAATATAATTGACTTTCAGAAAAATTGCGTATAACTTTCTCGCGATAAGCCGTCATTTTATTACAAAAAATTATTGGTTTAGTTTCTTATTCGTTTTCGTATTAAAAATTCTTCGAATATTAATCAATGTAATTATTCATAAACGACTATTATTATGTTTATATTAAATATTATTGAAACATAGGAAATAGCTTCGTATAAATAGTTCATAAACAAAGACGATGTTTTATAAAGAAATAAATTCACTTATCGAGAAGAAATATTTGACTAAAGTTAGATATTATAAACATCGTGTATTTTTAAAAATTCAATTTAGAATATTCCATTTATATAGTTAAAGACGTATATTTGAATCATATTCATAACTTTGAAATTGAATTGATTTTTACTTTTGCTTTAACATTCTGCTTATCATAAGATTATTATAGATATTATTATTCTTTCAATAAATATAGTGAAAAATTATATTATTACGTTTTTACTTCACAAGAATATATGACTTTTATTAACGAAAATTATTATTTACATTATTAAATATTAATTATTTCTACATATACTGTATTAGAATAAAAGTTCTATAGAATGAAATTTTTATTAGAAAGCCTTTATATTCGAAACGAAATGTATAATATATAAATGAAGCTTATATTCATTGAAATTCCTTGAATTTTCTTAATTAATACATAAAAAAAAACCTTAGTAAATATGAGGAATTTAAGGGGGAAAGATAGAAGAAAATTATGAACTTTAGTCGAAAATGAAAATATTCGTGGCTGTCAATATGTTAAATACAAAATATGTACCATCATGACTGTCGAATGAATGCGAACTGAATAAGAATTGGCACATTTTTCAAAACATTGTCCTTGTTTATTATTTAAAATTTGATAATACAATAATTGTAGTTCATTTTGAAACTTTATATCTGACCAAATGGTTAATAAATATCTCATTTTGCATATCTAGAATTGAAATTTCTACAATTGCATCCTAAGTGTATAAATAATTTTTTAAAATAGTAGGAAGTACAAGGATATCTTTAGAATATCACAATAATAGTAATTTCAATCGTCTTTTATTAACGTCTTTTATCATATACTAAGTAATTTAATTATTATAACTAAAATTTAAATTATTCTTATCATGATGGATAAATATAGCACTTTAGAACATTATTTGCACTTATGAAATATTTACAATAAACACAATAGTTTGCAAGTGAGAAAAGTAAGAATATATATCAATGAAAAATCAACTTCGCCAAGAGTACATGAAAATGTTAACTTTCCCTAATTAATAGATTCAAAATTCCTCAAAAATGGCTATTGCAATTATTTTATCGCAATTTATCACTCGTTAGTACTAATCATCCTTCGGGCATATAATTTATACTACTAACTATCAGAAATTATCTAGTGGCTAATACAGCCAATACACATGTGTGCGTGAATAGAGGTTGGGATGTGTGCATAAGTCGTACGTCGTCGAGTTTCATTTATATCCACTCGCTTTCGAGATAACGAGCGAGACGAAATCTCATTGAACTTTTTGACTAAGCTTATTGAGGTCGCGAAATCTGTCGTCAATCCATTTAACCTCGATCATCGATTATAATTGTCATACCTTGACACGATGCTAATTTCCAGGAGCGACGAAGCACTTAATATTGTCTTACGAGGCAAACATTTCTTGGCGCATCAAATAATTTTTTATACGCTTTCTTTGCTTTATAATTGGCAACTTGTGTACCTTTTATTAACAAGCAACTTCCTTCTATATGAAAGAATTACTTCAAGAGGTGAAGTATAGCACAAAGAAATTCTCATTCTTTACATCACTCTGTTTGTAGCTTCTGTCAATATAAGATGTTTACCGTTCCATATTATTATTCTTATTGTTGATGTCATTGTATAGAAGAAAGTTGAAAAATGTAAAAAATATTGTTGTTTTGCGATTATTAGATTTAATATTCGAAAGGAAATTTAATGTTTTCTTCTGCAAACGAAGTAGAGACAAAATTTATAAAAAAAAATGTTAGTTATTCGTAATTTGTGAAAATTACAATTCTCATTAATTTTTTTAATTTAATTTTCCCGCTAATTTACCGAAAGAAGTATTGTCAGTTAAAATAATTTATAAATGAACAATATTTGCTGCATGGCATAATAATAATAATGATTAAATAAATAAATCGTATTCATAGTATTGTCATATTTATTTTATAAATTATGTAAATATTTTATTATTGTCTTATTTTATTATTGAGCCATTACAAATATCTTATTATATTATGAATTTATTATTGCTACTAATCGTTTATACAATAATAAGAACAAACACTTATATTCCACATTGTTATTATCATATTTTATATTTGATAATTTAAATAATAATAATTTGAAGTCAAAAATATTAAAAAAAGTATTTAAAATTTTAATTTAATTATAATATACGTTTGATGAGATTTTTATTTTCTCTATTTAATAGTATGTTTCGAATTATATTAATTGTTTTATTTATAAAAATGCTAATTAGATATTATACACTTTAGAAAAATAAAGAAAATTAATTTTCAAAAAGTCACCTATGAAACTGTAATTTTCAATTAATTGAGCGTTAAAATAATTAAACAAATCCATACGATATGCAACTAAAGTCAGATAATAATATATCTTTAACAAGATAGTATAGTGAATAGAATGAACTGCGAAGTAAAAATATGTCAGTGTTACGGCGCCATTATCCGTAAAAATGCATTAAAAGTGTGTGTTTCCTATAAAATTATTAAGGAAAGTTCTAAAAGAAAATTAAATTGCTTGTTTAATTGTAATGTAGTATGAAATTATGTCGAACTTCACCACTCTATTAAAAATATACAACTACGACATCTAAAGTTCACAGTCTCGTTTAAAGCTGCAAATTATCTTTTAGTAATTTCATTGTCAAATAGATAATTCTTTCAATAATTTAAATTTAAATTTTAATATTTAAATTTTTAGTGATGAATTTCTTAATATTCATAGATGTTTTGTCTTGCAAAATATAAATATATATATATATTATATTATAGTTTTGTTCGTATTATATTATTTGTGTTTGAAGTGTGCAAAATATTTTAACAAAATACATGAAATACTATCGTCTCACAAGTAAATTCAGAAAATAAAGTAAGTTAAATATTTTAAATAGATTAATATAGCTATAAATAAATAAATACAAATATAAATATTCGTTTAAGCATACTTTATGTTATTGTTGGAACTGGAAGCATGTAAAATACGCAGAAAAATAAAGAAATTAATTTATTGAAATATCTGTTTGACACTTTCTAAATTACTGAAATTTGATTAATCTATATTTCTAAAGGATATTACATTGGTTTAACATTAAATAGTCAATTAATTCCGTTTATTATACCGAAATGGTTAAAAATACAGTCTCAACAGTCATTGTGGATATTGTGTATAAATAATTTTAAGAACAGCCACTTTCTAAAATTATGGGAAATCACCTATGATATTCTATAAGTACGAACGCCAAAATTATGAAGAAAAAAAAACCGAAAGCTTTATAAAAAAATGTAACACGAACTCATAAGGCAAAGTGCTTTACAGCCGTTTATCAGCTTTTTTATTTATTTATTTATCAGCTTTTCCACTCGCAAATAAAGTGGTCGTATAGAAAAGCTATGACACGAGGAAAATCTCTTTAAAATTCTCAGAAAGCGAGGAACCTTTCGCATTTCACGTATACTTATTTCCTTGAATTTTCAGGGACAGCCGAATCAATAACCTCCTGGACAATCTGCTGTCGCGAATGGAACATTATGCCGACAATTTGGAAAATCTCGTAGCCGAGCGCACAGCTGACTATCTCGAGGAGAAGCGAAAGTGCGAGGAGTTGCTCTATCAATTGTTGCCCAAGTAAGTTGCTTCCCGTTCGTCCGACTTTTCTCTCCGGATTATCGTCTGCACGAGAGACGAGATCTCCACGCCTCTCGGCGTCGAAAGAGGTGGCAAAGAGGCCCCTAAGGAAATCTTAGGGGCGTCACACTTCGCTGCCCTCGAATGAAATAAAAATGTCATGGAAGCGATATCGGTATAGATATATACCTATATATATATATATATATATATATATATATATATATATATATATATCTTCTCTCCTCGCACTCCCTGACTTTTCAACTTTTTTATTTATTTAGAGAGGAGCGATAACTAATTTTACAGCTGTCAAGGATTGTTAGACTTCTCCTATTGACGTCTCACTGCATTTAACTTGTGCCGCTAATCTCGATTGTTTGTTATTTAGACTCAGATTATCCCATTTTAACTTTTAATTATTATGCGCAACTTTACTTTCTTTTAAACGAATTTTAAATCAAGTAAATGGCCATTCACCACGTCATCGTATTTTTCTATGATATAGCTTATAATAGGTATTCTTATTTTTTTTATTTTTTCATTTAACGTATTTTGACATTGAAATATTGCACGTGGAGACGAAAGAAAATTGTGGTATTTTTAAAATCTTTATCAATGTGCTTGATTTATTGACAGAATAAGTATTGTCAGTTTTGATAAATCTCATTGAGGATGAAAAGTTAACTTCAGTTAAAAGCTTTTCTTCTAATCTCATAATATTAGATATAATTAAATTAGCTTCGAAATTTATTTCATGAAAAATGTGACAATAAAATTGTCATATCTACATAAACTAAATGTTTTCATTAATTTTAAACTTACTCACGTTTCTAATAATTTGTCCGACAGAAACAGGCGTATAATATAGTAAGAGAGATAGGAGAGATTCCTAACTAAATGGCCATCATGTATTTCGTTGACATCGCCGTAGGCAAGACAGAAGCTGTCAAGTAAAAAAAACTCTGCTTGGTTAAGACATATTTGTTTCAAAATAATCGCAAATGATTAGTGGACAACACACACATATGTATTTATAAATATGATATAACCGAAGCAAAATTCACGATGTTTATCCCTTATCGTCATTATTTAGGAAATTATATATATATATTTATATAAACGTATATATATATGTGTGTGTGTGTGTGTGTGTGTGTGTGTGTGTGTATGTGTGTGGCTGTGTATGTGTGTGTGTGTGTGTGTGCGCGTGCGCGTGTATTTTAAGGATTTCATAATTATAAATTGTCGAAGGAATTTCAAAGAAATGTGCATTGAAACTATTTTGTGAATTTCTATATACTTGAGTTAGTCAATTTTTATATGAGTTTTTATATACTTTATGATGTCCATATCAGAATACGCATTAAATTATATCTAAATTACAGTTCGTGGTATGTGGCAATGACTTGACTTGTATTTTTAGTAGTACGCATCAATATGTAGTTTGCCAGTCATTTGAGAAACATATATCATTTGATGATTGATGTATACGGAAAGATATTCATAACATATCAAATATTTACAAATATTTTGTAAAATAAATATGAAAAAATTATTCACTTAATAAAGTTGTTTATAATACACATTTAGATGGAAAAGTAAATTATTTTCCTTTTCCACATGACGAACGATGATATTTCAAAATAATTTGAAATTTTTTGTGTATAACACTTAAAGTAATATATAAAATATTATCTTAAAATGAAAAATAAACATTTATTTAAATAAAATTCAGAAATAAATGAGAAGAAATCAGAAATATTGATTAAATAAATAATGCTGATATTTATTTTTTATTGCGTTATTGAATCAATATTGTTGAATAAATGACTTTTTTAATATTTAAAAAATATATTTATTTATTTGAAAAATTCATTGGCCAATAGTATGGCAAATTTTATTATTCCGTAAGAATTTGCAATAGAGTATCGAAGTCTTATCTTTTGTCATTTAATTTATCTATTCATACTTTAAATACTTTAACGGCAAGGATTTAATGATTCAAATAGCTTATATAAGTAATTAAACATATTAATGTGTTTACGTTTATACATCAAAGATACAGTTTGAAAAAGCAAATCTTCTAATGCGTTATAAATACCACAAAAAAGAAGGCGCCAACTTTCTTTTCAAATATTTATGAAATTAACAATTATACGGTAAATTTATTTCCTTTCTCTGCAACTTTGTTGCTTAGTTAATTATGCAATTTTATGTTTTCGAATAAAAGTAAAAAGATGACACGAACAACGAATGATATTTTTATAATCATTCCAACTTCACCTGTATTAATTAACGTGCCTGATAATAATATTTGTAAATAGCTATTGTTATAAAGTAAAAAATATATTTCGTATTGTGAATAAATTAAAAACTCTGAAAAGCATAGATCATTTTAAGTTTACGCTGTAATTCTATCAAATTTTATGAAAAACTAGTTTCATTACTATTACAAGTTATCTCATCTAAATTTAAAAGATAATAAAGATAATAAGCATTTATTTTTTATGGATAAAGACAATAATATGTCATTAATTAATCATATAATTGAGAAGACAGTTAAATAGAATTTGTATACATTAGAATTAATTGTGGGGCAAAACTCTTTTAAGTTTTTATTCAGACACATATTCACTAACGTTCATTAAATAAAAAAATAACACAAACAATTATGTTCCACATGGATGATCAATTAACAAATATAATAGTATTGTAAAAAATTATTTAGCGTGAAAATAATACACATAAAAGTATGGGACAGAAAAATTTTATTATATACGAGGTGATCAATGATGTTCCAGGAGTTCAAGTCATTATAATTACTTACTTTGTATTTGTTTTTCTTTCTTTGTGCACAGGTCTGTTGCGTCACAGCTAATACTAGGAAGAAGCGTAATCGCCGAAACATATGATCAGGTGACGATTTATTTTAGTGACATTGTAGGCTTTACGAGCCTCTCTGCTGA
This sequence comes from Ceratosolen solmsi marchali, assembly GCF_000503995.2. NCBI lineage: Eukaryota > Metazoa > Arthropoda > Insecta > Hymenoptera > Agaonidae > Ceratosolen > Ceratosolen solmsi. The sequence continues at coordinate 4,080,342 of NW_011948422.1, forward strand.
AAGCACACCACTACAAGTAGTTGACCTCCTCAACGATCTCTATACGTGTTTCGATTCCATTATTGAAAATTTCGATGTTTACAAGGTGGGTTGCATAACTCTATTATATAAATCAGAACATACGAAAAAATTTTTGTGAAAGAATGATACCTTTTGTGCTGTATTTTGTGCTGTATTATTGTGCGTGTGTGTGCGTGTGCGCGCGCGTGTGTGTGTGCATGTGAGAGAGAGTGCGTGTGCACGCGCATACACGCTTACATGAGCGAGCCTACCTGTATTAATTTTTAGTAGTTTTATATGTTTTACCTAAAACAAAAGAATCTAATTATTTATTATTACTTGGTTTACATTAAAGATGAATGAAAAATTTGTGTTTATATCGAAAAATTTTATGTTTAAAAAATAGCAATGCTTTCATTAACTTTTAAACAAGAATAATATAATTTTCATTATTAAAAATTTGCTTATTACACTTTTAATTATTTATACATTACAATATATTCAATTAATTCGGCTAATTGAAAAGTTATTACACATTCTATAGTAGAATCAAAATATATATATATATATATATATATATATATATATATATATATATATATATATATATATATATATATATATTTTGATTATTATAAAATATATAAGTTAAAAATATGAATTATTTTTTATCTGATTGTCGAATATATAAATATGAAATTTAAATTTAAATAGAAAATTGTAATAAGTTAAACTGTTCTATTGTGCTTTGAAGAGTAAGAAATCTGAGTAATGAATTTTATGTTTCATTTTACAAGTATTTAAAAACCATATTTAATTTAATGTTAATTCGATATTAATTTCAATAACGAATTTTATACAACGAATATTCATATAATTTTTAATTTATAAGTGACCAAAATGATTGATAGACTCCTTAAAGAACTACAATAGTATCATCCTAAAATAATTCATATATTATTGAATATGTTTATGGGTTAAATAATCGGAGGAAGTGATTTCTTTTTATGCCGCATTGCTACTATTGCACGTAATATATTTTACCGTTTGCTCTATTATTTTGTAAGTCTCTTTTCGAACACATCTGACTTGTAGCCACCGATTAATGAGCGCCAAAAGGATTTTATTTTGCCAGGGTGATGCAGAGAAGGGTATATAGAAGGAATGCGGAAAAGGGTCAAAGCTGAAATTGTTGGCGAGGTCAGTGAGCACAAGCACATCCAGGGTCAATTTGAGTAGAGTAGGGTAATAATAATTTAATACAGTAAACATTCCGTTGAAGTGAATTTAATTCATCTGTACAAAGTTACGATAATGAAATTGGGAGAAAAAAGGTAAAATCAATTAAATCAATTGGTCCGCAGCCGTAGTAATTAATTTATCATATGGACTTATTATCTCTTTTGTGGTTAATACTTGCTCTTTCGCTCTTTAAATATATTGATCTTGCACCTTTTCTCGCATTTCCCAATTGAACGTGTGGTTCACCGGTCACCCTCCCATCCACGCCCCGCTATCCCCACCTTATTGTGACATTCGTTTAACAAAAGTGACAATAATAATGTTATGCATTAACCAGGAAGTTTACTGGCATTTTGCCTTATTAACAGGACTGCGGCAACTCGTGTTACAGTATATATAAAAATTTGTATAAATTTTATTTATATTTATCCTTCAAAAGTGCTTGGGTTTAATTAACACGTAAATACTCATGTAGCAATGTAATTCTATACATAAATTATTTAACACGTGTAAGTAGCAGCTGGAGGGATAGAGTGACAAAAGTGTTGGAAAATGGGTTGGTAAATGTTTAAAAATCTTGTCATGTACGCTTTCCTTCTTATCTGCATTGCTCGTGTCGGGAAAAATTTTTCTCGATTCACCACGACATCGAATAGTAAAGCGTTAATCACTTGAATGTCCTATACCTGTAAAATCACAAAAGTTTTTCACGTTTTTCTCGAATCCGTAAGTTTCTAGTTTTACATGTTTGTATACTGATTGTTCAGTGAAACAATCTGAATTAGAAAAAACTATGTTTCTCATAAAGATTAATAACATTGTAGTATAAAAAATAATTGAATAAAAAAAAATATATATTATAACGATTTTTTTTTTTTTTTTTTTTTTTTTTTTTTTATTAACAAATATAGTTTATCTGATATTTATCAATAGATGCACACAAATGATATTTACGTGACAAAACTTTATAGCAATGGTTTCCATGAAGATTTTAACTGAAAATGTTAACAACGGAGAACTGTAACTTTATGCTTTCATTTTAATTTTTCAAAATGCTACAAGATAAATAAATGGTAAAATACTCACTATATATATTACAATTTGATAATTCAATAATATAAAATATCACTCTTTGCTAAAAACAGTTTAAAAACTATAGAGGAAAAGTGACGATGACACATTAAAATCATTACAATGTAGCCATACGTAAACATGCACGCATAAGTTACATTTTGAATTCAACTAATTTGCAATTCAAATGTATGTCCACCCCGACATAGAACTCATTCAACCAATGGCAAAGTTTGCAAAGCAGTTTCTCAGCTAGAAGTCGTCGTCCAATGTCCATTAAAAAGCCCCTGAATGCGGGAATACGGCATAAATCCATTAGAGTATCAAAGTTAAAATGCAACTGCTGCTTTACGATAAATAAGCGCATTAGATCGCTATTAGATGCGAAAGTTGAATTTCTTTATTTAGTTTAACATTTAGAAATTTTTACAATAATTACCAGGCTTAGTGAGATGACTAACGGACTGCGAAAAATGTCATTCAATCGGTTAATATTCATCACGATTTATTATTGTTTAATTTGCATACATTTGGCGCAGTAAATTTGTTGCTATTATTTTATTTTAATAATAATTGTATTATCAAATTAGTCGTCGAATTCTCAACTCAAATATTATCGATTATTTTATTTTACAAGTTAGCAATCCTTTTTAGTAATTAAAAGTATAAATTCTTTTATTACAGATTTAAAATTTTAAAATACAATAGATTCAATTAATTTAAAATCCAAATATATAACATAATTGATATAAATAAAGGATTTTTTAAGAAAAATTATTTGTATAAAATGTTTTCTTAAAATATAAATAAGAAAATATTTATTGTATACATTTTATGTATACATAAGGAAATATATATATATATATATATAAGGACTATTGTTTATAAGGAAACAAAATTCAATTGATAAAAAGTTTTCAAAAGAAACAGTTATAAATTATTCATAATTAAAATTTTAATGTACATTTTTTATTATGTATGAATATTTTAATTAATATTTTCTAATAATACATTTTCCTGAATCAATTTTTAAATACTTTATATTTCTTTACTTATTTTCTTTACTTATATTATATTACTTTATAAATAGTTTTTCTACCTTCTCAAATTATTTATATATTATCAATAGTTGTGAACAATAATCAAAATATTAAAAATCAATTAATTATTTATATAAATTGAATACCTGTTGGGTTTTTTAAATTCATTTTATAATTATTTGATTGTTAAAAGCTTATTATCTTAAATTATTCAAAGTTGAGATAAACGAGTTTGATGTGTATATATATATATATATATATATATATATATATATATATTCATTTCTTCTATAATTTAAATTATAACTGTTTAATAATAAAAATACATGCAAATGTATTTTTATTAAATTTACTGAAAATATTCAAACAATGAGGACGAGCAACGAGTGATTATATATATATATATATATATATATATATATATATATATATTATAAATGTGTGTGCGCGCGCGTGTGTATGTGTGTGTATGTGTGTGCATACAAATATGCAGGTATTATATAATTGAATTTGGTATTATGTTCACCGAGTTTGAACAGCAATATTCCTTTTCGTTAACATTTTTAGAAACTGGAAAGCTTAACTTAAGTTAGAGATAGAAAAAGAAAAAATATCGTTTTAGCTTATGCCCTGTTAGGTATCTAGAATCCTGGTATGAAGGGTCTAACTCAATTTCTCAAAATACAGATAGAAGATTTAAAAAGAAAAGTCACTTTTATTCTTCAGCAACACTCGTTTGTTCCTTAACTTTGATCGATGGGTTATATGAGTATTTGTCCTTTTAATAATGCTTTATAATAAAAATATATAATAAAAAATAAAATGACTGTATGAAATAATGTTACTTATAATACTCTTAAACATGATATAATTTTGATTAATTAATACAAATAATATTCTTTGATCATTCTTAGCCAATATATATATATATATATATATATATATATATATATGGCAAGAGCACAATTATATAAACGTTTTAACGTTTCATTAATATATGAATAAATAAATCGTAGATGTTATGCCTCGAGAATTATTATTTATAAAAGTTTGTTTGCTCTGTATGTGAAGCAAAATGTATGTTGATTTGGAAAAAATTCGTAGCTGGAATATAATCGTAGATGAATTATCGGCAGCAGATTTCATGTTTATCAGATTTAAAAATGTAAAAGATCTACGTTATTTTGCAAAATACATTTCAGGTGGAAACTATAGGAGATGCTTATATGGTTGTTTCTGGTCTACCAGTGAGAAATGGTATGAACCACGCCAGGGAAATAGCAAGAATGAGTTTGGCCCTAAGAGATACAGTAATGACATTCAGTATTCGACACAGGCCTAACGAGCAGCTGAAATTACGTATTGGCATGCACAGTGGTAAGTTAAAATTATGATTTGTTAAATAATGTCAGTGAGTCTGCGTCTGACGAATAGAAGGATTTTGTTTATAAGCATTGTTTATAAGTATAGTTTTATCGACCTCATATAGTAATAGAGAAGTGATAGAGAACGTATACAATAAAAATGAATTGCTATTAATTTCTTGTACGTGAACTGTATTGTCATATTAATTGTTATTAATATTGTTATTGTTGTAAATGATTGAACAAATATTTATACTTGTTAAAACAAAGTTGATATATAAATATTGGCTTGTAAGCTGTATGGTTGGACATTATTATGCGTTTAGTTAAAGATTTTCTTTAAATTATGCGATCAATATATTTATGTAGTCATCAGCTGAAAAAATAATGCATTTTATAAAGTTCAATTTAGTTATATAAATTAATCTTTATGATGATAATATACTTAAAGCCGTCTAATAAATGAGCAGCTAAAATGATTCATAGGGCATATTATTTTTTCCACGTAAGAAGCATTCAAGGACTTCAATCTCTTAAACTTCGCTAAGCTAGTAAATAGAACTTTGAGAAGGAAAAAAGTTTGGCTGCCCTTATTCATTCGGTTTATTTATCCCTCGACGTGTGCTTCGAAAATTTACTTTAGCTTCATATCTTTTTTTCCTTCTCCTTGTTCCTCTCGTTCCTTTTTTTGCTCGTTTTTATATATATATATATATATATATATATATAAATTATAGATACACTAAAAAGGATATTTACACAGAAAAAGAAGACTCTTACTTCACAGTAGCTGGAAAAATTAGAAAATCCGGAAAAGTTGTTTGTCGTATCGTCTCGTCGATACAGACGTTGCAGTCAATTGATGGTACTCATCAAGCAATTTTGTGGCAACTCCACTAGCTCGTTAATCTTTCTACTTCCGAAATGTTTTATACAAGAGTCAGAAATGTTGCACAAATCTACTTCTTTCATATCTCTGTCTCTCTCTCTCTCTCTCTCTCTCTCCCTCTGTCTCTGTCTCTCTCTCCCTCTGTCTCTGTCTCTCTCTCTCCCTCTGTCTCTCTCTCTCTCTCTCTCTCTCTCTCTCTCTCTCTCTTTCATACGCGCGGGCACCCCCACACTACGCATTTCTCCCTCGATTTTCGAACTTCTTCTTTCTAAATTCTCCCTAACGTATCCTGTAGTCTCGATTACTTTCTATTTTTCTATTGATCTGTAATGATAAAAGAAATAAATGAGTCGATGGCACAAAAACGTTTCGGTACAAAAAAGTAATTATAATTGAAAAAAAATTACTTCGGCATGGATAATAGTTATGTTTCTTGAAACATTTCTCTTTCCATTAGTTCATATTATGTATGATCCTGCATGATATGCTTATATGAAGAATTTTGGGTGCCCATGTAAATAAACGAGTAAAAATATATCTTAAATAAGTTAGTATAAAGAAAAAATATTTTGATTAACACCTACATGATGATGAGAAAATCGATTGCTTTTATTGTAAACGAAGTTACAAAAGACTAAAATGAAAATGTGAAAAGATTATTTTTGTCGGATTATTTTAGCGAATGAAAATGTAATAAAAAAAGCTATAAATTAATGAATATAAAAATAAATATCCATTTTTTAATATAAAACTTTAAAGTATTTAACCTCTTACACTTTTTTATTATTGTGTTATAATAATAATAATATAATATTTATTAAAAAGAATATGTACGATGAAAATTTAGACAGAAGACCCTTTTTTAATACTATTCTAAATATCCATTCTCATTCCTCATAGATAATTTGTAAAGAATTTTACAAATACAAATATGTATACAAATAATATAATTAAAAATTATAATAATTTCATGAGTTGAAAGAATCAATGCAATGAATTATTAATAAAGTTTTCAGAATTTTATACAAAAAGTAATCTACCTTTAATATCCGATTAATTTTATTTTTATGTTATATGTACGAAAATATTAGAATTTTTTCAATTTTATAAAATTTTATTAATTTAATATATAATGATGAAGTAAAATTGTAATTTCAATCATTTTTCATACTACTTATATCTTCTTATATCGAACAAAATTTAGAGATTGTCAATTTTAACCATAAACTCATATTTTTAATAGTTTGTTAAATCTAAATTGTGTGCCTTTTAACGTTCATTTTAAATTTCTATCTTAAAATTAATCATAAATTACATAACTTAAATTCATTAAGAAGATAATAATGTATTATATTGTTTTAATTTTGCAATAATATATTATATAGTTATGTAGAGATACATTGACATACATTATTGCTTGTATTTTATCGTTAAAATTTATTTTTCTTTATTTCGAATAGGTATTTTTTATATTTCATTAATTACGAAAAATGACAACGCTTGAGATTTTAATAAAATTTAAATAAAATTAAAATAAAATTAGTTTAAAAATCTAAAAATAATTTATCTTCTTTATTTTTATAATATTTCATAGGATCCGCACAAAACTACTGGCAATATTACTTTTATATATCCTAACTTTTAAATTTGGTCACAAAAATAAGAATTTTAATAATTTATTGTTACGTTACAATCATATGTAAACCCATATGTGCATTAAATAGGAAAAAAAAATAATCGTAACCAATCATCCAACGTATTTTCAATATTTTCTTTAACTGTTTATAATTTTGTAACTTCTGTGACGCTGATGTTGATGCACTAAATAATAATTATTTTACATCATCAATAAAATGAAGATTATTCATCATATAAAGCCTATATAACGTGTATATGACTTAATCTTATTTCTAATTTATTATTTAATTTAAAACTGGAAAATTTAATTAAAAAAGTGACAATATTAGAGGAACATCAATCTCAATTTTTTCCCGTGAAACTTCTTTCATAAAATATATTAAAATAGTGGTAATCCTATAATTTATGAACTCTTTATATATTCAATTTTTTAATTTGTAATAATTTCTCACATGATAAGATTATTACTACTTTAAAGTAATTATATATATATATATATATATATATATATATCATATATCTTCTTACATTGCGTCAAGACGTGATTCATTTACACGAAAGTGAACGGACGATCAATTAAATTTCAATATAAATATCGACAATAAGAAAATCTCTTGTCATGTGAAAAATTGATGTACCAAAAGAAATGGCAGATGGATCAGTAAAAAGTATCTCCGTAACGCGAGAACATGTGACCAATGGACATAAACCACAAAAAAGCTAATTGTACTTGTCGCACGTTACTTGCAATTCTAAATGTTCACTATTTTCGTGACTATTCGTGAATTATAAGAAAGCAGCCATTTGAAAAATCATGAATTTATGTATAAAAATTTTATATATTACATAAATAGTACCGCATATCCATAAACAATGGAAAGAACTATCATAAAAATAAAATTTTACTTTTATATTAATAATATTGTTTTTATTCTAATGCAATCTCACTTTTTTTCTCGTAAAATTCATTGATAGTTCTAATTAATTAAATAAATCTCATTCTAATTATACAACTGAAAATATTTAATATATTTTACAAATATTCTGTGTAAGTATGCCAGTATATTCCATAGTTTTATAGAATCAAATATTGTATTCAATAAATAGTAATAATACATCACGTATGTATGTATATATAAATAACAAATAGGAAATTCACTTCAGTTGTCATCGCTTCAATTATTACGTTTAGAATCAAATATGAACTTATTGTAAGTTTGAAACTTTTAATGAAGAATATAATATAATTTCATATTATCACTAGTAAATAGTCAAATTTCATTTTAGTAGAATAAAACTTTAAGATCATTAGAATAAAGTTTAATTGTATTTAATAAATTATAATTAGCATTTAATAAATTTAAATAACTCGATGTGACGAAACTGAAAAATAACGAAATTAATGTAATATGTTTAAGAAAAAAAATTTCGAAATTATTTGTTGTTATGATACATGACTAACGGTATCACCACAGACTATATTATTTGCAACTATATACTTTCATGATTAATAAGGATTAATTTATTTGATCTATATTCTATATTTTCCAACTGTAAATTCGATACTGGAAAAAAAAATTTCATTAATACATTTATTTTCCACGATTACAAATAAATTATAATAAATTGATGTTTCGAAAATATCGAATACTTAAACTACAAAAAGCATGAAAAATGAAATATTATACAAACTATTTAAAAACAAAAATATTTTTGAATTATTGAATAAAATTTTGGCGTTATGAAAATCAATTTTTCAAAAGTCAGTCTTTTATTTACTGTACTTTAGTTTTAATAATAAAGTAACTTATTGACATAAAAGATTAGGATATAATAAGTTTCACCGTCGACGCCGATAGGAAAGATTGAGTGCTAAATTTTTGTTGTCTCGGTGGCTCTTTAAAAATATTTATTGTTCTTGAAAAACATACTTTTTATTCAGATTAAAGTTTTATTTAATAAATTCTGACTGTGCAGTTTTATTCACTTCGTCTAGATAGTCGATAAATGTAACGACGCAAAACTTCAATATGAACTAACATATATTCGATAAAACAGTATTAAAGTAATATTTAAACAAAACTTCTATTAGTATTGTTGAAAAAAATAGTTGTATACGAAGTATTGTGTACGAGTAAGTTAAATTTCTGAAAACATAGATTATTTATAGAAAGTGTTTGGATTTTACATTAGAAATAGTTTTAAAAAAATATTATAACTATAATTAATGTATGTGCTGTTAAAATATTTTATATAATATTAATAGTCGAGGAGAAAATATTTTGCTAAATTCTTATTAAAATTATTAAAATGATTGAATTATATATATATATATATATATATATATATATATGCGTATGTATAATTTAAAATTTTAAATTCATTTATTAATATGGCAAAAAGAAGAAATATACTCAGTTTAGTATTGAGTAATTTTCAAGTATTATCCTCTAAGAATTTTAAATAAGATTATTTTTAATTAGGTTAAGTACTTCTTACTATTTAAATTTTAATACAATGTACTCATATGAAATTATTAAAATATTTAATTTATTGAAATGAATATGGAATTGAGACCTGATATATAAATTGTTCATTAATTATAATAAGTTATATTTATAAGAAAAAAAAAATCGCTGTTTCGACCACACTTTAAAGTGGCCTGATGGACATATCTCGTGTAATTAATCTGATAATAAATATGCAGTAAAGATAAAAGTGAGATCTTTCATTGATCAAATTGTCTTCTCATTTTATAGTTTAAACAATGTTGAATATTATAGAAAATAAGAATGTAAGTTAAATTTACACTAAATGTGATTGTAGATAATTTACGAGTACATCTCCTTTAATTAATCAAATTTTAGATTTCGAAACAAAATGGTTATCTCAATATTTAAATATCGAAAGATATAATCTTATCATTTGACTCAATAATTTTACTTAGTCCATATTTCACTAATTATAATATAAAACTGAGGTACAATAATTGAATTTCATTATATAATTATATAATTTAATAACACTTATAAATTATTTTACATTCCATTTATATAATATAAGAATGTTTTTATCAGAACAAAACTCATTGCATATTACATTTACGGTACATATAAACATTAATACATGTACAATATGTTTGGGTGTAGTTTATTTTATTAAAATCACTTCAAATAGTCATTTGCCGTTAAAAGAAAATTCAATTTCTGTTTAATTTTTATTTTCAAGTATTTCACTTTCTTACATTATATACGAATGTGAAAGGAGGAATAAGCATATACTACACTCTAAAACACTACTTTTGTGTTTAAAATCTTCATCTAAACTTTATCGCACACCAAGTTTAAAGAGCGAAACCAGTAAGTCTTCATAAACATACGGTAATGTTCTAAACTAAGTGAGAAAGAGGACAAAGAACTTGAAAGAGGAAGAGAGGGAGATAAAAACCTTAGCTATATAAAAACTTCTTAGGTATAAATGTGTTTTTCTTTTATGCATAATAAACCTGGTATTTTAGGTCCGTGTGTTGCGGGTGTCGTAGGCTTAAAAATGCCTAGGTACTGTCTATTTGGAGATACAGTAAACACGGCATCGAGGATGGAGAGCAACGGCGAAGGTGAGCCTTTTATAAGTCATTTTAACATTTAATTTTCAACAAACTGTCCTACTACTACCGCTGTACTAGCATTTGTATCTCTTGAGTGAAAGTATTCAGACGGCTGAGTATACATAAACATATACGTATTACAGCCATACAAGCCCGGCATTTTTTTTTTTTTTTTTTTTTTTTTATACACGCCGTACATAATCCGATATCATTTTATACGATATGTTGATCCTTTGAGTAAGATTGAGTAAGATTGTAAATTTATGAGGATGCGCTTGGCTTTATGAGGTGAGCTTCAATATTCCATTGACGATAAGGTCGTGCGGTGCTCTAATGGAAAGTGTTGATAAGGATGAAGGAGGGATGAGGAAGAAGATAATCCGGGCAATTAATGAATGAATACTCGAGCGATTAGATAGTGAAATAAATAAATAATAAAATAAAATAATAATTCACTTACGGATAAAGTAATTCGTAATGTTTTCGAGGTATGATGAACGCAAGATTAATAAAGAAGAAAGACAGAATTTTAGTTGTTTGGCATAATTAAACTACAGACCGCTATGAGAATCATGTTTCATAAAATGGAATAAGAGAGAGAGAGGGGGGGGGGAATTAAATTGTAAGACGAGGCAAAAATAAGAGATAACAAAAGTAAATGAACCTTGAAGTAAGTAGGAAGCGTAAGGAGAGCTAACTGGATAAAGAAGTAATTATTACGGGTATTAAGAGAGGTAAGTAGTCGTTACACAACATGTGCAGAGTAGTGCCGGGCCCGGTTAAACGTAAGCTCGGCTTAGCGTAGTTGAGAGCCACTGTGGTTGGATCACTGGCGCTTGAGCTGAATCCTCGAATCGTTTATGGTTTGCGCGGATTCGGTTGATCGGTCGGCGGCGGAGTTCGGCATTAGGCTCGATCAACATAAGCTTTAGCGCGCAGGCGCACGCGATGCTTACACTCGAGCCACTTCCTTCCTAATCGATCTTTTCTATTTCTTTTCTTTTGTTATTCAATAACTGTATACCCGTGAGCATGAATAATATTGCTTGAACATTAGTATGAGCGAACTTTTTTTTTATTCTATCGCATTGGTTAAACCAAGAAGATCGAGGGAAAATTATTGCTATGTATATATGTATATAAATATTATTATTATTTCAATAATACCGCTACAAAGAAGCTTTTCATAAATTGTAATTTTTTGTAATTTATTTCTCTGCATTATTTACGATATGACGGATTATTTAAGTTTCTTTTAAAATCTAATCTCATGTAGCATTGCTATTATTTTGTTCAGTAACATTAATGAGCCAAAAATGATCAAATAATAATGTATGTCATAAGCAATTTCAAATACGATATCGAATGTACTCAAGATCTCTCTCTCTCTCTCTCTCTCTATATATATATATATATATATATATATATATATAATTATTTTCCCAAGAATCACTTATTAATACGCATTGAAAATACAATTTTAAAAAGCAATTAATCTTTTCAAATAAAAAAAAAAAAAAAACACTATGTAGAAAGTAAAAATCACAACTATTCAGATAATTTAAAGAGTATATTGTATCCAATAAAAAGTATTGTGTAACTTGTGGCTCTCGAGAATGATTATGATAAATATATTGTCGTACAGTCAATCAATCGTTGATTGAACTATATCTATCGAATCTTCGTTATATATGGGAAAGAATAACGAAAGTGATATTAGCAATAAATTATGTAACGTAAAGTTTTCATCGTAAAAATAATTCGGTTATCGTTAATGCAATTCAGCAAAGTACATCATTCACAATGTCCAATCTTTTAACGCGTGGCAACAATTCAATTATTAGAAAATAATTTCGCTCGTGTAAGAGTAAAGAAAATGAAATTATAACCCATTGAATTATGCAGTACTGGTCTTACTCCAGTTCAACTATGCTAACGTAATTAACGGATGACATTTTCCGATTGAACGAATCCGAAACGCAAAATCATTTAACCGCTTCCTTTCATCGCTTCAGTCGAGCGTATTTTTCGTAGTAGAACATAACGAGATTCACAGAGAGCACACATACAATATTAAAGAAAAATAATCTATAATCGATATATATATAAACCATTGAGAATCAATTGTAGATTTTTACAATTATAATATACGTTATGATAGCCTTACTTTTCGCCGTCGTATAAAATAAATTTAGGTTAAAATTACGAGTATTATATAAGGAAATAACAATGTATGCAAATATATATATATATATATATATATATATGTATACCTTAGTATATCGATAATCTTCGATCATCTCTTTTTTAACATTTTTCATTTTTTTAATAAATTGACTACTCTACTCTTAACCGATGAAAAAGGTTGATGAAGCAATTATTGGTAATTCGTGTGACCTTGTTACTTTCCTTTCGTCAATTTATCTCTATACATCTTTTCAAAACTATCCATAGTTAAAAATAGGTAGGACTTAAATAATGTCATGTACATAAAGTGACGTCGATGTCCGATTTCATGCTATTCGTACGGTATAAGGATCATTATTTTTTAGGTAAGAAAAAAAAAAGAAAATTATTTTCAATTTACAAGCAGTGAGAATTTTTATATATAAATACAAAATTTTACTAAATGAAGAAGTAAGTTTGTTGTCTTGAAAACGCGAATCATTCTTTTTTAATTACAAAAATTTTTATAATACTTTTTATAATGTTCATGAATTTTAAGAAACGTATATCAGTGGCCTTGCGTATTCATTTTCTTACATAAAAATATAAAGTAAGACGATATGAAGGTATTTGAAAACCACGGCTCGGTCATGATTATCTACTGTAGGATTTTGCGCTCATCTTTTACTTTTTTTTCACCTCGACACTTGGCGACTTGCAGTCATAGTTAAGTAGGTCGGGGCATACGAAAGCAGAAGCTTTCATCTACGCGTGCTTAGTATTCGTTCTCGTTTTTTTTTTTTTTTTTTTTTTTTTTTTTCTGACGAGAACAATGACGACGACTTTCCAACCGTCGCCTTTATTTCACCAAGATGAAAAGAAAAGGGATCATTGGGAAACTATTATGGGAATGACATTTTTATTTTTATTTTAACTATGCAGATCATTGTATAGGAGCTTGACGCACACTCTTCTACCTGCCCAACTTGCTCAATTTAATTTAATTACGATACTGAAATTCTCTTAAACCGACGCTTTCGTACTAAACACTAACTGGCCTACTAAACTCCACTTGTATAATAACTAACCGTGTCGTTGTAGTGATGAGTATGTGAGGGACGCAATTGTTTTTAAAGGAAGCTGATATTTGCAAAAAGTCATCGCATCGTTGCAGTGTGGATGTCTATTATCGCCAGAATTACTACAAGTACATTTTCACTTGCAGCAACGAGTAATCCTGCGAAATTATTGTCCATTCCTATCACACCCTTATTACAATTAAAGTAACAATGCTAATAAGGCAATGTAAATAATGTTTTGCGTTGCTTGGTCGTATTTATGAAATTTATTAAATTTATTAAATTTATTAAATTTATTAAATTTATTAAATTTATTAAAAATTATAATTACCATTAAAATACTGAGACAATCTTGAAATTATTTTAAAATAGAACTTGCTACTCTCATAAATATTAAAGCTATCATCATTTCATACCTACTGACGAATTCATGAATAAATTTACAATTTGAAGCAAGATCAAATCAAATAATGCAAAGCAACAAGTTTGTCATATCATTTAAGTGACAAATTGCTTCATTATTATTTATAATGCAGCCGTCGGCACTATAGCCAATAATAACCAATAATAATAATAGAAACAAATTGTTGTGGAATTATATCGTATGCAATATAAGATCTCTAAAGCAGTGACGAATCAATAATAATTGACGTACACGGTACATTAAAATAAGAAATACATGTGATAAGTAAAATGTCTCGTAATAAGTTCATTAGTGGCGATTGATTTTAAAAGGAAAAATTAAACAAAAATTTTGTCGAGGCGAATCCAACAAAGCTTTAGACATCATCATCGCGTAACACCATTATCCAATTGTAATTCATTTCCTCATAAAGCTTTTCCTCCAAATCAACAAAAATCTACAAATGACAACAGCCAATCAATAGATTGCGGAAATGCTGGAGAATCTTTTACGAGGTAGAGATTGACTCGTAACGTTATTGTTTATTAAAGAGGCAGTTGGACTTTTGGAGATAATAAGTCAGAAATCGCGTCATAATCGCGATGATCACGCACTGTGTAGTGGATAAGTGGGGAATTTTGCCTGCTGATCTCACAAAAAGTACAAAATATCCGGAGAGGCACTCTGGCACCAAAAACTTCGTTACTTTGAACTTTCCGACATTGGTAACTTGCCGCGCAACTCGCCCTCATCACCGCGAATATTTGATAAGAAAGTCCGTGCGTTCTTTTATTTTACATTACATATGTTATATTCATGAAACACGTGTCACAAGTTTGTTGTTCTCAACTTTCCAAATATATCTTCGATAGTTCAAATAGTCGAGTGGATAAAAGGGTGGCATCAAAGTGCCCAACTTGAGTGAAATTTGTTTTGAAACTCTTTCGAATTAAAGATTAATTAAGTTCAGCGGCAACTTTCCAATACTCGCTGATGTATATGCTCAGATAGTAAGTACAATTGTATTGACATAAATTTAAGTAAACAATCATTTTCATAGCCAATATATTAATATAAAAAGAAAAGTCTGTGCATTAGAGCATCGATAAAATACTCGTTAATATTATTAATGTCGCGTCGTCGCTCGATACTCACTTGGCAAGCTTTCATTGGGATTTTCTTCGTAGTCCTACGTAATATCATTTGTAATCGTAGAAAGACTTTCGTGGAGTTACTTTAGCGTTAGAGACTGCGTGATTTCACATTTTATTATTTATGTATCGCCACTACTATTTGATTTTCAAAGTCAATTAGAGCGTTGATGTACATTTTATTTGATAATTTATGGCCTTATAAATATGCTAGATGGATGGAGCACAAATCGTAGAGTTTAGCTGATTATATACACATACTTGTCTTAAATAGTAAATATCCCTCTGTATCGCATCCTTGGAATAGAAATTGAAACGCGAGAGAACATAAACGAGCAATTTACTTGTTAGCCGAGAAACAATTATTTAACGGGCTAAAAGACCATCGTTATTGCTTTCGTATTCGTGTGCCTGTAAGCAATATATACGAGTAATGAGCAATGTAATCGATTTGTCCCATGATTACATTTTATGCTAGATTCTTTTTAATATAAAAAGAAGAAGGAGCATAATAGTCTGAGCGCAACTGAATGAAAATGAGAATTAGGAGAAGCTAGGAGAAAATAAAAGAAATCCGAATTGCGCATAATACCATGTCTCGAAATTGAGGGAAAATAAAAATGGAAGCAGAGTGAAAAACTTAGCCCAAGAAAGAATATCGTGGGAAGCGCCTATTTAATTCATTATATGAAGAGGGGGAGGGGGAATGGGGGGGGGAGGGGATTAAAGTGAGACAGTTGGAAAGATTGTACTATTAAAACAAAGATTTCGTCGACTGGAATAAATTTAATTTAGCCTCGTTATCTGTAACTAAGTAAATTGAAAAGTGCATACAAAATGATTATTAAACTTACTATTTTTTTTCTCCTGCTTTTCCAAAAGAACTTCATATTAATAATTCATTTTCGTACGATATGAACAGTCAGGCAAATAATACGTATTTACAAAAATACAAAACTTATACAATTCACTTTTATCGAATTGGGATGCCGAGCGGCGTTTGATTACCATACCATTGTAAAAACATTGTAAAAACATTGTAAAAACATTGCAAAAAATGTAAAATATCTGTTAATCTATATTAATTATTATTTTATCTAAATTTTATTTCTTCTTGATTGTTAATTAAATATAATATCATACGATTTCTGCTCTTAACGTATAAAACATAAAAGTAGGAAAAATACCGGCACAAGGCAAGTTCTTTTCCAATAGAAAAAAGTTTCTTATTACTCTTGATTTGTATCATTTTTTTTTTTTTTTTTTTTTTTTTTTTTATCAGTGCCAAAGTAAAACCGTAGAAACATAAAATTTGTACAACAGTACATTTCCAATGCCCCAACAGCACAAACATAGTCATTACACGGCTACGTCTTATTTTTAGTTGAATTAAATAACACATGACTAATTTTTCTCCTTCCTATTTTCCACTATCTATTCAATTACATAATATTTACAATAATAAATAACTGCAATTGTCTGTCTGTACTTTCTTATATTTCCATAGCCCTGAAAATACACGTAAGTCCAAAGACGAAGGAAATACTTGATACCTTTGGGACATTTGATCTTGTTTGCAGAGGAGAGGTTACATTGAAGGTAAACTAAAAAGAATTCTTTATAATATATATTATTCGCTTGAAATATTGCGAGTAGGAAAAATGTTTGCATGGGACTCTATGTAGAAAAATTTTCATTTACTTGAAACGCGACAACGTTTAATTATCACGTAGAGAAGAAATATAACTTTTATAACTTTTTCTGCATAGTGAGAGTGTTAAATTTAATCATTATTTAATTCAATAATCATTTAGCAAAAGTGTGAATACATTAATGGTAACGCTGTATCTGTCTTTGCTAAACCATAAGACTTTATTATATAGTCTTATCACATAGCGTACACCACTAATGATGAAAATTTTATAAGTTATAAGTAAGTAAAAGGTAACATAAAAGGTTTATTTTTATAATTATAGAATTATAAAATTTATTACGATAAAAATATAATTTATTACAATAAATAATACATATTATATTTGTTGAAAAGGACGAAAAAATTATAAAAATTATAGACCTTCTCATCCGACTTCCATATGTAAAATGCTTGAAATAATATTGTAATACGATAATTTATATTAACGCATTACTTCATTTTTGCCGAATCTCAATTATCAATATTAAAATTATTATTAAAACAAAAGAATACAAAAAATGTAATAACAACGCATTTGCATTACCATCGCGTGTACAATTTTTCGTAATCATATTCCATTGGATAAAATAAACTACTATTTCATTCGTCAATATATAAAGGATAATGCATTTTTAAATATTCACATGTCCATTATTTTAATAATACATAAGAAATATGCACGAATTGCCAATAAAACGAAAATTTATTATTATCAGCTTTACACTAGCCGATTACAGTGGTTATTGAAACTTTATATACATATATTATCTTTTGTCTTTAATTAAATTATTTAATAATTATTTTAAAAAATAAATTAATGATACTTGTTAATAAGTAGTTATTCATTATTATTAATAATTAATATATACTTAAATATTATTTACCGAATGGAATTAAATCTCATTTGATACGATAAAATCTATGTGTTAAATATAAAATTTGCTCTACGATTAAAAATTAATTCTCATCTATTATGAATTTTCATAATCATAAAGTACACGATGGAAAAGTACCTTTAAACATCACACGGAAAAATCATCTGTTAAAGTACTCTATCTACTCTCATCATATTTTCATTTTATGATTTTAAAGTACGTCGTAACTATAATGAATTTATGAGGTACATAAATCCATATTTCATATTTATGATTAAGATAGAAAATGAATGTATTTAGCATTATTAAGATATCAAACCTATCTTAGATAATAATTTTTAATAAGAAATTTGTTTAAACATATATGAGAAAAGACATTTTTTTTTTAAGTAATTTTAAAAACACTGCTTTAAGTTTATGTTGAATAAGCCAATTCATTACCTTGTAAATATTTACTATTATTCATCATAATCATAATGACAAAATATCGTTTCCTATGTCAAATGCTCTCGTTATTATTTTTAATATTAATTGTTCTTATAGACAGCATTATAATATATCTTTAAAATTCCATCAACGCTGAAATATTATCTGAACTGATTATTTTTACAGCCAAGGTTTATATTATTATATAATTCACAACGTATGGTGTGGAAACGGTATTTTGCAAAAGAACATATATTTTGAATATTTTTAACATATAAATTGACTCCGGCAACAGTACTCATTAAGAAAGCTTTTTATAAAAAGATGCATATAACGCAGCTGATATGTAAGGGATCGTCATGCGATCAAATGCCATCAAATGACTTGCCAATAAGCTAATAATTTTCCCTAAAACTTAATT
Source organism: Ceratosolen solmsi marchali (assembly GCF_000503995.2). Lineage (NCBI taxonomy): Eukaryota > Metazoa > Arthropoda > Insecta > Hymenoptera > Agaonidae > Ceratosolen > Ceratosolen solmsi. Next base: position 4,099,407 of record NW_011948422.1, read on the forward strand.
GCCATTTAGTCCGAAAATTTCATAAAAGGCTTTTTTTTCTTCCCAATCGGAACAGGGCAAGGGTAAGATGACGACGTACTGGCTGATTGGCGAGAAACCCCAGCCTCAATCGGAGAACAACAACGTGCAGCAGCAGCAGCAGCAGCAGTCGCGTATCAACTCCAATCAGATCCCAGCAATTTCGACACCCCGGCACTCGATCTATGGATCTCCATCTCAATCCGAGATGGCTCAGAATCGCAATCTCGGGACATTGACCGGCAATGGGGCACCACCTCTGCTCTCGCCCTCTCATCATCACGTGTGCGGCGGCGGTGGTGGTGGCGACGTTGGCACCGCTGGCATCGGTGGCATTACTACTTCCATTGCTACTTCGGTAATTGCCCAACAGCAACAGCAGCAACAGCAGCAGCAGGCGAGTAACGAGACCCTACCAAACCATAACGTGGAGAGCAGCGCCAATGCACCTCTGCTTCTTCCCGTGGGCTCCGCACCCTGAGCCAAGCCGAGGCGATGAATCGACGATGGGGACATGCGTGAAGGGGATGGATATCGAAAGCCGGGGGGAAACGCCAAGTGCAATGTTCGCCGAACCACTACCGACGTCGCCCTCCCGCTCCCCAGGATCGCGGGACTTCGGCGGTGCTTCGGCTGTCTGCGTGGCTGCGGCTGCGCATGCGTCGGCCAACAGGAGACCGATGACCGCGACTGCCAGGGGGAGGATACGCCGAGAGGGAGGTTTGGCTAATGCCGGAGACCGTTGCTTTTTTATTGTTCCTTGATTTTAAATTGAGATTGCGGAAATGGCGCTTTGCGATCTATTTGATCCGTTGGCCCGTCTTTCCCCTCAACCCCATCGCACCACCAACCATTCACCCCATCCACCGTTGCCCCGCTTTCGTGAACACTGTCAATTTAATGAATATCCCAGAGGGCTAATCGTCGATGGAGTGAGAATAGGCTTTACCATACGTTAAGGCGCTAAGAAAACCAAACTCTGATGGATGATTTTGTCACGAGTACCTGAATTTTAGTAATGTTTAAATGCGATTTTAACGAGAGTACGTGCGAAGCTCAATAAGGAGTGTCGATAGATAATGGAGCTTACTTTCATAAACTTATAACTAATTCGGTTTATTTTTACAAGCACAAGCAGGAATAAACAATTTAAAGCTTCAGTAAATTTATACGACAGGATAAAATCATTCCTCAGAATATATTTAGAATTATAATGAATACATTTTAATCTCTGCTACTCTGGCTTGTTTGCAACTGCAAACTTTACAAACAATTAAAAGAACTTTCAAATTAAGAGGAAAGGCACGGAGCCTCAAAATAAACTATTTGAATGTATGTATGTACGTAGTTACGCCGAGTTTTAATTTCGAATTAACATTATTTACGATTTACTGCGTAACAATTAGGGAGAATAGAAATAGTAATGGCTTGCAAATGTTAATGGTAAAGCTGTCAGAATTTTGTATTTTATTCCAAGAGTGACGAAAGTATTAGCATTATATTCCCTCGGCACCTCTACGTTCCATAAGCATCTGCAAATCACAATGGTTATGACGAGCTGGCAATAGTCCAAATACTTAAACGATATATATGTTATTATTTTATATTTTGAATGTATTTCGTTATAAGCAAAGATGTAGAAGTAATATGAGCATTCAAGTTTTGGAAATTATGAAAATAATTTCTCTCAGCAGCATTGGAAACAAATAACTCTTCTATTATTATTATTATTATTATTATTATTATTATTATTATTATTATTATTATCATTAATATTATACGTTATATATTTTAATGCAAAAGATTAATAATGGCCTGAGTGATTTTAATGATGTTATAAATATTATAGGTATCGGTCAAATATCGTTAATACTATATTAAAGGAAATTATGTATTTTTTGAATATTATTTGACAATATAATCAGAAATACGTTATTCGTAATTCATATATTAAATTTTCGTTTGAAGCAGGTTGCCAGACATATTTATTCGGCAATATTTAAGATTTAAAATTGAAATTTTTGTTGAAAACTGACAATGGAAAAATTTACATTTTTCGTGTAAATGAATTTTTATATATTATTTTTATAAAATTCTCATTACGTTTGAATAGTTATAACATAATTATATATTCCTGAGTAATTAATAAATATTGATGAAATATCTTTTAAAAATACCTACAAAGTATCTGAGTAATATTCCGATCAAAAATATATTTAAATTCGAAAAGTAAAATATTTTTGGCCCCATGCCCTAATTTTTAAGTAGTCGAATAATTTATTCATACTTTTGTATATATTAAGACATCACTAAATGTCGTACGAATGGACAATTAATTAAACCTCATTTAAAATAATAAAACCAAGTTAATAATGCTCGATAATATATTACTTAATCCTCTATTAGATATTTAATCGGGTATATATTTTCTTTAAGTATATTACTTAAACGACATCTAATTTGTACATACTTGTACAGAGAAATTTAGTTTCATTTACATTTGTGAAATTAACATTTCTTTTAAACAATAAAAGGCTTATGATAATATTACTTCCTTAACTTTGAGGATATGAAATACGAGTGTTGTTAAAAAGTGTTCAATTAAAGAATGTTCTTGGATTTTCAACTTACAATGAATATATTCAATGACCTGTTAACATATTAAAATAATTATTATAGACATTATTTAATGAAATGATAGTTTAACGTAAAAGTTAATGTTAAAGTTAGAAAAATTACGCTAATAAAATGTCATATACTTAGGTAGCGAATAACAGCAGAATAATCAATGAACGGGTACACGTAATTAAGTTTTAAACGATCTCTTTACATAAAATATTAATTAGCTGATAAATTCTAATTTGTATTTCGAAAGACGTTGTCGACAAAAAAAAAGTGTATGAATGAATTTAAGCTTATGAAAGAACAAAATGTTAAAAAGCGTTTTATTTCATCTAAATGTATGATAAAATCAAACTTAACACAAACGTCTCAACTAGAAAAAACATAAAAAAAACAAAAACAAAAACAAAAAAAAACAACAAAAAAATAAATGAGAAAAAAAGGAGAAAAGGTGAGTCACTAAAAAGAAATGTGTCATAATGTCTTGGTACATTGAAATTCTTAATACAAAAAATTATGTCGACATTTGATATTAGTTACGTTAACACACTGATGTCGAATATAAAAAAAGGTATTGGAATCATAAACTACCATTTACACTTAAAGTCGAGAGCACACATCATAAAATCAACAATAAAATAAAATAATGTTCGACGAAATAAATGCTGAAAACATGCGGCATTGAAGGTAAAAAGCATAGTATCGAGATGCTTGTTTACATTTTTATGTTAAGAAGACACTCAATGAATCGTGTTGCGTTACCGTATTCGCCATCCTTTACTAGCAGGTGCATCTATCACCTTTTATTCGATTTATCGATCAATACTTATAGAGATATTCGTTACTCATATCGAGAATAAATAGAGTTACCGTTTCGATTTTCGTCACACTCCATAATTATACACGTGACACGAGTAATTTTTTGCAATTGCTAATTTTTCAAACCGTTATGTACAATACTCGTCGAAGATGAATAATTAAGAATTAATTTTCCGTAATTTTCTCAAGAAATTTCTCCCCTTGCGATCGAGAATCCTTATCGTCAGCCTTTTGCCTTTTGACGTATGGCTACGTTGTACGCATTGATTACCAAATTGAGTTTAAAGTTCCAAGACTTTCATTATAATATAATAGGAAAATTGAACTATGTATTCAAATTGAAATTTATAAGGTTTCAAGTGGAAAAGAAAATGGATATAAAGCATCGATGCCAATAATTTACCTTCGATTAAAGCTATATTGCGTTACGTAGATTTGTATTGTATGAAGAAAATGCGTAAATGCAAAAAAAAAAAAAAAAAAAAAAAAAAAAAAAAAAAAAGAAAGAAAGAAAATGACGTAAATGAAAGAAAAATGAAAGGAAAAAGACAAAAAAAAACTACATTATGCTGGTAATATAAGAATTTAGTGAAAAGTATGTTGATTGAAAGAACAAAATCCTTGTATTTTCTATAAATAATGTATTATAATCCAGGAATAAACATACATCTACAAATTAAAAATGTAATTCTGTTTAAAGAATGCCTACTTAAAATATATTAAAATACATTCGTTAAAAGAACAAACAATATTTTTATCATCAAAATATCTCGGCATAACTCGTTTCTCTCTCGATAAAATAATTATAGCGAAAAGCCAAAATCTGTTTGTCACGTAAGAATATATTATTTCAATATTAAACTCATTAATTCTCGACTCGTTAGTTTACGATAATACACGTATCGCACGTATTGCAGGTGTTGCAGCTCAGCACTAGTTTAATTTAGCCGAACATGTGTCATTCCAATGTCGATTTTCCATGCTGCGCACACGATATTCCGCGTAGACTTAAGATTTTAATTATCATAACAAAATCATATATAGTATAATTAAATATGGAATATAATTCGTTAGCGGTACGATGTATAGGGGAAAAAAGAGATGAAAGATTAATTATAATTAAAATGATGGAAAGAGAAGGATAAAGTTGAAGAGATTCATTTACTGGATGTTACAATAAATAGAGAGATGCGATAAACAATAATGATAATAGAAGGAGATGGGAGGAAAAAAAATTTTTAGATTCAATGTATAGACCTTTTACTCTATAAATGTTAAGTCGCAAAGGCTGGGCCTTCGACGTTTACCCGCGCCACACGCACACGCACACGCGCACGCAAATTGCACATATATACATAAATACCCACCCGCACACAGAGCCATAAACAGACGCACGTATACATACATACCAACATATATATATATATATATATATATATATATATAATGGTAGTAATAAAATTACCTCTTTTTCCCTGCGTTTTTTCCATTTTTTTATGTTTCGATAAATAAGGATGCCGATGCCAATGCACAAAAAAGGGTTTAAGTAATAATATCATCGTAATGGCATGCATGACATATTTCAGATAAGTAAATATTCGGTATGCCTGGTGATGCACGTATACGTATGTGTGTATGTATATGTGAACGCATGCGCGAGAGAGATAAAGATCACGGTAATGGTGTGGATAGTGATACATCGCCATCGGTCTTCTGACTTATACATAAGTATAAAATTTAATAGCCTAAGTACCGAAACTCTTTAAAAAAAATAATTAATAAAGACAAAGCTATAAGTATAAGGTTTAAATGTAATTATTATCATATACGTGCGTACTTAAGCATGTAAATGTGAAATGCGAAAGGTCATAAGCCGCATTTTAGTTAAAATGCTATACATGACAAATGGAAAATAAAATATGAATAAGGTGTAAGCCTCTCGATATTACGGAAATAAAGTTCCATGGTTTTCGAAAAGTTTCTATTTTTATTCAACACCTAACCTCCATTACACAAACACATCTCCGCGCACACACGCGCGCACACATGCATGACTATATATATATATATATATATATATATATATATATATATATATATATATATATATATACGTATAACAAAATGTATAAAAATTTTTGTGTAGAATAGCTAAGAAAGAAGGCGACACAAATATAAGAAATATTGATTTTATTTTCTGGAATTTCTAATTGTTGCACTTCCTTCTTACTTACTTCATAGCGCACATTATGCAATACATAACATCACTTTGGCAGATCTCAAAATACGGCGTTGGCGAATATCCAATCGAGGTATGTATTGACACGCGTATAAATACCGGGTCTACCGGGCACACCGCAACCGATGCCCCAGGATACGATGCCGATGTTCACCCAGCGACCGTTCTTCAACTGATGCATCAGTGGTCCACCAGAATCTCCCTACGACAAAGCGATTTTTTTTCATTAAAAGGCCGTTATTATTTAGCCACTCGTCTTATTGCAATTTACATTGCTGAAAGGACGAAAGCGTTGAGTCTCGTTTACAAGGACGTTGCAGTAAGAGAAAAGCCAAACTCAAACGTTTATTTTGTTGGAAATTGCTACTGCCTTTTATATATTCGCAACATCGTTGCATTTAACGCTGTAGCGAACACTTTAAATTGAAAATTTTTATTACTATCCGAATTCACGATCTGCATGTTTTGTACGGATAGCTGAGCTGAGTAGAAAAAAAAATTAGGAGACTATAATGGCCTTGATCCGTAGCGGATGTTTATTCTTTTCAATTTCAATTCAAATATTCGCTCTTACGGATTTACTTTGCGGCACACTGTCAAACATTTCGAAAGGAGTAAAAAATTTTACCTGACAGGCGTCTCCATTACCATCGTAAGCCCCGGCACATATATGATTCGTAGTTATTTCCTGCGTGAACCTCGTGACGCATTTATCTTGTGGCCAAATCGGCACATTAACTTCCATGAGAATGTAACTGAAAGCGCCGCCATATGTAGTGGTGCCCCATCCTAAATTGAAATAAATTGTCAATAAAATTCTGGCATTTGCAATAAGACCTTAATAAATTATGTAAATTTAGTTAGTTGAAATAATAGTGCGAAAAGGACAATTTACAATTTATCGAGTGCATTTCCATGGTATGCTTAATTTTCTCTTTAATATAATATAATGTAATATATATATATATATATATATATATATATATATATATATATATATATATAGACGAAGACAACGTGATATGACAGGGAAAAAAAAATTTATAACTTTATATTGCCAGTGGAAATAAGATCAGAAACTTTATGACTCAAGTAATAAATGTTTTATAATAATACAATTTACCAATTCAGTTTAAAGTATTGAAAATAAAATTAATTATGAATGATCATCAGTTACCGACAATTATTGCTAGTTTTCACTTTCTCAAAATTGTTTAATGAAAAAGTTAGGGAGAAAATAATACGATAAAGTTTTCATGGACTTTTGATAAGATATTAATATTATATTTCTCAAAATTAAAGAAATGTTTATAATTTGTGAGTAATTTTTAATATTTCGCTTTACTGCACACTGTGATAAATTAAATCGATAATAACATTGATGATATCTAATTGTAGCGAGAAAAATAAGAATAAGAATAAGAATAAGAAGAATAAGAAGAATAAGAAGAATAAGAAGAAGAAGAAGAAGAAGAAGAAGAAGAAGAAGAAGAAGAAGAAGGAGAATGAAATTTAAAAAAGTCTTCGACGTAATATTAACTTTTCGCGTTTGTTGAAAAAAGTAGGAAAATTATTGCTCGAGTAATCTTACCGATAACAGTAGCCTGTTTATTTTCAAAAGCTGCGCCGATTGGTGGCAAACAAACCGGCCATATGTAGGTATTGAATATTGTCGGACGATTGATCTTCAAAATGGCGATGTCGTGTTTATAAGTAGTCGATACGTATCCGGCGTGGATGCGAATTTCAATGACTTTGAAGTCTAACGCCCGCGTTTCGTTACGATATCGCAAGTCGTACTCCCCTAGTCGAATTGTTATATCTCGCGGAAGTTTCCTAGGAAAATTAAAAAAAGATATATATATATATATATATATATATATATTAGAAAGCTGCTTCATTTGAAAGGATTTAATGAGAATGGATGAAGAAATAATTGACGTAAATAAAATAAGAGAACAATTTCATTCATTGTTCTATCTTAATCAGAATTTTACGAAGTCTTATCGAATTATATCAATTAACTAATACGATCAAATTTCATTAATATCTGGTTATTTAATTATAAATTTTATTATCTAAAGATAGAAAAGTATCGTTTGTAAAGATATGTATATATATATATATATATATACTGGCTATGAAAAAGCACACGTATGATCGAATGAAAAAGAAATGGTAGAAACATATTTACTTTAATAAATTAAATTTGTAAAAATGATATCTTTTCATAAGAATAAATGCATTTTTTTAAATTCAAACGCATACATAATTTAATATATATTTTCATATAGCTTTACTTACATGCATATGTATACGTTTTAAATTATGATAAAATTGTTAATAAGAGATATTTAATTTTTAAAAGTAATTATTAAGCAAATAATTATTCCGATTTTATTTATTACAACTTATAAAACTAGATAAATTTTTATAAACTAAATCATTATGTTTTAGTGCAATTTTAAAAGATATGAAAAATTATAGTCACGTGTTTGATAATTGTATTGGCCATTCGAACTTTTTTTTCATAAAAATAAAAAATCACTTTACTAAAACCAGCGACTTATATTATGAGTTGAAATTGTGCATCAAGCAAAATTTATCACTTAAGAAAGCTATAAACATACGTAAATCAGCGGATTTTTAAAAGATTATTATTTTACTGAAATTAAGTAAGTGAATACAAGATGTTTGAAAGTTAGTTTATAGGAATTGGAAATATACATTATTTCGAATTAATTGGAGATTGTATTGCTTTGTGATATTGTTGCGAAAAAATCTTCTTTAAAATTGAAAAAAAAAAAATATTATATTTTATGACAATGTAAAATATTGAAAAACTCCTGATATCTGTAGAATTAAAATTTAGAAATTTTTTCATCTTCAATATATTCTTCGCCGTTTTATATGCTGCATAGGACTTGTGGATTTCCATAAAATATTAGAGAAATTTATACGGTAAAAACTAACATAAAAACTATATATATATATATATATATATATATACTTTTATTTAAAATACTTTTATTTAATCCATAAAAGCCAAATGTTTAAAGTCGTAATAATTTTATGCAATTTAAACTACGCTTAGAAACATTTTGGAGATAAAACAATGTTGACGCTTTTTTAATTAAATACAAGATTTGAAAAGAAGACATCTTGGGCTTAATAAGAATTACAACTCGAGGGGATGACTTGTAATTAGGTCGGAAAGAGGCAGCAGCATAAGCTAGTGAAAAATCTTAATGAAACGGATAATGAAATCCATGCTGCGAAGCCCCTTTGGCATTCTTGCCTCATCCTCTCGCCCAAACTCTAAACTAATAAACATCGTAGAATTTCCTCGGACGCTGTATATATTATATTTTTAATTAATATTACACGATAAATACGACAGTAGTATTTATTCCGAAAATTCGGAATAATGATATAATTCTTGGAGCGAGGAATTCTAGAGAGGAAGAGTGGCACACTCACCGATGAACGCAGTGGGCGGCGGTCAGCACGTGCCGGTCGGTGATAAGGACGCCCCCGCAGAACTGCTCGCTCTTGGTGAGGAGGGCCGCGATCCAAGGCCACTCTCGGGAGCTCGTGGGTCGGCCGCCGGAGACGCGACTCTGATCACGGGTGCTGAGCCCGCAGCCACGCGACGCCCGGACCCTCCTGCCGGTCTCACCAGGCATCATCAGCGTCTCGTCCCCGTCGGCTGCAAGCACCACCCAGTACTCAGGCTTTTAACCAAGTGTCCGTTCGACCTTTCGCTCGCGTACCTTTCCTTTCGCGCGTTTCCTTTCACGGCCAATTAAGCCATAATGAGCTTCGACAGTGCCGATGTCACTTGGCGCTCTCGAGCATTTCATTAAAGCACTGCGGAATCCTTCGCTTCGACACTTCAGGCAATAATTCTAACCTTATTATTGTTGAAGCTTCGCGTAAGTAAGAACGTAAGACCGATTTATTAGCATTGAGTATTGGCATTTCATAAAAGAGAGAACAGCCGCTAATAATAAAGCAAGTCGGTAAATTATATCTTTCTTATGCCAAGATTGCATTTAATTAAGGATCTTATATATACTTTTCATTGCCTCGAAGAATGGATCCTAGTAGTAGTAATTGGGTCAAAATAATTGATTTACGTTCAAAATTAAAAGCAAATTACGAATTTGACGTTTACGGAAGGAACGCTCTTACAAATCGTTACTTTTAATAACCTTGGCAAAAATATCACTCACAATCTTACGAATCTTACACAAGTTTATAGCACAATATGAATTCGGATAGTTTCTTGCTTATTTTCGTGGATAAAAATGGGTCGCGCGATATTTGTGGACAACATTTGTACTTTAGCCCCGTCGATATTACAATCGAAGAATCTCCGATTGTAGATGAATCTTCGAAATAATAATCTATAGATTATTTATTATCGTTAGACTATTACGGTCCTCTTGTTGCATTATACGGCAATTTAATGTTACGCAGATAAGGAAGGCTTCCTGTTTACGAGCTCGGCGAATGAAAAGTTAAAATTTGATAAACGATTGTCGGATGCGGGGATAAGTACATCTCTTGTACAGAAGCCTCGGTAATTATTCAATTAGTGAGCGAGGCCAATGTCGCTTATCGTTAATAACATTTATTATTATCGTGAGTGTGACTTACTTGCGACAGCGGGTAAAGAGCCGGCCAAACCTCCCGCGGGTAGTGCATCTCTTCTGTTAGGATCGTTGGGCGCGTCGTCCGGGCAGCAGATCCCTACGAATCTTTTCCACAAAAAGCATACTTAAGTTTGATAAAGTCCCGCGGCACTTGACCATCGGGCAGGCTGACTATAATATAAGAGGAGCGGGCACCTACTGATTCTCAATCACGCACATGTAGTTCATCAAGCGGGGGAAATTGAATCGGATGCCGTCGTCTCCGCAGCTGGACAGATGTTTGCAGTGTCCGGGTCTACTGCCCGGCGCTATGCACGTTTGGTAAGCCTTACTGGGCTAGGGAATACCAATGCGTGAGATAATCCGCTGATTTTGGAATTTTTGATTGGCTAGGGTTGGGCACCACTGGCGGGCAGAGCCCACGCGGGGGGCCCATTAATGCTGAAAGTAATTCTTCGAGGCCGATGGCCGAAAAATGTCGGGATAAGGTATCGCGTCGTTCCAAGGCCGATGTGCGATCATTGTTTATTCGCACAAGATATTGATGGATTTTATTATTATGATCGTTAGCCTGTGCTTGCGGAATAGGGTTATGTAGGAATAGGGTAACGAAGCAGGCGGAAACTAAATTGCAAAGCTCCGATCTCTCCGCTATTGTTAATATCCGGCCAATACGGGGGCGTCAATGTTGCTACTAATTATCGTCAAAATCTATATTTATTTGAATTTATTGCCTATTTTTTTAAATTGCTTGATATTGAAAATTTATATTGACGATATCGTGCAAAATCGTGAATGTTTATAAACGGTAAATGTAAAAAAATTTGACCAACTTGTTTGTTGAAAGCACTGGATCACATTGACGAAATATCAAATTACTATTTAATTTCGTATTAGTTCCAATGGAGAATGTCTGTTCACACACACATTTTTATTATTTGATATATTTAAATATCTAATTTCTATGCTCCTAATAGTATTTGAATGTAATATAATAATTGTTTTATATTTCCATCGTATACCATCGATCACGAATGCATGTCATCATTAGTAACTTTAAGTATATATAATATACCGGCGCTATTTTATTATTCATTGTTATAATGAATTTATATTCTCTATTTAATATTTAGTTACATTTAAAATCAAATAGTAGCTATGTTTTAGGCAATATTTACACATAGAATTATCACTATATTGGCTCTTATTACAAATTTCATTCGGATTTGCTTATTTTAATTACAATAGTTTGCTAATATAACACTCGAATTGTATTGTAATTTTTTCATAAAAATTACATTAACGATCAGCAATCTCGCAAGATTAAATTGTTATTTGAATACAAATTTCTTTAACTACAAGCACAACATTACGCAAACGATCAATACTTACCAATTGCGTATTTTTGTCAGGTATAACATTGCGTTTATTTCGAATACTTGACGGAATATTTGACTTGAAGCGTCTCCACGAGTCCATTCCCGAATCTCCATGAAAAAGAAAAAAAGTAATAACAATTAAAATTTAATACTGTTTACTGTTTACATGTAGACCAGTATCTAACATACATTGTAATAGATAACAATAGCGAAGATAATTGTTTATCGGCGTACATTGGACGAACGTTTCCTTTTTTTTAATAAACCCGATAAAATACAAAGTTCTCTGTATTAAATTCTTCATTAAAATATAAATCATTTTAAAAAATTTTACAACGTGCTGAAAACATAGGGGTTCCGAAAAAACATTAATTTCAATTTAACGATATTTGCTTAAAGCCTTAATCGTACATGCCACTTTCGTTTGAATAAATCCGTTTAAAAGCTGCGTCATTACAGATTTCGTTCTTATTTTGATGAGTATTTTTATCGGAATTAAGAGTAAAGAATTAATTCTACTTGATATATTAAAATAAAATAATTATCTTGAAACAAAACTACTTACATTCTCCCATTGCTTAATACTGTCGTTTAATATAGCAATTTATTTACTTATAAATTATTGTCAACCTTGATAAATTATAATAATACCATTTCATCATTTTAATTAGCAAAAATTTTGAATTTCCGTATTGTTGAATTTACATGAATAACGAAAATGTGACAGGGCATATCGTAAGCAAGATCGAATGTGGGATATTTTGTCGAATTAATTGATAATTTAAATTTAATCAATATCTGAATACAAATTATTTTCCCTAGAGCATTTATTTAAAAAGTTATTTAAGGAAAATTGCAGGTATCTTTATCAAAACAACAATCACGAAAAAGCCTAGTACTTCAAACCCTTAAAATAAGAACACGAATATATTTGTATTTTCGTATAATAAATATAATTAGTTCGTAGATTAAGAGAAATTCTATCTAGTAACTATTATCGATACAATATAATTTTTCGCATCGCAAATTTGCTTACTTCAAGCATAATTCATTTATTCATCAAGTACAACTTCAAGCACAATTCATCAATCATTCAAATAGACCCTCGTCTATTTGGCACGATTCACGCAATAAATAATCAAATATGCAACTCTTTGAACATCGGATGAATTAGTTAACAAATAAACAATAATATCGGTCATAAATTCTCAGAAATTATAACTTTCTATTTCCGATACTCACAATAAACGCGAATTCCATTATACTTTCCTTTAGGATAGAATCAACGGTTGTCTCTCTCTCTCTCTCTCTCTCTCTCTCTCTCTCTCTCTCTCACACACACTCTCTTTCCTTATCCTACCACACTACTAAACTGTAGTAGAAAAATCAATGATCAAATCATGTCCTTGCTCCTTCCATATTAATGAGGCACGCGCATAAGACTCTTTGCGAATAAATGATCGAGTGAACGGGCATTTCTAATGAACGTCAAGTTACTTTCCAACTCCCAGAATCGCATTCCCGCTCGTCTCGAGTGTCCTCAAAACTTGCCCACTGCCCTGTTTGTCCAAGTGCAAAGTCCACCGACACGACCACCTTAGCCCTCGATCCCCGTACTCACCGAAAGTCCGCCCGTCAATCTCGACTTGGTTTGCCGCTAAAGCAGCGACGAGCACAGCCACGACAACAGGAAGTCGCGCCATCGCCGGGAGAACGAATGGCTCCAGCTCCGATCGCGGCTCCGACACTATGAGATCGTGCAGGATGTGCCCGACTGGCTCACGGGAAACGAACGACAAAGTCCGCTGCCGCGGCTACGGCTTATATAAGCGACGCCTGTCGACACATTTGCCTCACTTGCGGCTGAGTATCGCTGGTTGCGTTATGTTCAGGGGTCGTAGGACGTTGTCCGTAAATAAAAGGAACATGGGAATGGCGTAGGTGATAGTGTCGTCATGGAGTCCGCGACTCGCGTCACACTCCTTATCTTACTTGGCTGGCTGATTTAACGAAGAGGGAGATTTTATTGTGGCTTAGCCAACGCCTCGCTTATCGGCTACGATGAGAGCATTGTTTGCTCAAACGCGTCACTAAAGCGTCCTGACCGGGATTGCAGGCTATGCTATATATAATAGTGTGTTAGGTCGTTAGCATAAGTAAGATGAGCTGGGCAAGGGAGGAAGCTGTATCGAACGATGGAATAATTAACGGCACTGTGATTAAGTTATAGAAGAATTAAAGCTGCTGCGGTGCCGCGAAGTAGTCTATTAAAAGCTGCATTAATTTGAGTTACGATGTCTTGATAATACATAATTGAAAATATTTTCATAACGCGTAGGTAGCCTAAGTAATTTGGCGAAATGAGGCGAATAACGAAGCGATATTATAAATGCTCGAGATACAGTCTTGTAAAATCGATAAAATGATTATTGTATTAACGAAGACGTTTACACTTGTTTTCAATCCGTTATAAATAAGTGACAACAACAACGACGACGATGACAGTAGTAGTATCAGCAATAGAAGCAGAAACACCACCAACAACAACAACACCAACAACAACAACAACAACAACAACAACAACAACAACAACAACAATAACAATAATGATGAAAAATAATAAGTATAAGCACTAATAGTGAAAATAATTAGATAAACGAGCAAATAATTAATATTAAACGTATAAAAGGTAAATATGCGGTATATAACGAGTGAAAGCCTGCTCGTATGATAATTTATTAAACTAGCAAAATTAAAAAAGAGGAACATCGCATAATATGAATGTAATTGAATCAGATTTAAATCGAGAGACCAATTAGTATATTTTTCATTGAAATCTTCGGTTAAAAATACTTGTCGAGATGGTCATTAATGTCAGCTTACTGATAAAACTATTTCATACTAAAATGTTTAAAGCTAATTTTGTATTATAAACTCTAAAATTGTAGTATTATTTTTATGGAAGGTTTATAAATAGGAAGAAATACCTAAATGATATTAAATGGTGAAATATAATATTAAGCAATAAAGCTTAATTAAGGTAACCTAAAAATATTTTATAATATGGAAGTCTTTCAGATATACGAGTATTTATTTATTTATATAGTGGCGAGTATAAATAATTCACGACATTACAAATATAGAAATATAAAATCTTCTTTATACTTTTACATTTTATGATTTCAAAAGATTTAATTTCATTTGTAACATTATTGAGTATTAGAATCTAATCGAATAAAGGGAAATAAGTCTAAGGCGGATTCGTTTTAATATAAATAATTGCAGTATTTGTTTGATGGGTTTATACATGGAATTACCTTACAATTAAGATCCGCTTGATTCCAAACTTATTTACAGCGATAAACTTTCAATTAAATATTCAATTGATTAATTTTAATTACAAACCGTTTGTATGGATTTCATTCCTAATGTTATACATGAGTTCACATGGGGGGGGGGGGGGAGAGGAAATAATGATACAAAATATTATATGTTTTAATTGCGTGATAATTAGATATGCATAGCGATGCATTTTCACAATTTTCATTCATATAATAACATATTTACATGTAGTGCAATTAGACTTATGGAACATTTAAAGTTCATGATGCGGATATTCATGTTATCGCTGTACGTATATTTTTATATTTTCATAATATAAAGATCAATTTCTAATATCAATCAAAGTCTGTAACTATCTAATTATGGGAGTGCTAATTTATTTTAAACTATAAAGACTATTATACCGACTTCGTCATTGGCAATTCTCTACAAGCATAATATGCACTAATTCACTAATTATATAATTAACATGAAATCCACTCGGATAGAAGTTGTATTATACATATTTACCACCTGTCATTATATTATTATTCACTCCATTTATACTTTGAAGTTAATCACGACTGTCTCAGATGTTCTGGCAGCTTAGAGCTATTAAAATAAGTTAATTTTCCTAATTAAAAATATAATTGCAACAGCAATTAACTCGTGAATAATGAGAGTCTAAAGTTTTCGTTTCATTAATCTAAAGATTAACGATTGTTTCATTTCAATTGAAATGTGGATATAGGCGTAACAAATTATTTTAATGTGTCAACAAAAATAATTGACAAGTGTATTAAAGAAATTTCTTCACGATTTCAATTGTTCGATTATCTTCTCTTGCATTGTTAATGGATCTTCGTTATAATATAACGAAATACCTCATGATTTTATATAAATATTTCAATTAAAATTAAGGAATTTAATTTCAGTTTTTGTTAAAAATATGAACAAAAATTTTCCTCTATTCTATTCTTCATATTTTCATATATAACATATGTTCTTATACATTTGTAAAACACTTATAAATCATAAGACAAGTAATAGCCAATGTTCCACTTAAATACAGTACATTTAGGAGAAATTTCATATTGTTTTGGGATCGTGAAGAATTGCAACAATAACCACTTGAAACTCTGTGAATATCGTTGAAATAATCTTAACGTATTTCCATTGTATTGATTTCCAATACTCTTGATATTAACTTTAACCAGTATTCTTTTGTGCATTGCCAAATGATAATAGCTGTATTGAAGTAGTTCCTTCCCTATTTTTGTTGTCAACCGCATATTCGGCTAATTTATTAATTATGATTAATCAACTGTCGGAATCACTGAATTTTTTCCCAATTACTAATGTTCACAGTCATATGACCAATCATTATGCATTAATAGTATTTACGTTTTCTCGCTACGCTATA
Source organism: Ceratosolen solmsi marchali (assembly GCF_000503995.2). Taxonomy (NCBI): domain Eukaryota; kingdom Metazoa; phylum Arthropoda; class Insecta; order Hymenoptera; family Agaonidae; genus Ceratosolen; species Ceratosolen solmsi. Next base: position 4,115,886 of record NW_011948422.1, read on the forward strand.
AGATGTATAATTTTGTTCATTCGGATATTTGTATAAATAGAATATTTATAATAACCACATATGTAAAGAAAAACTTATCAATTATCACATGCTCTTATACATATGCACATAAACACGAAATAATTTTTTTAATATACACAACAATTATTTTAAATCTCATAAAGAATGTTTGTGAAAAAATAACTAGAAACAGTATTATTTTATTAATTATGATTATTAATTACTATGGGTATTATTGCATATTATTGCATCGCATTAATTTATGATATTTCTCATAAATTTACGGTTATTCACAAATCTAAGGCTATAAGTGCAAAACGTATAAATTGCAATGGCCAGTACCATTTTAACATTAATTTGAGTATAAAAGCAACGTTTTCACATTCTTTATAAATATAAATAGACAATTAATTGGAAAATACTATTTGATAAAATAGAAGCATTGTTTTAATTATATATATGCATGTCTGTAAAATTCGTTCAAAATTCGTTTGTTTATAATTTTTTCTATGTCGAGATCACGATACATATTGCGCAAAATAGTTATCGATTTATGCGTAATTATGTCGGAATTTTACATTTAACATTAATATTAACATCATTATTGTAATAACTTGCATCATTAATTTTTAATTGCATTTATTCTACTTAAGTCAATTTTTTTTTTTTTTTTTTATATATATTCTATAATAAACATCTAATTTACGTGAAATAATTAGAAGATTAACATTTCAAATATTACGATAACTTTTTTATTTCTTCGAGCTCAATCAAAGTAAATATATATTAATGTTATGTGAAAAAAAAAATTAAAATAAAATTTTCAGGAAACAATTTTGAATTATAGAATCTACTAATGAATTATGCACGACTCTTACAGAACAAATAAAATTAATTAAATACATCCCGAGTGTCTAAATAAAATTGTTTTTTTTATTTTTCAAATAAAATTTTTCGTATAAAGCTCTGACATTAATTAAAATTCTGTTTTAATAAATATTACATTGGTATAATTAAATCAGATTGACATATATGTATAATAATAGTCATTAAAGACTACTTATGATAATAATTTAGAATTATAAATTTTAGTGAAACTATAATTTTGTTTACGATTTATTGCTTATATAGAATAGATTCATTATATTATAATAAAATTAATGTTGCTTTGATTTTGGAAATAAAAATATTTAATTCTAAATATATTTATGTAAATTTTCGCGTAGCCATCGTCGAATTTATTGATTATACTGATTTTTTTTATTTGTTTAACTACAAAATCATCCATGTTAAAAGTGGGTGGTCATTTGGAACTCTTAATATCTAATTAGGTAATATGAAAGTATACATGAATATTTCAATAAATCTTTTAAATACGTTAAAACTATTTAAGCAAAGGAAAACCTTGAATTTATATAAAAAAAAAAATAAAAAATAAAAAAAAAAAATATTTACATTTTACTCCCTATAAAATTCCTTAAAAATTATCTCAATCATTGTCATTTACCTGAAAAATCATTTTGAGTTGGTAAGAAGCACGAAATAATAGCATATTGGTTGTATTCATTCTTAAAAGTAATTTAACACACTTATAATAATAATATTATAGTGCAAAACCATAAGTAAGCAGTAGAATATAATATTTTTAATTTTTAAATTTTATAATTTGTTGCTTTAATGTTTCAAGAGGCTTGTCAATCAAGGCACATATGTAATAAATATTATCGTTAACGAGCAAAAAGAATTAAATCGAAATAAACAGCCATTCGAATAGCAACGTGCACATATATTATTCAATATTAGTATTATATAATAAAAATTGCTCGATTATTATTATCAGAAATACTATTAAAATATTTTATTGGCACGCGCGTTTTATCGACTTCAATTTCCCATAATGTCGAGGATAATTGAAGCCATTTTCGTCAATATCTTCATGCTCGCTAAATCGACGCTAAACTTAGTACTTTGCCCTCGCATCTCTTCTCCTCGTAAAACTGACATAATGCCATGATGCTTAATTTTTATCTGTTGTTTCGGTAGGAAAAAACACGGGCCTTGTATTTTCGAAAAAGTGCAGGGCTCACGGAAGCTCGGGCGTGTCGAGCAGGCCTGAGAAAGTTGTTTTGAGATCCACGATAAATAGTAATAAAAATAATCATCGGCGCGCGGAATTTGCAGCAAAATTAGAGACGTCAGAGGCACGTCAGAAGCGAAGGGGAGGCCCGGGCCCAGAGATAGATACTCGTACATACGTTAATGAGATCCTGGCGCCACTGGGCCTTTTACCTGCGTGACCGAAATCTCGGTTCGTGATCTCGAGTCCTCCACTGCTCCCAATTGAGACTCTTAAAATCCTCTTCAGCTCGGTTCTTTTCTTCGAGATTAGACGAGACACTCACTCGTAAAGGGCAGCGGTGAAGGTTTGGGGAAGAGGAGGATGAGGAGGAGGAGGAGGAGGAGAGGGCGGATAAACCAACGGTTTTTCGCGAGTAATTCGAAGGAATAAACACGTCGTATCGGTTATGACTTTTTCATGATTATATGCGCCTGAAGCAATTGATTATTATGATTTTGGCTGTAAATGAGGTAAAGAAGGTTTTTTTTTTATTCAAGTCCTTTGCTAAAGAAAAAGAAAAAGAAGAAAAAAAGCATCGCTTTAAATTCTTGGGTTTAATCTATAATGATGAACATGAACCTTTATAAAGTAGAAAGTATTAATCATTAAATTAATTTCAATATTTATTTTAATATCCCGGTAGTGATAAAAATAAACGTTAGCAGCGTTCATTAAATGTACACGATGTAAGTGTGCGGTAAAAATGACTTTTTTGCGAATAATTAACTTTTTTATTTGGCCAACAGTAACGCAAATGTTCTCGTAAATTATCAAGTAGCAGCAGATAATTTGATATTTATTATGCGAGCTCGCGTATATTTGAAGATGATTCAAGAATATGTAGATTTTGCATTTTAATGGTTATGCAAAGTATGAATTAAAGAATGCGTTCTTACATCGGACGCACTCGAGTATCATTCGATAACCGAGACAAAAAAAAAAAAAATAAATAAATAAATAAATAAATAAATAAATAAACAATGATAATAAAAGAAAAATAATAATAATAAACAAATTAAAGGAAAAAGAAAATGACATAAAAATATCGGTTTTTCATTTTATTTTGGCACGATAATACAAAAAAAATCCAGCTAAGCGGATTGTATTACCCGCATTGTATCATCGACGGTTTCACGTCTTCTTCATCATAAGAGTTTTGCGCATGCATGTGTAAATGAACAAGGTTGTTGGTGGTGAACCACTGAATAAATTGAAGCCTCAAAAACACTGTGTAAGAATGGACGAAGGAGTAAAATAAGTAAAATCTGTAATATTTAGAATGTTTCAAAGGATAATATTTCGCCGCATCCAATATAAGGAGAGCGTACAATGAAAACAATGTAACAGCTTTCTTTGTTAATGTATTATATTTTATATTTATAGCAGATAAATATTCACACTATATTGAATATATTGTACATTTTACAATTATTAATGAGATAAACAATAATTAAGAATACGAATGCATTAGAATGGTTTTTAAAATAGAAATTTTTTTTTTAAATAAAATTGTCGTTTCGTTTTAATAGAGACAAGCTGTTTCCTATCTATGAATCTCGATAAATCAGCAGGGAAAATTACGATTATTAAGCATTAAAATCAATTGCATAATTCGACGTTGCTTTTCTTCATTTTTTTTTTTTTTTTTTTATTTTTTTTTTTTATTACATTATCTTTTAACGCATTTATATCCTCTGACGAGTAAATTATTTGTATTTAAGATAAAATGACTCTTATTTCATTCAAATATAACGGTCATAAGATAAAAACGGAGCATAAGAAATAATTCCCTCGCTTTATATAATCATATGGTTATTTTACTTCTTCAGAGTACACAAATCTTTATTGTATTATTGCATGTGTGATAGCACCCAGTTAAAACGAGTATGAGACTCTTATCTATGGTTTATTGAGTTCTTCGAATCTACATGAGATGTTCCGCCAAAAGAAGCTTATCGTTATTTTAAAATCTCGCTGCTCGAAAAAGAAATTTCCTCAGATTTTTCTCAAAGCTCATTTGCACCTCTTTGTCACGCGTGACTTTACTTTAAATCGGTGACTCGAATTTTCTTCCTTTCGTTGCATTTGCCTATTGTAAACATCAGTCGTATGTTTGATTAACTGAAATCGCTCGATTACTTATATCTTTTGGCTTTTTCGGTTTTCTCTTCATTAGCTAAAAGTCTCTGAAAAACATACCATAATATTATGATAAAAGAATGATTATTGCCGTAGATGCTACAATAATTGATTGATTTAAAATAAGAAAAAAAAGTTATGTGATATTGTATTCAATAATAAATCCTTTTAATATTATAAAGTAATACAATAATTTACAGAGAAAATTTACACCTAAGCCAATGCGTTTATTTAACATATGTATTTAAATAAGCAATTCATTAGATATTTAATAATTATATACGAGTGATTTCAAATAACGATTTTAATCAATTGGAATGCAAGTATTAAGAGCTAACTTACTAATCATTATAAATACTTTGTTATAGACACTGAATTTTCAAAGCGCAAGCACCAAAAAAAAAAAAAAAAAAAAAAAAAGATGAAGAAAAAAAAGAAGCACAATAATTTCTTCAGTCGACATGTGTACCAAGCATTTTCCAAATTCAACCAAAAATTCACGATGGACGAAAAGCCCCGTGAAATAACTAAACTCGACGATTTTCAATATTTATTTTAATAAGCTTTAGCATAAGAACTATATTAAATCTGCGTGCCTGAACCCTACCACGCAAAGAATAAACATCAAATAAACTTTACGATTCAAAAGCTAGCAACAGAAGGTTGCGAACCGGTCACCAAGAGCGCACATAGTGCCAGTGAGTGCAATATTGAAATCGATACGCGCGTTAGCTTTAGCGAATCTTCCCCCATAAGGATGCCGAAACTCCACCAATTGTGTCTATCTCAAAGTATAAAGTATTTGCGCGATGCCGCCGAAGATCCATCTCTCCTACGCTGAAATCCCGGTGAACGGGCTCAGGAGCGGCTACGGCGGCGGCGACGACGACGGCGGCGGCTGGGGACGAGCTTCCCGTCAGGGTCCGTGAGGTCGATGGTGTACTTGTTTTCATCCATCTGCTTCGTCGTGGAATTGTAAACGCGCTCCGTGCGATAGAGAGTATTCCCGATGACGACGTCTTCCTGGTCAATGTAGAACGGGTCGCCGTTCTCATCTTTTCCCGAGTTCACGTAGTGCGCGCTGCTCCCACTGCCGCTGTACTTCAAGGACTTCATTGGACTAACTCCTGTTCAGAACAAAGCGACTTGTCATTTGTCTGTTTGGTGCAAAATAATTTGACGGCCGACCACTGGAACTTATGGATAGTAGTGATTTAATGGTCGAGATGGACTTTCCTTTTAGATAATCTTAAAAATTTCATGCTACTCGTAATTATTTACTATGAAGTTAAATTTGAGCATCGAGCACTATGGTATAGTTCAAATTTTCTTACAAGTAATGGCTAATAATCACTGCATTCATCTTTTCGTTTTCATCGATGTATTTTGCATTTTGTCCGTAATGAGCGTTTAAATTAATGTACAATTAACGTAATTGTGCCCGATATAATATATGTAATAATTGACGTGTTAATTAAATAAATAAATAAATGTATAATTAATGTACATAAAGCTAAGAGATTATTCGAGAAGACTATTAAAAACTTCTGTATTAAACGTTAAAAAGTTTCATTCGTTATTGTTACATGATCAATGATGATGTAATGATTGAATTTAAAACGTTTCTTTTAACTTTTTTCCTTTTCCTTCAAATTTCCTGGCTCATAGGAATTTTATATACTTATAGCAATTACTTAACACAACTTGTATTAAATTCTATTAAGTTTCGTTAAATTTCATCAACGCACGCCTTCAATTCGTTTGAACAATATCTGAATATCGATATACATTAATTAAAATATTCAATGCAACTGAAATATATTATATTATCGCGGAAGAAAGTCTATTGAGTAAGTGTTGTGAGGAGCAGTATTAATTTTTTTTTTGAATTCGAAATAAGATTCGGCTATTAAGAAATACATCCACATAATAAGATTCGTTAAACATATTAAATAATGAATTTAAGAAATTTGCAAATACGAGTGAAACGAGCTAAATGCAATTAAATGTCATTAGTATATTAAAAAAATTTACAAATTGTCATTATCTGAACTATAAATTAAGTATTAAGAAAAAATCTAAGCTCTACATCAGTAATTATAAAGTATTAAAAAAATTATTTGTTCTAAAAGCAGAAATTTATCTATGGAATCTTTATATTTATATAATTATATGTAACAAATACATGTAAACAATGTTTTATATATACAATACAAATAACTAATAATTTCGTTTAAATATAAAATTCTACAGAGGAAATAAAATTTTAATATTGCCTAATACTTGTTATCAAAACATTAATTATTCTGATTTAATTACAAACTTAATGCAGTTAAATACGATTCAGATAAGAAATCGGTATAAAAATTTAGAATTTTATTAAAAAAATTAACTGCTACATGCCACCACAAATTATTAACGAAGATGCAAATAATCAAATTATAGTTTAATTTAGATTACACGAATTTATATTAAGAAAAAGATGAAAATGTACATTATCTATCAATTACAGAAATAAAGTTACATATATTTAAAATATTTACATAAAGAATTGATAATTACATTTTTAATTATTTTCTCTCAATTAAAATAATTTGATAGTAAATCAATGATTAACGGTTATGCTTATATCGTTTGCTTGTATACGTTAATTATTATGTGTTTGTTAAATCCATTTCACGGTGCTTAAAATGTAAAGATTCTAAATTGAAACATACACATAATGAAAAAAAAATTATTAATACTTTATCAAAAAATGCATTTAACAATTTAATTAGTAAGATAAAAAAATGAATTGTTAAATTATTTTCATGCTTTATGACATTGTTATTATTATTACTTTTTATAATGTCAATGTGCGGATACTAAAAATTTTTATTTCAAAATCTAATTTACATTTAAAGCAATAATATTTCTCATTATTATATAAATGTACTCACTGTCAATAATCTTTTGTCTCTATCTATTTATTACTCTATGCATGACTAATTATTCATATCATAAAATAATTTAATATTGGTCTAATAAAACTATGTTTTATACAAACATATAATATATATTGCTTTTATTCATTAATGAATTAATCAATTTTAACCTTTAAATCTATTTAAATCTACTCAGTTTCAAAGATAAATATAGAATAAAATGTAACTTGCAGCATGTATACTAAAAATTGTAATTAGCAGTGGTTTGGCTCGACTGGACTGGAGTCTCTCGAAGCGTATAACGCCGAATCAAACTACGACAACCTGACTGACGAGGTCACTAGGCCGCAGGTTAGCCTACGTTAGTCTCCATCATATCTTTACGACGGTTATCCTTCACGTCCGCACTGATTCCGTTATTTAAAATTTTGATAATACTAGTTTTTATGTAGATGAGAAAAATTACTATATTTAAGACTATTGATACCTACACAACCTAAAAACAACTCATAATTTGGTAGGGGGGGGGGAGGGGAGGGGACAATCATTGTTTATTAATACCCAGCTTATCTCAATTTTAATAATAAAAAATATTAAATAAAAGATTGTAAATTTTAATAAATTAATGTTTATAAAATAGCTACTTTTTAGAAGTATCTATAAATTTAAATATGTCAAACTTAATAGTAGATTGCATATATTTTTATTAGCTATGTAAAAACTTAGTTAAAATTTTACAACTGAAAATTTTATTATTTATAGATGCTTAAATATATTTTTCAAATAAAATGTTTCATATATTTCATATTTCATCATATATTCATAAATTCACATTCTTTCAAAATTTCTTTTAATTGAAAACAAAAATTAAACAAATTGCGTCTGTACACACACACACACACACACACACACACACACACACACACACACATATATATATATATATATATACTCATGAAAATTGTGGTTAAAATTCACTCCTACTTGTCAATTTATGTTGCATACACTATTTATGAATTTTAAATATTAAATACAACTCATAACCCGTCGTTAAAACTATCTTCGAGATAGGTGAAAATTTTGTATAATCGATGAAACTATATTATACAATTTGTTTTTAAACCATTTTAATACAATAAATTAATAATCATTGTCAAATTGTGCTGTTAAAGTTCTGTAAATTATTACAGTATTTAATCTTCATTCCTGAAAAATATTTAAAGTATTAAAAATTTAATAAGACAGTTACAATAGTTTATGAGATAAGACGCGAATATTCTGGAAGATCAAGCGGTCATTTTCATTGTTTCAGATAAGCTTTGATATAATTTTAATAATGGAATATATTATGCATCAAAAGTATTGATAATATTTTAAGATTATTAATTAATTTCATCAATATGAAATAATAGATAGTATATCTGTTTAAGCATTAAATGAGCAATAGTTATGTTATTTTTTAGTTTGTTTCCTATTATTTCATAAATTGCTCATCTTATAAATGTGATTCATTACTTAAATGAAAATTGAAAATAATAATGTGAACTTTTCGTAATTGCGTAAATAATTAATTTCAATACTGCAATATAATATAATACAATAAAAAAAAAAAAAAAAAAAAAAAAAAAAAAAAAAAAAAAGTCATACCTATTCAAGTATAATTTTTGATTTATATTATATTCTACTTTCATTTTTAGGGTTTCTAACTTATTATATTAGCAAATTGTCTTTAAATGGTCTTTATTCGCACTTCTTAACAGTTAGCATTAATTAACTTATATATATATATTAATACAATAAATATTATAGATATATATTATACACATATGACATTATTTTGCTTTTTCTAAATAATCGCTTATACATTTCACTAGTAATTCAATAGTAAATGACAAAGCGTAAAACATTTAAGAACATTGATATAAAAAAAAGTTAAACAATAATGATCAACGTTTTGGAAAAATTAGTTTATAATAAATTTAAATAAAATGTAGTGGCACTTAAGCGATAAAATTTATTTTGAAACAGAAAATTTCTTTGTGTTGATTAATTTAAAAAAATATTTATAAACGGGGGGTGGGGTAGGGTGTGGGGGAGATTTTATTTGCTAAATTTCATGACTATAGCGTACAAACATATAAAAACCAACAGCGTTCTGTTTCTCACGTAATTCCTCTACATTTTTAATTATCAAATATATAGTTACTAATACTATTATACTTATTCATGATTAATATGAAAAATAGTTTAAAGTTATTATTTTTAGAAAACATTAGAATTTAATTACAATTTCTTAACAAATTTATCAATATATTTAACAATTATAATTAATGCATATGCTTAAGATTATTTTAAATAATTTTATGTAGCATATGATTTAATTTATGGTTGATTATTTATTTAAATATATAAATATGTAATAAATAAATATATTTTATTTCCAAGTAAAATATTCGTGTCTAAGTAAATGATTCGTGTCTTATGTTTTATTTTGTTTTTAAATCTCCGAGTTCATAAATTAGGGTATTATTTTCAAAAATAAATCTGTAATTAAGTCAGTGTATTTTATGCCCTTTGAGTTACGATAAATTGAAATATTTTAATATATTATAAATATATTTAAAAAATTAGATAGATAGTAGAGATGATTTTCTTATTACATTATTTAAAGTAGAAAATATTTTTTAATATAATGTTGATCAGTTTATATTAAAAAATTTTTTTAGTATTTGATTTATTTAACATCAAAAGAAGTGGATTGGCTCACGTATACTTTGCTGCGTATTATAAATAAAAGTTTCAAGCATGGTTTGCTCCAAATTTTTATTTATTATTATGAGATCCCCGAGTTTAAAGGAAATCTTAAGAAAACTCGATAGAGTTTGAAAATAAATAATATATCTATGATTTGATTAAGTTTTAGTTTTAATACAACATTCTATTTTTGAGTTCCTATATTAAAATTGTCGCTACTTAATGTTTTTAGCAAATTTTCAAATATAATTGAAATCTAGAGTAAGCAATACCATAAAAATGGGGAAACATCAATATTTACTTTCTATCGAATATATAATATTTAATTACTTTACGTATGTAAGCACATGAGAATAAGGAAACACATACCTAGAATCACCTAATCAAACCTCAATATACACCAATAATATATTATATATATATATATATATATACATATTTAGTGCATAATAATTTTGATAAAAATTTTAATGTACGTATTTGTAAACAATCAATAAAAATATGATTCTACTCAATTTATTCAAAATACATTAGCTTTTATGTTTAAATTTGTATTTGAATCAAAGAATATTTTTAACGAGAAATAACTAGAATGCTGAGATGCTAAAATATAATCATTAAAAGCGAAATGTATCGCATCTCTTATTAATGCGATTCAAAGATTATTTACATGAACAAAATAGCGAGAAATACAATTTAAATAATTAAATTTAGATAATAATTTATTCATTAACTTTTTAAAATAATTAAATATTATCGTTATTTAAATAATTTAAAAATAATTAAAATAATTTTATAAACATTCATCATAAGACAGTTATATATTGTAATTATATAATATACAAAAATGCAATAATATTTTTTAAGCGAATATGTCTAATATTAAATATTTGTTTCTATTTAACAAATTCTGTGGAAAATTACAAAAAAGTAACTCATCAATGCCAATTACTTATTTATATAATATTTGCAACTAACTATACTGTGATGCAAGTATTATCGATTAAATGTAAAACAAAATTATATTATAAGTCAAATTCATTATTAAAATAGAAATAAAATATATCATTAAATTGATTAAAAAGTACAATATTTATAACACTTAAGTAAGAAAAAAAAAGCTATCATAGATAGCTATCGAAGTTATTTTATGTAAAGAACATATTATATTCATATAATTGATAAAACTGTAAGATGATAATATATTTAGTAATCTGTAGATTTCTTATTTAAGTAATTTAAATTTAATGTTTTTTTCTTCTTAGTTACAATATTTAATAATGAAATTAAAAGTTTGGATATGCTATACAATAAAAAGAAAAAAAAGTCTCCTTAAGAGATTTAATTTTATAACGTATTCAAATATAAAGAAGAAAATTGTTGTTTATTAATAAAGAAATGATGTAATGATACATGCAGAACGAGACTTAAAAATTAATATAATTTTTAATCTTTAACGTAATTACATTTACCAAGACAAATATGTGATCAGTAGTGGCCTATTAAAATGCAAACATTTGTGAAAGAAATTTAATATAAATAACGATATCGTAGTAATCCGAGGGTGAAGGATAACCGTCATAAAGATATGATGGAGACTAACGTAGGCTAACCTGCGGCCTAGTGACCTCGTCAGTCAGGTTGTCGTAGTTTGATTCGGCGTTATACGCTTCGAGAGACTCCAGTCCAGTCGAGCCAAACCACTGCTAATTACAACTTTCCTAACTACTTGCGGAATTTCATCCACCTAATGGTCATCTCCGTATTACTCACTGCCTACTAACGTGTAAACGCTCATACATTCTAACTCCTTTGAGTTTAATGAAAATTATAAAAAAAAAAAAAAATAACATGTATAATTAGAATAGACTCGTTGAGAATTGTTTTTAAAACATTGACATTCGTTAAAATTTTTCAGCCCAATTAAGGTGGCAAAATTGTAATGAATTCTAGTGAAATATTGTTAAATGATAAATGATATATTGAATGACATCATCTCAAAAAATAATATCAATAATAAACATGGCTCGTTAATAAATTATCTATAATAAGTTCGTCAGTCGAAAATTTAATACTAAATATATTACAAGTATATAGCAAGTATACACAATGCAGTTTGTCAACTGAAAACTTTATCTTCAATAAAATGTATGCCTGAATAATTCATAGTATAATGTGCTTAATAATATGTTGAGGTGAGAGAGAGGATATTAGTAAAGTAAAATATTTGTATGACGACCGATTAATGCATTGAATTTGAAACAATTTTAACGTTAGAAAGTTCCTATTTGTTTCGAATCTAAAAACTTATAATGTAAAAGATTTTGTATTTTAATTTGCGCAATATTTGATCGTAAAAATTATTGGCTTAGCCAGCTAAGGTATAAAAACGAGAGAATGTTTTTTCTAAATTAAATTACAAGGCGTATCAGGGCTCACTCTTATCTTCGCATAATATTTAAATAAAGAAAAGAAACCTCTCGGACCTTTCGTAGCTTTCTTCAGCGCGGCTGCAGCCATCCCCTTGGCTCGTGCCACCTCAGCATTCACATTCATTTGTATTTGTTTATTCCTACTCGCCACATCAGCCAATATATCCGAAATTAAATCCGCGGTGACCATTATCTTCCCTCGATTGGTGCTACGTGAAATATAAATTCATAAGAGATTAAATTTCCGTTGTAGTAGCGGAATATTTATACTTTGAGTGCGCTATACTGTATTGATAAATACGATAAATAAACTAACGTATTATTCGCGAATTTACGCGAATTATTATTGTATAATAATAATAATAATAATAATAATAATAATAATAATAATGATAATTATAATAATAATGATAATGATAATGATAATAATGATAATGATAATAATAACAGATATTTCATCAATTGAAAGGAGATTAACATTGGAGCGCATGTTTAATATGAAAAAGCCATAATATCACAATTCGCGTTGAAATATTTTAATATTTTGAAGCTCGGCTATAGTTATTAATTATATACAATAGCGCGTCCAACTACAATAATAAATAAATTAATTAATAATGGTAATTATGCAGCTTTTAAAATACTAGAATAATAACCTATGAATATACGATATCGCTTCGACTGTCGTCGTCCCAAATGCTTAATAAATAAATAATATAGTATTTTGCGAGAGAGAAAAAAATAATAAATACCAATCACAAAACAAAGGCATTATTATCACGGTCCTGTCTTATTTACGATAGTATTAATCGGAAGGTGTATACTAATACGAGCGTTACTTATTTGTAACGGTGAAAACAATGAAGCCATTGTAGATGTAAATATGCGTCAGTATGATATGTGTATGTATGCATATACGCCAAGTGAAAAGGTCTTGCCAAAATTATCATATTGTGCAAATTGGAATAATGCCTGGGAACGAAAGGATTATTTAATAGTTAACAACGAGCCATGGGGACTTATAATAATTAACGACGCGATTATAAATGTAACTTACAAATGCTCGTATCGATACAGCGAGAATTGCATATTATGCTTGAAAAAGATAAAGAAATGAAAACAAGAAGGAGAAGAGAAAAATGAGAAGTGAAAAAAAATGTGGGGGGGGGGGTGTGTGTGGGAATAGAAAGAAGCAGAGCCGAAAAGGTGGAAAAATCTATGTTAAAGTGACCGTACCAAGGAGATAAAATAAACTTTAAATTCTCAATCATTATTCACGAATAGCAATAAAGTAAAGTTTTTAATTAAAATTATTAATAGTGTGATAAACGCTTGAAAAAGTATGTGTGCGTCCATTATGCTCTCGTGGATACAATACACTCTGACAACTTTTTCGCGCTACTAATAACACTCGGCGTACATATCTTTATAAAGCGCTTCTAATTTGCAAAGCAATTGTCTGACGACCCAACAAATTACGCTACAACAATAAACCGCGATCCCTCCCCTAACCCCGCGCCAACGCCACCGCCTCCGGCCGTCAAAGAAATTTCAATAGAATAGTAAATAGAATTAAGACTCGGCTCGATTCGCAACAGGAATAATAAGAATCGCATTGGCCGCTCAACTGTTGCACGACGGGACTTTCGCGCGACTCGGTGAAAAAAAAAAAAAAAAAAAAAAAAAAAAAAAAAAAAAAATGAAAGAAGGGTTGTCGCACGCGATACCCAGCCAACGAGAGAGCAATCGGGAGAGCCAAATCTTAATCGCTCGGATTAATCGGACGCTCCCCTCTTCCTAAATAATAAGCTTGTCTTCCCAAGCGAAAAAGCAGCTTACACGAGGAGTAAAGCCGAGAGCAGCAGCAACAGCCCTGCGATCGACCCCATCTCGTTCCCGTCCGCCTCTCCGTCTCGGGACTCGCGCACCTTAACCGAGCCGAGCGTACTCTGAGAAAAGTGCAGGAGTCCAGCTTGGCGCGTGGCCTCTCCTTAACTAAGCCACAAGCACCTCGCGCACCGATCGACGAGTGTGCCTCCGTGCGTGAGCCCGACGGCCTCTTCTACACCCACGCAAGCGATTCGCTCGGCGAATCGGGAGTGTGCTGGTCACGTAACAGCGGCTGGTGGGCAAGAGTGCGCGGCACGTATAAGCGGCTGCGCTTTCCCGTCCTATGTACGACGACGGGTGGTACGTACGTACATACATACGTACGCGCGGCTGCTGATAATACTAGGCGTATCTAGACTAGAAAAAAATATAAAGAGCATTAATGTCGGTATTAATAACGACTCGCTGTGTCCCGGTGAGATACGCGAGCATCTTGGAGGCGCGCGAGGTGCCACCGTTTATAGTGACGGATTACGTAAATGATACGGTTATATTTTGGGGGTTGGCGGGCGGCACGGGGTCTGGCACGGGGTCTGGCACGGGGTCTGGCACGGGAAGAGATACAATTTCACTTTGAATGCTTTCGTGTGCTTATTCACGGCGATGTTTCTGTTCCAAGTGAGATAGTATTAGTCGATTGGTAGATGGGCATACTATGTCTGACTATTAAGCGGTTAGAAAAGAGAATTAAATGCGTTGAATGATTGAATGACAGAGAAATTGCTATTACGTAGGATTAGAAGATTTTATAGCTCGGGACTTTGTTTCAAGGGCGTGAAAATTTATACTCGATTCTTTCATTGGGATTTAATTTCAAATCCATCATTCATTTAGCTTGATTCAAGTATTGGTGTGCCATCTGTGTTTTTATTATTATTGCTGTTGTTGTTGTTGTTGTTGTTGTTGTTATTATTATTATTATTATTATTATTATTATTATTATTATTATTATTATTATTATTATTATTATTATTATTATTATTATTATTATTATAATCGTTAATTTTAAGCCTGTCGTCATGAAATCATGTGATTTTATCAAAGTTCAATCCTATTTTAGTTTATCCACCATCTTGCCCACTGATCTCCTTGTATACGTAGTATATTTAAGGAAGCGTTTTCAAAATAAAAGACAAAAATCAAAAACAAAAACGTTCACAAGCCCGATTATCCATTAAACATATATATATATATATATGGAACCATAATATTTTGCAAACAATGATTATTATTTGTATTATTGTATTTATTTTGTATAACTGTTTGACAAATATCTTTGTTACTTTATAAATATCTGGGGGTGAAGGACTACTACTTCTCCTCAAACATTGGCCATTTATATGATTTATTTTTCAGCAATAATGTTCTCGTTTTGATTGAATTTTTCTATTTTATTTATTTTTATTACCCATTCGATTATACTGAATTTCAATAGTTTTATGATTAAGCTTTGGCCATTATTTCACTTTCTGGAATAATAAAAATTCTAATTTTCAACCACTTTTCCTACTCTGCTTATAAGCATTTTGGAATCATCACAATTACAACAATAAATTAATGCGACGATAAATATAATATGATGAATTATCAAACTTTTCTTTACTAAATTCAAACTTAATAATTATATCTAAAATACTAAATCAATAGAAGAAGAAGAAAGAAACGCTGATTTGTAAAAAAAAGTTTAGAAATGTATTCCACGAAATTTAAGTGTTATAACATTGAGTAATGTCAAAATGGCTTTGTAATCGAAATCTGCTATTCTAAATAATTCTATACAAATTTCCAGTGAAACAAACTTTTTATAAACTTTCAACAGCTATGACACAAGTATATAATAGAAATGTCACGATTCGAGTTTTTGATAATTTTAAGCTTATTATAATATATAATAAGATAAAGTATTGAATTGAAATATTATGTTAATGTAAAAATAGTCACTTTACGATAAAATAATAATAATGAATTGGCATAGGCATGGTAAAAGGTCATTTCTACCTGCATGTGAATGGATATTAAATAAAAAAAAGTGATCAACTCGTGCCGAGAACTGTAATAAATGTAATATGATTGAAATTCAGTTTCAATAAAGATTTTCAATAAAAAACTTATATTACATTGATGGAAATTAGTTAAAAGAAATTTTTTACAAATATTTAACTAAATATTCTTCATACTCGTCTGTTGTATTTGTTAACGATAACAGAAAATTATACGTCACAAACGAATTAATAATATAAAGTGTTATTCAATAATATTTGAAGCATTTATAAACGGAAAAATGAAGGAAGAAAATCTTTCATTACATTCCTAATACAAATCCAGGACTAATAATGTTTTCGATTTTTACACAGTAAAAAACAATTATAATGCCGAGAACGAAATATTTTCAAATTATCCTTACCAAACCTTACTTACACTTTACTATGTGATTATTATAATTTCTTCGACAAATAATTTTTAACAAAACAAAACGAAAAAAAAAATACAAAAAAAAATTGATAATCGAAGTGGAAGAGTAAAAAATACTTATTACAAAGAATTTATCCAAATTGAGAAACTCGGAGTTAAAATTACCTAACTTTCTAATCGATGATTATAAGCACATAATGGAAGCTAAGTTGAAAAAAAAACAGCTAAAAATTACATAAAAAACTAATCTACGATTTTTAAATTAAATTGCAACTTCGCGAGGAGTCTAAAAAATAGTATAATAAATGTCTCGGGAAAATAATATTGTAAAGATCTCATGACTAGTGAAAAAAAAGTGTAAACAATGTAAATAGTATAGGATAATAAATAATAAATAGGAAGTAAATGGACATGAAATTTTGCAGAAAAGATGAAGAGAAATGATCACATTCAGAACGAAACAAATAATTTAATATAACAATACGTGCAAATAATGAATACATTGCCAATTTAAAGGATTCAAACGTATATTCGAGCGCAGTTACTAACAATAATCTTATAATAATAGCTATTAATTTCATAAATAATAGTATATCGGTTTTCCTTCATACTTTATCGAACGTGTAAAAAGCATTTTTTTCTTTTTCTAAATCGCAATTGAAGATTTTTCAATTCCTCGTTGTAAGAATCCGTCGCGTTTTGGAGTTTGAGTTGCCGAGGCGTCGGAGCAATAGTGATTCAACATTGCCTATGTACATTTAGTCCAAGTACTAGAAATTTCCGTGTCCACTTCCTCATGATCTCCTCATTATTTATTAAGCATCGCTTAATAAACGGCTTTGTGGCTTAACTCAATTTGTGCGCATTTATTTTTTCAAGAATTTTCTTTTATCTTAAATACGGCAATGTCTCGACGACATTGTAATTTATTATAAATATTCGATTTTGAAGCTAATAAAGCTTTAGGAGGTTGTTCGTATTATCGGACGTAATGATTATTATATGCTATTTATCGACTGGAAACAAAGGAATTACAGGCGCCATTATTCGTTGCGCAGGTTCATAAAATATTTGAGCGAATCCTTAATTTG
Organism: Ceratosolen solmsi marchali; assembly: GCF_000503995.2. Taxonomy (NCBI): domain Eukaryota; kingdom Metazoa; phylum Arthropoda; class Insecta; order Hymenoptera; family Agaonidae; genus Ceratosolen; species Ceratosolen solmsi. Next base: position 4,133,647 of record NW_011948422.1, read on the forward strand.
CTTGTAGTTCTACGGTAAAAATGATGAACATTGAATGACCGAATATCAAATCGCTGGACGGTCCCATAATAATAATATAGGACTCCAATTCATAATAAGATCATATTTGTAAGGAAGTGAAATGATGTATTTATTGATGTAAGAATAAAATTAGGAGGTCAAAGTTCAAAAAGTTTACTCGAGTCGTTTAAAACTTTTTCAACATGCACTATTTATAACGATAAAGAATGTTTAATGCACTCATGAAATGAAGAAGGAGAAATTTTAACAAAATAGATCAAAAACATTTTTATAAACAGCGCTTGATTTTGGATAATATCAATAATGATAATTAATTACTTGTTTTAATTGTAAAATGTCAAAAGCACCTTTAGCATCAAAATTATTTTAACAATATAGAGACTCGCAGGATACTTACTATTTTTATATTATAAAGATTGAATTGCATTGGATTTATTTTTTTTTATTTAAATAATGAGATTCTCCTAAAATATGGAAAATAAACCTCTACTACTCTTTATAGAAAACATAATATGCCGTGATTCTTCAATTTAATTAAATTACATACATATCTATTAGAATGTAAAGGATTTTCCGTTATTATATATCCTTTATTATTATAAAAATAAAGCGAGACATAATTTGTATTCTTTATATCGAAACCTCCATTCATGAAATAACTACATCGTCTAATTTCAATAAATATAGTAAATAGAATAATAATAATCATAATAATCATAATAATAACATTGAAGCATAACATTAATAATTACGAAACGATGTGATTTTCTATTTAGTTCCAAATATTTAATTTATTCATGTGGTACATATGTGCGTTACGATGTACCATAGTAATAACTTAAAAATCTCTCGATTACTTTTTTTTAATAAACGTTCTTAACTTATTATTAATTAACCTAAAGAGCACAAAGCTTCATTTATGCAATCGTAAAATGTACAAATGGAAACGTTTTAAGTTATACATATTGCGTATGTTGATACGTAAGCGCGGGCCTATGCGCATGCGTGAATATTTATTAACAAATGTCAACTTCATTATATAATAATAGAAAAAATATAAATTATTTGCATACAAATCTGTAAAGCTAGCCGGAATTATAAAATCTTTTAAATTATTGGAAAATGTAAAAAGTGTTTAGTTATTGTTATCTGAAGTTATGTAATCTCTTTACATTTATTTTAATGATGGATAGATTGTTGATGTTCTAAAAGAAACTTTAAAGGGAATTATGAATACAAAATTCATTTATAAAGTTTTTATTTAATAATTCTCTTATTATTAATATATTTCAACTTCAATAATTTTAGATTTCATATTTCTATAATTATCTATATAAATTATTCAAACTTGTAAAATACGAGTTACAGCAAATTAAAGTAATTAATTATCTGAAAAGTATATTCTATTGGTCCTATTAATTGTAATAAATACATTCCCTCATATAAACACGAATATTGCTAAAACTATTAATGAATAGATTGCCACATCCTCGGTACACACATTTTAACGAACGTTGTATTAATTTATTGAAACAGTCTTTAATTACGTTAGATATTTTATATATTTCGACTAGTTATTGCATATTTAAGAAAAAAAAAATAGAAAATTATATAACGTATAAGTATTAATTCATAAAAATATTATGTTTATCAAAAATAAAAAATTTAATTTAATATTAACGATAGTCTATATTAAAAAAATAATTATGCGCAGTATACTTTCCATTATGATAATACTCAATACATATAACATTTTTTATTAAATTATGTTTTTAATATAAAAGATTATCAAAATATCCAATAATTAACAACTTATAACAGCACGTTAAAACGATAAGGTACCAATGAATAAATCTCTAAAAAGTAAAATTCTAAAAATGTATATTGAAGAATCTATTCCCATGCAGTGAAAACATTAATTTTTAAGTCAATTATTTTGTTTTTTCATCCAGCTTAGTAAATAGTCTAAAATTCTGTATTGTAATGCAAAATTTAAAAAATCAACTTCAATCCTTTACCCTAGTGATTTGCCTCACATTTTCTTTACAATCTCTAGTGTTTGATCCTTTATACGCACATAAACACATATAGAATTGACTTGTAAATGGTTCATTTGTATCTCAGCAAATATAAAAGAAAGAAACAGAGACATAAATGAAGAATGAGAGTATGTGTGTGTGTGTGTGTGTGTGTGTGTGTGTGTGTGAGAGAGAGAGAGAGAGAGGGGTTATGAGAAACGATCATCTTGTAACATAACTCCGACTATATTATTATATTCATCGTCACAACTGTTTGGAAATTTAAAAAATGATTTAAATGTAAAAAACAATATATGAATGATCCAAGGGACGTGAATCCACTCCATAGAAATGTCCACGATTTTTTGTTTACAACTAACGAATATTATCAAATAAATAATATCAAATGTTTAAAAATATCCGTCGGCTAGATAATATTATTAATACATTATATTTAATCAACATAATTTTCTTTGACTTTCCCTAATAGTATTATTTTCAATTTGCTAAGCATCGTTAAATTATTAATCGAATCATTATTAATATTTAATTATTAAGATAATTCCAATACTATACGTATGCACAATAATATTATTTAAATACGACAGAATGAAAAAATAGTCGGTTGCATATTTTAAAAAATACGTAGAAGATGTAGGAAATAATTCTTGTGAAAACAAAGACAAAATAGGAAAGAATTAAAGAAATAGAAAGGAAACATTAAATTTTTATTTAATGTCGATTTAATGAACCATAAGGTTGATGGGCATTTTTAAAATTACATCAAAAGCCTCTATTGGAGCTCGTAGGCTCGATTAATGAATCTAATATACAATATTGTGCATGAATTTTAATGTAGATGATCGAATCGCTGACTTGGCTATGAAACTTTCAGTGTTGTCTATTCCATTGAAATAATCCCAAAGGATAATAATTATATTGTTTTGCAATCGTATTGCAGACGGGATTATCTGATTCCTGAGGTTTCGGTGCGATTTTTCACCACTTACCTACTAGACTACGTAACTGAATTCTGTCGCCTACAATGTATTTATTTATTTCTCTCGTTCGAGATGATTTACACACACGCACACACACACACATACACACACACACACACACACACACACTGCTGCGGTAGTAGTTGCAATAAGAAGTAGTCGATCGGTTTTCCAACCTTTTTTTAACTTGAGTTAATTTTTTTTTTCTTTGCTTTGTTCTTATTTCATTTGGATTAGAAGATGAATAGAGCGCGTTATTATTTGGGCTCGAATGGGAGGATCGAAATCGAATAATACAATTGGTTTGTCTTACGGTTAGTTTAATAAATATAGGTGTACTATATATCTTATGACTTATAGGAAATCAAGCACGAAGCAAATTAAGATATCTGATTAGCTCTAGTACTTAAATATAACTTTAGAAACGAGTAAATTACAAACATTTGAAATACCTAAATTAAAATATAATTAATGAATATTAAGAAACGAAAAAAAAAAGAAAAAAAAAGAAAAGAAAAAAATTTACCATAACTTGTATTTAATGGATTCATAGATATATTTATAGATTCTTCATGTATTTATTAACATTTTCTATAATTATATTTGACGATAGGAACGCCTAGATTTTTACATTTTGTTGGTGTCGTTGTTGCTGTTGTTGTTGTTATCTATAGAATTTCTTATACCATTGTATACGGTTTGTATGCGATTAATAAGGCTCTTTACCCTATTATTTCATGCCGTTTAAGATGCGAGAATTGAAATTCCTTGGCCTTATGTTTCTTATACATTTACCAAGTAATGTAACTATAATCTTCAAAGATAATTTAATATATACAATAGTTAGTTGCGTAATGCGCAGTATTTTGTAAAATATAAAATCTCTCCTTGCAATAAAAGCTAAATGAATGTGTCTTGGTCGTTTTTTTTTTTTTAACTCTAATTATTTATGTTGTATCTTTGGTGTATCAAGATGAAAGGCAAGAAAATTTTATCTATAAAACAGTAATATTACCGTTTAATATGTTTCTATTTGATAACTTTATATGCGAATATACATATATCATTGAAATAAAATGGGAGCAATAGAAAATTTGATTTTCAAATTAATAATTACGTTGCTTCAGAATTTATTAGGCATCTGTAATTTCAATCATAAATCTAAGCAAATCACGAACTTATCGGTATATATGTTAATATTTATTTTTGTCAACTTAAGAGTCATACTTAAGACTGTTATTTAAAACTTTTAGCATTCATTCGTTAAAAGAAAAATTTCTATAGCTGATAGTTCTTCGATCTCGGATCGTAATACTATATCACACTGATATTATTTATTTGGCGTGTAATTTAACGAGTTCATTCATTATTTTATAGCATATTGTTGTAGTTAAAAAATTTGTAAATTAAAAATGCTATTTTTAAAAGCTATGGCATATCATTTAATATAATATCAATTTTTCGAAGACTACAGTCATTAGCTACGGCTATGCGATGTTATTTTATTATGAAATTATAAAATAGAGTAATTTTATTAATAAATATTGTACATTATATAATGAAATTTTAGTTAATTATTTATTATTTATTGAAAAGGTCTTTTCGTTTCTTTAAGAAAGATAAAAAAAAAATTGTTACAAAGACATCGACTTTCTCTACAAATAATTTTCTTTCATCATAAAAATAATTAAAAAATTATTTGATTTAAGCTTAAAATCATCATATTCTCTATACAAATTTACTTTTAAGAATTAGCGTCGCATAAATATCAATAGGATTGATGTGAGCAAAAGCGTGAAAGTGAAATATTCATTTGGCACTACAAATATTAATAGCAGTTGTTTAACGCTTATATTTGCATTGATAATGCACACTTTATAAAATTAATTTCTCCATCTCCAAATTTTATCCGTTAGGAAAATAAAAATTGATAAAATGTAACTTTAGAATACTTGGAATGTTGATAAATTATACTCTCCAAAATATAACAAAAATGGATGTCGTCAAATAAGAAAAAACTAATATTCGTCGAAATTAAGTTACGTAATTAAGAAAATAAGATAAAAGTTTAGAATTATGCGAAATGCCGGAGAAGTGATATGGAATCATATGAATTTATATAGAATTAAATAGAGTTCTATCAAATAATAACAATCACTTAAGGGCTAGAAAAAAAAGGGCCGCGTAGGCTATTTCATTATTTTCTTTCCCATTGCATTGAATTGGAATGTATAAAAAGGTGTGTAATAGGATATAATGAAATAATAAATAATAGATACTTGTGACTATGTATGTATATACGGATGCATTGAATTTATATTTATATATGTTTCAAAAGCTATTGGAATGTCATGAGATAAATGAATTTCAGAAATAACATTCTTACTTAGAATTTATTGTAACTTTGTGAAATGTATAAATATTTATAACCTGTAATTTTTCATTTGAAACGTGCACAATGCAAGAAATCTATCGATTAGCCAGTATTTTAATGCGTATCCTTATAAATAATTATATTTAATTAACAAATAATTTGCTTGGAGTATCTCTTTTTTTTTTTTTATTTTTCCTTTTAAGAAAACAATGGATTATATTATTGCTAGTTTGCATTTTTTTTTTTTAAACCAATTGCCAAGACTTCTCTATTAGCCGTAAGAATCAATTGAAATTTGCATATCGACGATTAAGACGTAATAAGCATTATCGAGAAGACCAAGTAAAAAATAAATGCTTTGACTGAAAAAATATGACTCCGACGAAAATTGCAAAAGGAAATTGAAGGCAAGATATGTGAAATCGTTAGGCAGAAACTCAACGGATTGCGCCAAATAGCCAAAATATGTAATAAATATCCTAATACAGGACTGTCGGATCCTCGTCCACCGACAATTAATATAATTTATCGAAAAGGAATAGAATATGGGAAATAATATGACAGGGCCATTATCAATCGGGAAGATCGGCGTTGGTAAAGAACCTTGAGTCTGATGGAGAAGAAGCGAAAGCTTCAGTGATGGATGGCTCGGCGCGAATTGTCCGGGAGTCGACCGAGTCAATAGGTAGGTGTTAAAAATCGCCAATTGTGACTCGCTCAACGCGCATTCCGACTTGTCGTAGAGACGTCGACTATGCGGCCATTGGGCGTAAAGTGGGACTTGGGCCGGGCCCCTGTGGCCCTGATCCTCGGCGCGAGTCCTTTGGCCAGGCTACGGAAGACGAGTTTGGCTCGACTTTGGCAAGGCCATCGAGAAAACTAGTTTCTCATGTCCCTTCCGTCGACTGCCTATCTCTCTCGCTCCATCGGCCGATGCCCGCCTCTGTCGTCCCTATGCCTCTCCCGCGCCCCACCACGGTGTTTCACTACGTGTTTGAGTAGCGTTTGGGCTTTCTCGAAAAAATCGCGAGTCCCCCGATAGGGTAAAAGGTATCTTAAAGCTCGCGGCTTTTACCGCTTTTCCTCTCGGGTGGTGCGACGCTGATTAAAAGGCCATTTGACGCTCGATGCGCTGCTCGATTTTATTATTTCGATGCGATTTCCGGACATCGAGTGCGGAAGGATTATTAATATGTCTCGCTTAGCGACCTCGTCGCTTCGAAACACACAATACATTTTTTGTCCTGAAATGATCTGATATACAGTGTCGTGGATCGATTTATCGGAGATAAATCGGAGATCACGTTTAGAATTCAACTTTATGACCTTACCAACCACTATTCCCAAAATCAAAGCTCGACGAATTATATGTTATGATAAAAGCTCGCGAATAATTTATAGTAAATGGATCGCACGATAAATAGATAAATATTCAAAATCTCTGCTGTATTAAAGAGGACTTTCCTCTTTGTAATTTTACAACTTCTCATCTTACGTCATTAAGCCTTTCCACGATAATACCTACATTATCATTAAATCATTGCACTTGCACTGAATTTTCACATAAAATATCACATAAAATACATTTTTACGCATATTCTTAATGTATACTCGCAATCTTATTAAATGTGCCTTAAAAACGTGTTTTTAAGCCTATTATTAGAGTACCTTTGAAAATTCGAAAGATTAACATAAACGCGATGAAAGTTTACAACAAACAAATATAAAAACGCCAATTGTTAATAGGATGGCAATTTGTAAAATGTATATTTTATTGCATCTTGCCGTTAAATAATAAGTGATAAATAATAAAAATGAATCATAAGTGGATAAAAATATTTCTGTCATCCCTCCGTCAAATCGGCATAATCGATTCCAGTTTTTCGCCGAAGGAACAACAATCCGAGTTCGTATTGTCGTGTCGAGCAACTCACCACGAAAACAGGTTTTACTCTATCTCTTTTATTTTACACTCTTTTAATCTCTTTAAGCCCTTCTTCCTCCCAGCCCTCCCTCTCTCCCTCTCTCACTCACTCTCTCTCTCTCTCTCTCTCTCTCTCTCTCTCTCCCTCTCTCTCTCTCTCCGTCTCCCTTTCTCCTTCCTCTACGGCCCTCTCCAACCAACAATTGGTCTCTCACCCCCTCTCGCCCATCGCGCTCAATCTTCCTTTTCTTTCTTTTTTTACCTGTGTTTAACTCGCTTATATTCTCGTTCTCTGAATTCTTTTTCTTTCTTTGTTTCTTTACCTTATAATTCATATCACTGTCTATTTTTTTATGACTCTATACTTAGAAAACTATCTATAAACATTTATCTTCAAAAATGTACTTTATTGTTTCGAGCAAATATAATTATAAAAATTGTATGTTAAATTATAGACGATGATTTGCAATTTTATTCTAACGTAATTTTTTTTTTTTTTGCCCCGAGAAATAAAAATTATATCGAATGATCTCTCAATTATCATTAATGTAAAATAATCATCAGATATTGTGAAATTTTAAAGAAATCAATAAATTATGAAATGCAGGAATAATATAACGATTTCTATCAAATTATCGATATTGAAAAATTTATCAAACACAATGAGATAAAATTTACATACAACGTAAATTGTAAATAGTGTGAAAATTGATCTTGCGTATGTACTTTTACGTAGGTGGATTATTAATCAGAAAAAATAACATATTGTTGAAGTAAATATCTCGAATATCGTAATGTTTCAATTAGCATACTATTTATATATAAATTATTTAAGAATTTCACGTGTAATTTTGGAATTTTCATTTAACAATAATAATTACGCGCATAACGAGTATATTATTAATAAATACAATTTTAATTTCTGTATTAACCGATGCACTTTGCTTTCAATGCATCGTACGATCATTACTCCAATATACATATAAAATCCTGATTTTATATCTAAATTTACCGGCTCGTTCCAAAGTGTATTATTGAACTAAAATTATGCTGCTACTGGAATAAAATACTAATAATTCTAAATAACTCGCGAGTCTTTATATTTTCTAAAGCTTATAAAAATATTAATTACTTGACAAGCAAAATGAAATTACAAAAATGATTTATAAAATGATATTTAATTGCATAATATATGTATATATACATATATGTTATTTATAATAAAAATTACAATCGTTGATAAGCCATATAAATAAGTCAATAAATTTAAAAATCATTTGGTGTTTTTATTTTATTTTACAAGTAGCTCTAATTCAACGTCAAAAGCTTTTATTAAAATGTTTGAAAAAAATAATCGTAAATTTCCGTTTTTTCATAACTCGTTACATACTATAAATTATGTAATTTCAATGAAAGTTTAAATGATGGATGAAAAAAAAAAAATAAATAAAATACGCTTAAAGAAGCAATTAATAATTATAAAAGTATCTTTTTAGTATTACATTTAATCTATGCTATAATAATAAAAGATCCATAACTAATATGAATTATTCAATACATTTATTTGACGCAGCTTTTCTTATTAAAATTAAACGATAATTTTTACAACTTAATTATTCGTCAAGAGAATATCAATTAAATTATGTGCGTGGATTGACGTATGGATGGAGTCTTGGATAATTTACATTCGGATTTATAAGAATTATGCGTATTATGTGATCTTGTCATAACGTATTCTCTCTATATTAGACGATTTTTCAATAAATGACGAATGTTGCCAAATCTATAACAGGCTAATTCTTATTATAATTGTTATTCTTGAAGCTAAACAATAAATAATACCTAATTGCTCGCGCAGCTTATTCATATTCATTTAATACGAGCTCACAGAACAAATCCATCACAGATTGATGGAAGACTAATGACTTTATATGCAGGCCGATGATCTAAAGTAGCATAGAAGTATCCAATTTGCATACTTGGTCAATATTAAATAGCGCGCAAGGTAAAACGATTTATTTCTATGCCAGCTACAAATATTTCAAAAGGACTGGTTTATTTTAGTCGGAGAAAATAAAAAAATCGACGATCATCCTTCATTCGCGCCGTTAAATTATTTTAACAACATAAGGCCGCATTGTATGGATTCAAAGAAAGCCTCAGCCGCTCCGTCTCCCTCGTATTCATCCAGACCGTGAATATACCGTACGTATCATAATTTCCTCGCGAACGATTGTGCGATAAGTCCTGAAAGAACTACGCTTCTTAAATTTGTATTTTAAAGATCCCCGCGATCGGGCTTGACTCTCGAATGCCGAAGATCCGTAAAAAGGGTTGGAGCTCCCGGTAGATAAAGAAAAAGACAACGAGGGCCAAAGTGGCCGGTCGCACCCTCGGCCGATACGAGTCCGAAGCTCGGCTCGAGACCAGGAACGCAAGTCCGGTGCCCAGGTAGCTGTAGGAGCCTAAAGTTCCTGCCCAGTGCGTGAATAATTGCCGCTATAGAACTGTATTAAGGAAAGGTTAAATACAAGCTAACGTGCGCGTATCTACCCGCCGAAACCCGCGGGGTATTATTATTTATATTGTCCTTGTGGGTTTCGGAGATGCTCGAGTAGTTCCCGATTAAGGGTCCGCTAGCTGATTGATGCTCCAGATCGGGAGGCTGAGATTAACACCTAAGCCGAGGACGCAAGTATTATTAGTGACCGACCACTGCTCTCATTATGTCCACCAATCTGGGGAGACTAGCGAGAGGAAAGAATTAGAAAACAATAATCAATAAAATAAATAGGAAAAAGAAAGGTACACGCGCCTATTTATTCGTCCCTATAGCTCCCTGGGATGATCAATGGCATTCGTTCGCTCTACGGTCCTTCGGCGCTAATGGTTTTTAATTGTCCAAGGATCGTCTTAATTCATAGCTATCTGTAGGGGGATACGAGTTTACTGGGAGAGGGATTGTCATAACCCTAGGTATTTCGAATGTCATTTTTACGATGCAATTTTTGAAGGGCAAAGTGGCAACTTTGAGCGAATTCGTTAAATACGAACGAATTTATTGCTTCATTATTAACAAAATTTACATTAGATATTTTAGTAATTTATGAATTATTTTACTATTGAGTATACTTTTACGTAGAATCCTAGCCACGGAATTTTAAAAATTTGCTCTACTATGCGCATTTTATATTTTGTTGACAATCATTAGGTTTTATAGCATTACGTGCAATACGCGTATTGTCTGGTACTTTCATTATCTGAAGTCTATTCGTAATATCAGAAATAAATTTTATAATCGAGCGACTTCATAGAATCGAGATGAGCGAGTGTGGTTGCATTTTTAATCAATGCGATTAAGATAATCGATTTTTTTTATTTATTTATTTTTTTTTTTCATCGCAATAATGTTCGATATTAAACAATGCATTTTGCTTTTACTTTCGTCCAACTCTCATATAAATTCATTTACAATGTGATTAAGTGAAAATGCATCTCTAAAAATTATTGGATAGATATAAAATTATATATTATAAAATAAAAGAAATTTTCAGTGCATAATTTAACCACACATAAATTTACATAATTTCATGAAACATATCGCATATTATTTCCATTTACTACGGTAAAGTATAGCGGCAATAATTTGCTTTTATGAAATCCATGATTTTATAAATTATAGAATACGAGCTTGCAGAAATTCTATAATATTAACGATTGTTATGAGGTGTTGCTGTACCGTATGTGTTACTACTATACTGTGATGTAATATTATTTGTAAATGATATTAAATGATTAATATTAAACGATAATAATAATTTTGACATGTAATGAAATAACAAAAGGGATTTTTTTCTTTTTTTCTTTTTTTCTTTTTTTTTTTTATTAATTCATATAATTAATTATTTATGTCACGTAAATAATTTTTATGTAAAAAATTTTATTTCATACGTAAAATTTATTCTATATTAACAAATGCATTTTTTTTTATCAAGCAAATTTTAAATTATTCGGATTTATAAATATGATTAACTATATCCGCGTCAGAAATGCAACATCTGCTAGCAGATACAAAGAAATCAAAAAATGTTCATATATCACTAATGATATTATAGCAACCTTTCAACATATTGAAAAGTATTGTAGTATTTTGTTATAAAAACAAAGAAAATTCAATTTTTATTAATTATAATTAAAATTACAATTGCAAAGTACTTTTTAAAAATGAAAAAAAAAAAATCAAAAACTGATAATTTAATGATTCGCGATCATTTATTAATTATTGTGGATGAGAAACAAAAATAAAATGAAAAATATTTAAAAAGTTATTAATATTATTCAAGGCTCGACTTTATAATATATTATAATTATTTGACAATTTATACATTCATTAATTTAACTGTCAATATGCTTTATTATGTGACTATTAAAAAGGATTAAACCAAGATTCTACATTTTCAATCGTATAAAAAAAAACTATAATAACAACTACCAATATATATATATATATATATATATATATATATATATATATATATATACCAAGTAATTATGATTGAGAATAATTGTAAAAAATTTCGCAGGGAAATATAGAAAAAAGCAGCATAACAAGCGATTTATAGCAGGAGACATTGCATCGAGTGAAACTTTTGACAGTCATGCAGTACTGGAAGAATTGCTTGCGAACACATAACGTGCAAAAAAATGATCATTGAAATCAAGTTGAGAGTGGAGTTGCTCGAGAGCACCGACACTCGATGGTGGCGGACGTGCCGAAAAGAAACGCAGAACGTCGTATGTTAATTTGAGGCGTTATTACCGTGGTCAGTGGAGTTATTCGTCCGTGTAACTCTCCACACATTATATCAATCCAGTAGATTTTTATTCTCTCCTCTTCCCTCCCCCTCCCATGCCCTGTTCAAACCATTTCTTTTATTCGTTCTTTCAAGTTTTTGAATGTTTTCAGTCTCCTCGATAAGCTCACGAAGAATACAATTATCGAGCAGAGGTTAATTGAGGATTAATATGGTTAATATTGAAAGAGGCAAATTTTAATATTCGTTCACCCTTCGTCTCTATTTCTATTGCCTATACCGTCTCTCTCTCTCTCTCTCTCTCTCTCTCTCTCTCTTGCATGCAAAAACTCATTTTTTATGGGTATACATGTGTCTGGACGCTTGCGCATGTACACATTACATGACGAATTATAAATCTTCAAGTACTCTGATATATATATATATATATATATATACGATTCCATTCGGCATCTCGTTTGCCTCACAGCAACGGAACAATACCCAGATGTTAAATTTCATTTGGAACTTTTAATTCACCTTGACGTAGCGACATAGCCAAAGCTCTTACGAGTAATAAAACATTGTACAGGGCGCTTATAAACGCTTTTGCCGTCTTGGGAAAACTCTTTTGTTATTTCTTTTGTTACCCATAAATGAAAAAGTTCTTTTGCTCATTATTCATTTGGTTGATATTATCAGACTTTATGACTCTACAATTATTTAGCCAGTGTAGGATAAACATACCGCAAAATTATATCATACTTTAGTAGGTATTTTTTTGCACCACTGTTACACAAAATTGTATTTGCTATATTTTCTATATTATTTTTATATTTATTGGAATAAGCACATTTAACATTAAACATAACAATAGTACAGCTAATAATATTAAAATTCTTGCGTTGTTATTTTTATTGCTGTTGTTATTATTATTTATTATTTATAACCTTATTTATTTATAAAAAATCAGATTAATCAAATTTCTGCACGTGGAAACTTGTGTAATGTATGAACAATAATATCGAAATAATTATATATAAAATACAATTGAATAATTGGCGTAAATCTTTATGTCATTTTTCAATTACTGTACTAGTATTATGTTATTATAATATTGCATTTAATGTATTTACTAATACATAAATTAATACATAAATTTAATGTATTGTGGTAGTAAAAAATATTATGATTCAAAATAAAAATTCATAGAATTCCAACCTCATAGTAATCCAGCTTATGATTTCATGAGTGTATTAGTGCTAAAAATAATAATGCAATAATGGTGCCCTCATTCAATTTTCTAAATGCTATCCCATATAAATTTAAAGAAAACGGATAACAATATTCTTTAATTCCAAACAATGTCATTTACGATGTATTTCTCAAAAGTTCAGAAAACAATAAAATTTGTATATTGACGTATGTGAAGAACAAATAACAAAAAAAAAAAAAAAAAAAAAAAAAAAAAGAACGAATGTAATCTTTTTAAAATTAGATAACTAGATCAGTCTTTCCTATCGATTCGATTTTATATTATCAAACTTTCACAACTTTCAATTTTAATCGACGCGGAAAACTATTAACCACGATAAACGCATAATTCAAAACATAGACAGACTTTCTTATGTTCAATCTCATGAACCAAATTGTCAACATTAAAATAATTGATACAATGTAAGTGATCATATAATTTTGACTAATTATTGAAATTTTCCAATGATAAACGATATTATTAATGTCATAGATTGGAATTGGGTTGCTAGATTAATCCTGCGGTTCATCGTCGTAACTTTGGTCAAATTGGTTTGCCATACTATCATAACGGGAATAATAAATGTAATATAATAAACGAACATTTAGTCTTAACTAGATACGAAATATTTTTCTCAACAATAAAAATACTCAATTTGTTATTGCTTATAGCATATTATGATTATATAATATTTGTAATAGACAATGAAATTTAAACCTATAAATTGGCTTATATTTTTTTTATAAATTATGTTTCCTTCAATTTCAGCAATATCGGCATCTATTTTTACTCTTTTCTATTCTCGATATAATTATTTATTTCAACAAAGTATAATTAATAAGCATTTAATACTGGTTTTCATTAAAGCAGAAAGATTTTTGCGAAACATTCAAACCTTTAAACGGAGAACATATTTAAACATTGCTTTTTAAAAAAATAAAATATCACAAATATTAGTCAGAACATCATGTTATTAGAAATATTAATTTTTGTAAAATTCTAATTACCAATTCGGAAAGGTATTTTCTTTTAAAATGACTTGCTAATTGTAGTTTATTTTTAATTTAGATGATTTTTTAAGATATAGTTGGGTAAGTATTATTTTCAATGAAATTTTATGAAAATTTTAAAAGACACAAAATTCCACATATTTTATCTCTCAAGAAATTCCTTTATAATATATTTTTTAACGTTACTATTTGCATATACTTTTCACGAAAAATCTTATATTACATAAGAGACGCAAGATTTTTGTAATTTATATTTTGTGTGAATTTTTATTAAGGCAATAAAATACCAATAATTGAGTACAATTACATTTGATTAAGATATTAAAAACAAAAAAACAAAAACAAAAACAAAAACAAAAAAAAACAAAAAAAAAACAAAAAAAAACAAAAAAAAAACAAAAAAAAACAAAAAAAAAACAAAAAAAAACAAAAAAAAAAACAAAAAAAAACAAATAAAAATCATTTTTTTTTTTTATTACATAACATAAAAATCGTAATATAATCGAACTTAATGGAAAACAACGTAGATCCTCTTTGTAAAACTGATAAATCTAATATATCGTATGTTCTCTAGAATCTATCACTAACAGATCAGATAGATGTGTATAAATATTGCATAAAATAATATAATAAAATAAGCTTATTTTCGATTTTTGTTTTTTTGTACTTTTATTACATATCACAAAGATCTACCATTCCTTTCCATAAGTAAATTTATTTATTAACAATAAAGTACATTACATACCGTAATTATATTAATCAAGAAACAATTTTTGTTTAAATTGTTAGAAATCAAAATAATGCATTTAAAAATACCATATACAATTAATAGTTTCAATTTAAATTTATGTATAAAAATTCTTAATAAGATAATGATTAGAAAACTAGAAACGATAAAAGTGTATAATAATTTATAATGATTAAAAAAATTTATTTCAAATCCAATTATCGAATATTATATTAATATGATTTTTAATGATTTAACGATTTAGCGATTTTCTATTTAACTCAAGCTTTTTTTTTTTTTTTTTTTTTTGTGTATAATCAATTTCATTTTCAGATTTCCGTAATAATTCAGTATATATAACAATAAACAAACATCGCCCTGTTTTTTTCTCTGTAATACTTTATTTTGCATTAGTAATTAATGTAAAGGATGATATTACGACACAGTGGAATTTCAAGTATAAAAATATATTTTTAATTTTTTCAAAATACATAGTAACTTTTACATTACACGTCACATATAAATCGAAACAGGATGTTGCTAAACGTCTAATTAACTTATAAGCTTTAAATACAAATAGTAATTTTAATAAAATCAACAAATTATTATTATTATATATATATATATGATTAATGTGCTATGAGAATAGGTGATTATAAATTATTCTTTTATCGCAAAATTTTATATCCGGTCATGCTATTTCATACATTTTTCTTCTTCTATATTAAAAATAAATTTGATAACATTATTGATAAATTTATGAAAAATTGACAATACATACATTGACACTTAGTTCTCCTTACATGCGCTCCAATATTCTAAGCTGATAGTGATTTATATGATATCATTTTAAAAGCTATTAATTTTAACATTCTATTAATAATTTCCACGTAAGATAAATGATAAAGAATAATAATAACTCCTTAAATTAAAGTAGAGGTAGGCTGAGTTTATACGGATGCATTTACGATATCCAATTCAATTGGAAATAAAGTTAACCATATTGGAAAGAAAAAAAAATTGTTTAAAGCTATTAATTGCGTATGTTATATTCATGTATGAAATTTATTTTATTTACTAGATTACAAGTCTTGCAAATTGTTTAGCGTTACCAATGACACCAAAAGAATTATTTTATAGTAATTTTTTGTTTTTTGTTTTTTGTTTTTTGTTTTTTGTTTTTTTTGTTTTTTTTTTGTTTTCACATTACTCTTCACATAGCATTTTGACATAAAGGAAACGAGCATAATAAAAGAATGTAAATGTTGAACAAAAGCATCGATAAAATAAGAAAATGAAAAATTGATAATTAGTGAAATTGTAGCTTATGTCAAGCTCGATAAACTAATTAGCAAAAGATCTTGTGAGTAAAAATATTTATATTTAATACTGGATATTAAATTGAAATTATATCGAAAGATATTGTCATTAATAGTATTTTTATTGAAAGTTAGTACGGTGCTCAAATTCATTAATTATTTAATTAATAATGCGTTGCTGATATGCATAATTGAAATCGAACAATATTTATGTTAAAATAATATGACCTTAAAATCAATTCGTTTTGAAACGCTGAGCTACAGATTATTGATAATGAAATGTAACACTTTCTTGTAACATTAGATATCAATTTTAAAAACTTGGGCTCACGCAAAATTAATTTCATACTAACGTGCGTATAATTACATTTTTAATTTTGACGTACGATTAAGTATTGTCGGTTAATACAGTGTTTTATTAAACCTGACATAGCCACTAGATTTTGTTCATAAAGAAAATTTAATTTAAAATCTATTTTCATATTGTATTGAGCTGCGGATAAAGCAGCTTCTTTTTTTTCTTTATTCTTTTTTCTTTTTTTCTTTTCTTTTCTTTCTTTTTCTTTTTTGAAAATTACACTCGCTTACGTACTTTATTGGAAAAAATGTTAGATAACATAAAGATTACAATTAGCAACAGACTTATGTCAAATAATACAAGCGATTCTTAAGTTTCGCCCTTTCTTTCACAAAGCCGATAACACCGATTAATGAATAATTATCTCGCGCCTTATTAATCTAACGCTATGAGCACACACAAACTCAAAGATTTTAATAAGATTTTTGTAAGATATTTGATTGGCCAAACGTTTTATCCGCGCATTAATGTTCCTTTACATACGTAATACAAAATTAATCTGGATACCCGCTTCAATCTATTAAATGTCAATCGCTTAATTTATAGTTTACGATTTTACAGCAACATTTGATTTATTCTATATCTCTAATAAATATAAAGCAAAAATTACAATGTAAAATTAAGCTCGAATTTCATAATCATTTATTCTCCATAGCCTCCATAGCCCAAAATACTACTTATCAAAGATCGATTTACCAACTCTATTATATCAACACTGTCTTCTCTTAGAAAAAGTATCAAATGTGTGCAGTAGTAAGCGACTCTATCGCGGACAACTTTCCCCATTATAGCGATTTCGGCCACCGTCTAACCCCTTCCCATTTCAATCCCGTCAACCCCTCTTCCCACGGCTAGCAAAATAAAAGGAAAAAAAAAACAAAAACAAAAATCAATCACGCTTAATATTCTCCTTTCGCTGCTCAATGCGATCGACATAATGTTGGTGGTCCCTGTGCGGGGCATTTCATTGACGAATAAATGTCATCGTCTCCACCACGACTCCCAAGGAGCTTCGTCGGCCATTACTCGGCGTAAACTCGAGTGCTGAGTTACGTAATGTTAAGCTGGAGGAACTAGCGAATCCGCATCGGCCACCGTCGCCAACGACTGACTCGCTTCACGCACCACCTCGGCCTTATAAAATCTGCACGCACGCGACTTTTCCTAGTGCGGCCGTTGCAAATGAGCCGGAGTAAAATTCGGAACGGTCGAATGCCGTAAGCTAGCGCCGTTCTAGCGGTGCTGCACGGAAGCAGGCGGCACGGCACCTCTCCGTCGCTGCATTCGTCGTCGCCGTACGCCGCTGCTTACGATCGCCGTAGCGGCAACCGTCGCCGCCGTCGCCGCCGCCACCGCCGCCGCCGCTACCGCCACCGCCTCGGCGGCACGTCTCCCTCCTCCTTCGTCCCGGCCGCCGCCGGCACCACGCGCCAACGAGCGAAAGAGAGAAAGAAGGAAGGTGCCGCCCGACGTCGGTAGGCACGACGCGCCTCGCACATTCAGTGCCTAACAGTGCCGCTGCCCGGCTGCTTGTGTGTGCGCGCGCGCGCGCGATCCTCTCATTCCCAGCTGGCAGCACCTTCGCCGGACTATAAACAAACAGCTTCGATTTTCCCTCTGACCGACTACGCTGACCTCCTCGCTCTCCATGTGTATTTTGTGCGCGCGAGCGACGATTCCGCGATCCGCGGCACCATGAGACCCTGCCACGGCGGGCTTGACCTTGAGACGCAGCAGCCGTGATCGGTAGCCGCGGCCTCAACAGCCACCGACCGACCAACGCTCCCAACGTAAGTATACACACTTTATCGCTCTCTCTCTCTCTCTCACTCTCTCTCTCCCTCTCTCTCACTCTCTCTCTCTCTCTCTTCGTCTTTCTGTGCGAGCAGTTTATGCATATATGCGGGGTGGGGTGGGGCAGAGTTCGCTTCCCTTGTTGTTCTTTCACCCTATTCAGCGATGGCGGGGGTGGGGGAAGCCAGCTGAGCTAGAAACTTTGGATAATGGGAAAATTCTAGGGCGAGGCCAGGCGGTGACGAGCGCTCTCGAGATCTCGAGGAAACTCAACTGAAATTTCAAACTTTCATTGCGTACGCCAAGTGCTGTACCGTAATGTGGATCATCCATTACTTTTTCGTAATGGTTTTGCGAGAAGATGTGATCGGGCGGACGACATTGAGCCGTGAGACACGCAATCCCCGCGTCCAAGCTCCCATAATTACCGCTCTGATAATTTAGCCTAGAATCGCCAGTCCCGTAGCTCGCTCGATTTATTCATTATTGCGCGCATTTTTCAGTACTTAAACATCGTCGCGCACGAGAGTGTCTTCGGTCTATTAAAGTTATCTAAGACAGGATTCCTGCGCACCTCGAAGCCCATGCAATTAATCCAATGTGCCCATGCCATGGATATACATTATACGCGCGATTAATAAACACGTAATAGATGCTCGCGGTGGTCTTATCTCTCATCGGCCGGGCCGTCACAACTTCCAATAAAGTTGCGATCGCATGCGCATATTAAGCGCGAGGATCTCTCGATCGCCGGGCGATCGTGGGTGTAACCAGCCGCTCCCAGCCAAAGACAAAGAGGAAAGTACGTATTCGTGACTTCAAGAAGGATCGATTGTCAAAACGGTAGCGGCGATCGGCGGGCGCAAAGGGTCGAGAGAAAATCGGCAGCCGACGGCGCATCCTGTGCGGCGCCGTTGAGCTTAACGGGGCTCCCGCCCAAGCCCTCCTGCCCCAGGACGTGAAAAACGCCGCATGTATTATTTATGCGCCCGGTAGCGGCACCGTGCGATTACGATGCACAACGAGGGACGTGAAGGAGCGCGCGTTTCCCGCCAAACCCGCCCGCCGGCTCACTTATTTACTATTACGACGCAGATTCTCTTGGGCGGTAAAGGAGGCGATGTCGGTGTCACACTCGCACTCGCGTAATTTTCTGTCCCCGGCGAACTTAAGGCCCTCGGCGCTTTATTCCTTTGTCGAGGGAGGAGGCTATATTGTCCGGCTGCTCCTGGCTCTTAGGAACTTAGGAACCCGGTGGTGGTGCGGCTGGTGGGACTCGGCGAGGGCGGTCATAGTCCCGAGATTTCGCCCGTAAAATACATTCTTATCCACTAGCGATTTTTAAAACTTCATCGCGATCCTTAATCCGCCGGCCAATCTTTCCAATGAATCCCATTCCGGTCGATTATTGCCATACAATGTTGGCCAAACTTGGCTGTCCGAGTTTTCTCTTTCTCCCCTCCATCCCCTCATCGTCCATCCTCCATCCACTCAACTATCAACCATTCTTTTACACTCTGTCATTTAACGGTTAACGGGCTCCTCGCTTCGCCCCTTTCTAACAGGCGCGACTAGTTACTTTTTAACGCGCTCGTTAATAATTTCTTCGCGACCTTTCTCCCTCGGCATTTTGAACATACATGTTTGGGCATATTCGCACCTCGGCGTCAATATTACATTTTGGCTCTTTTGTCCATTCGGCTTCGAGGCGTTGCAAAGCACCTTTAACATTGCCCTCATTCCACATTGTCTTAAGTTAATTGCAAATTGTGATGTAAGACGGCGTGTAACGTGTCACCGGCGCGGTTAGTTGGCGCGAAAGAAACAGCGCAGGTGTACCTAATTGTATTTGGAGAAAATTGCATTTTTATATATAGGAATAATAATGTTCGCTATTGCTAGGGCGCGCGATTACGATCGGCAATGAAAGAAATCCATAATAAAAGTTTCTCGGCGACATCAGCGTTCAGAGTTTTTAAATCACGGCCCAACGAAAGATAAATGCAAATACGTAGAATGCCGTAGGGAGGGTGGGGGGGGGGAGAAAAAACATCATCGCCTGTCGTACGAGCGCGAGCTATTTGGCGATGGAAAATAAAAAGACGAGGATGGAATGAAGAAACGCTCGATGTTGACTCGACATCACGTTGGTCTGTGCGCATCCTCTTATCTAAATGTTTCGAAATGATTGTGTCGCGCTGGAGCTAAAATTATCTCCCCCTCACTTTTACTCTTCCCCTTCCGACGTCGTCGTCGTATTCTTGAGTGCATGTCAGCCAAGTCTATGTATATATTTCATCGATTCGCGTAAATTCTCTTATCGTTCAGCCATCGAAGATTAGCGATTTGGCCGCACAACCGCCTGCGGCGGCCACTTTATCGCTTATCATTCATTCGAGCGTCAAGTGAGCATTCGCGTTTGGGGGATCGCCGCTTCTTATCGGCCGGTTTCTTCTTCGGCCAACCTAACGCTATACTCCCCCCGTTGCTATTATCCTGCGTGTATTGAATGATCGCTGCGAATTCATTCAAGGACGAGGCACCAAGTGACATTCGCTAGAAGATCGAGGAGAAGAGAGAGAGAGAGAGAGATAGATAGATAGATAGATAGATAGATAGATAGATAGATAGATAGATAGATAGATAGATAGATAGATAGATAGATAGATAGATAGATAGATAGATAGATAGATAGATAGATAGATAGATAGATAGATAGATAGATAGATAGATAGATAGATAGATAGATATAGATAGATAGATAGATAGAGATAGATAGAGAGAGCGAGAGAGAGGAAGAAAGGTGATGGGTGGGATGGGCCGAGGGTTGCGCTCCATCTGTCACGGATATTCGCGCACAAAAGCGATGCCGAGTTAAGACGTAAATTGTTTTCTCGTTGTATTATCCGAGCGACTGCGGTTGTATTGCTTTCGCCCATTATATCGATAAGCCCGACGAGGATTTCCCATAGGAAAGGCTACGCTTGCATTTTATATTATATTCAAAGTTTCGTCTTATTGCATATCGAGTTCGCGACTTGGATCGATCGATTATAATTAAGAGGAGAGACGGGAAAATTTTTGAAACTACACTCGTGCTGTCATGCAGCCTTAAGTACGGTCGCTCTGAATCTAACTTACGCGTGCTCGTAGGAGTTCACTTTGGAAGAGGGGAACGTCCATAAGTAAGGTAAAACATCGACCGAGAGTGTCCACAAAAGTGCAATGACAATTATAGTTAGAAAGCGGTGGAGGGGGGGAGTTGGAAGGGAGGTGAGCCGGGATGAGAAGAAAAGCGTAAGCGTCGTCCGCGCGACGGGGTCAAACAGCATAATGAAAATTCGAGTCGGGTGAAGCTGCCCTTACCGCCGCCCCCGCTGTTCCGTTCCCATCGAATATTAACGGACGAGACTTGCACCTCCGCACCCACGTCGCGTATTATCCCATCGATGAGTACGATCCGATTGGACGCGCGGTTGACGAGCACAGCAGCTTTTAAAGTGCGCTTTCCCCTCGCTTCCTCTGGCCCCGTTTGCACGCGCGAGCCAATGCATTAGAGGCCGAGAGCAAAGACCTCATTACACTAAGGCGCCTTGCGACTCGATCGAATAAAGTCCTTTCTCCGAATGGTTCAATAGTACGCCGAGGATGATGAGAAGGGGGAGGGGCTATGATCAGGTGGGTAGGAGGGTGTATGGACGGTTGACGAGGCGAGCGGGTGGGTGGATGGGTGGGGGTTGGGATCCGGCTATGAAGGAGGATGAGGAGAAGGTGGCGGTGGCGTTGGTGATAGCGACGGAAGAGGGGGGCGCACCAAAGGGAAATGGATCTCTTTCTTAGTTCTCCAATGTTAGATAATCATCGGAGCTATGACGACGCGCGGCTGATGCAGTCCACATACACAAATGCACGAGCAGGTACACAGAGGCGCAGGTAGTGGGATCTCGTAAGTCCCCCTCGGGCCGCGCCATTGTTTGGCCCTCGTGGGCTAGTTGTACAACCTCCGGACCCGAGAAACACGGAGATCGTCTTCTCTTGCTCACTTAAATCTTCGTGCGCTGTCTGGTTCCTCGTCGTCCTTTTCTTCTTTACTTATTCTTATGCTATACGTACTCATTTTACTCTCTCGTACGTCTCATTTTTTCCTATCTCTTCTCTATACTTTGTTGTTTCATTTTTTTGGCGCGATTCTTGTTGCTCTCTTTTAATTGCGGTGATTTTCACTTTTTTGCCTTTGTAAATTTATGTATTCCTGTCCCTCTTCTCTCCCTCATTGCAATCCAGCCGCCACCCCCCCCGCCCTCCCTCTCGCTCACTCGCGCGCATTTACACCCGCGCACGCACGTGCACGCGCTATTTTAGCTATATATTTTACTTTTCTCCAAATTCTTATGTGTATGAAAGCGGATGTATTATTATTATGCTCTTGTTTTGCGTAATTTGAATATTATTTTGAAAATCTTTATAAATTTTAATGTAAAAGCAATGCATAATATTAAAATTTATTAAGACAAGGTTAACGAGTTGGTTCTATAACCTTAGGTGCTGCCTGAAAATCTCATCTTGGACGAGTTTTGTTTCCTTTCATTGTCTTATACGCCAATTCCCTTTCAAACTCATTTCTTTTGTACTAGCTTTTCTTTTGTCTTTCATATTATTTTTTCACTACTCACAAAAGGTTCAATCCTTTCCCTCTTTTACACTTAATTATTATTTCCATCTTTATAACTTTAGACGTCTCTTCAGTTTTTTTTGTTGTTTTTTTGTTTGTTTTTGTTTTTGTTTTTGTTTTTGTTTTTGTTTTGTTTTGTTTTGTTTTACAAATGCAAACACAGTCGTTTTACAAATTCTGCACTTGCATCATTAAAGAAATATTTATTAAGAACATAAAAAATGCTATCGTAAACACTCTTATTATATCGTCGTTTAAAGTATCTTTCAATATATCAAACTAAGTATATATTCTATAATAGTAGCAATCTGTTTAACCTATAATAATAGCAATCTATTTCACTAGATGCTTCAACGGTATCGGTAGAAAAATTTTTCACTCGATAAAAACTCCCGTAAGATCAATTGAAAAATCCCCAGGAACGCGACCAAATAAATCCTATTAAATATTAAAGAATAAACTCTTTGATTTCAAAGTATTATGCGTTTCCTCCTTGAGCTCCATTTCCCGTTCGGCTTTTCCCCATTATAATAATGCAAACTAAGTTACCTCAATCCGTCTCCTTTCGTATTCTTCTCACTTCTACCTTCGCTCATCCCCCGCCTGCCCGCCCCGCCCGACACGCCCTCGCCGCGTCGTGGCCCATCGTCCCACCCTATCTCCGCGCGACGGCAAGAGGAGGCTCGATTTCGGATTTCGTCTCTTGGACTAGAACGCCGATTTCGAGCGTCGGTCCCCTGGGCCTTCCCCAGGGACGCGCGTCCCATTGTTCCGTGACTGCGGGCGTACGGCGTCTATCCGCACCCACGGTGCTTCATCGGCCAGACAGGATCCGCCAAAACACTGACTTTGGAAATTACTCGAACTGAGATGCACTCATTTATCGTGTGGCAGTTAAACATGACAGGCGGCCGGCAGTGTCAAATTTTCGGAGATCTGGTTCTACGTATTCCACGGGCTCATCGAGTTCTCGATCCTTTCCCAAACAACGATGATTTTTGCGCTTTTTTAGAGTTTCAGGGTTCAGGCCTTTTTTCCCCTATTCTCAAGTACTTTATTTTCCTTTGCCCATGATGGATTTTCAAATGTCAAATCTTAAAACAGACGCGATTTGGCGCTTGTTTTCCCTCTTCTTATGTCTCAAAGATGTAAATTTTAAGCGTCATCGAGAGACTGGGCACCTTTACAAATTAATGCAAGCCTTTATTGATTTTGTGCAACTACCATATTTTTTTATCTCTCTCGGTTAAAGAAGTTCATGTCATTTTACAATTA
This sequence comes from Ceratosolen solmsi marchali, assembly GCF_000503995.2. Classification (NCBI taxonomy): domain Eukaryota; kingdom Metazoa; phylum Arthropoda; class Insecta; order Hymenoptera; family Agaonidae; genus Ceratosolen; species Ceratosolen solmsi. The sequence continues at coordinate 4,158,188 of NW_011948422.1, forward strand.
TTCTGTTTGTGTCACCGTATTTCTTTTCTTTTCTTTTCTTTTCTTTTTGTCTCTTAAAATGATAAAATTCAGCATTTGCGGAATTTGATTGAAAATTTGCGGAATCGTTGCAAAGACTTACTTACCGACACTAGGAGCACTACCTGTACTTTTATAATTGATTAAGAATTAAAAACTTTTGCGATTTAATTGAAAGTTTTTATGTGGCAAAAAGCAGTTTGCTTGTCTTAAAAAAAAAAAAAAATGTATATAATATTTTTCCAAACTCGCAAAAGAATCCTTAAGTACGTTGAGAGAAAATACTCATTACAGCATTAAAAGTTTCTTTTTATCAGTTTTTAACTTTGCAAACAAATTAAAAAAAATGACGTTAGTACTCATTACGTTTCGTAAGTTTGAAAGTGATTGTCCCGACAGAACAAAATATCCTTTTCAATTTAGTTTTCTTTTAATGTAAAAAACAAAAAATAAATAAACAAAAAAAAACAAAAAAAAAAAAATAAAATAAAAACAAAAAAAAACAAAAGAAAAAAAGATCCAATATTCCTTTGAGTTCAAAGACTATTAAAATACCTCTTTAATCCTCCACTACTAAAATCACATTATGGACACGCGTATCCTTTTCGAAACCGTAGTAATAATACATCACGCGTTTGTTCCAATACTAATTCGACATCGAGTGAAAGAAAAGAACGAAAGTCAATCCGCAATCGTTTTCAGCACAATCAATCGATCCCTCCGCAATCCCTTAGAAAAGGTGTTTAATTGTGTGCGTGCGTGAATGCGTGCATGAAAAAAACAAAAAAACAAAAAAAAATGTGTGAATTATTGAATTTTGAGAATATGTTGCAGTGTAAATATAAATACACAGATGCGTGAATGTGGTAATGTACAGATATTCGTGTGCATAGACGTACGTATACAGGCCACGGATGTGTATGTAGTGTGTGTGCATGCGCTCATTTATCGTACATTATCAAGTTCGGATTCACACACGTACGTGTGGAAGCGCGCGTTGCCGCAAAAGCACAAACATTCCTCTTCACGATATCGCGAATATTATCTGAACATTCTTTTCGACAATGTCCGTTGTGCAGCGACACGTAATGTGCAGCACACGGCACTGCTGCATTATCATCACCGTACGAATGGCTCTTTATCTACGCTCGTAGAAAATAGTGCGTATGTAAACAGGCGTGCGCGGGCGCATATCCACACTAATTTACCAACGCATATACGCAAACATAATATACCCTACTGCAAAGTTCTGTCTCTACCTGCTCCCACTAGACGCCTCAGGGATGTATCCGTATATCTGTATATACATCGCTTTATCTCGCACGGCCTTCTGAAAGACGAGAGAGAGAGAGAGAGAGAGAGAGAGAGAGAGAGAGAGAGAGAGAGAGGGCAAATAGGAGGAAAAACCGGTTCTGCAGGATCTTTAGACTCGAAAGAGAAAGAGGACGTGCGTACGTTTCGTGCGCGTCCATGTGTTGTGTTGATCTTCACCCACGCCCAGAAGCGATATTCGTCGGTCCTGCGTATATGTACAGAGGCGCACACTAGCGCACGTGCGCCCTTCCTATTTCGTGTAACTCTTACTGCGGTGTAACTCCAGTCTTATTGAATTTCGAATGTACAGTTGTCAAGCGGTCGGAGATTTTTTATTTTACTTTTTCGTGCTCGGCGTGTAGGGTTGGCTTGTTAAACGCTTGCGTGGCACTGCTAAACGTTGCGATTTTTTGTACTTTGATACGTTCGCTCGTAGCACAACAAAGGGAATATTAAATGTTAAAGAAGGATAAATAGTATTCGGAAAAGAATAATATCGGAGCTCGAAGCTTATTTACGTATTTGCAGTATGGAGAGAAACTTTGAAGTTTCACAAAAATGATTCTCGCAGCTTAATATGCAAACCCCTTTTGCTCGCATTTTATTAAATTGCGCAATATACGATTGCGCGCGCTCACGCAATCCGTAATATTTTGCAAAATGTTACTGCACATACTTTACATCACACACGACACTCACGGAATCGTGCTTTTTTGCAAAGTTCCGGAAACTCTTACTACCAAAATTTAATAAATGCATGAAGCTGGGAACCAGTCATGATGCCCCCAATTCCACTTAATAAAATCAAAAGCCGAGTTCCAAAAATTCCAATTACCGCTTTCTACATCTAGAATACGATGGGCATTATAACATCAGCTATTATTATTTCGAGAACGGGGCATACGGCGAACAAGGCTCAAGCGCGCACGTATACACAGTGTCAAAGTAAATTCTCCTAAAAAAATAAAAGACCAGTCGAGTAAGCCTTTTAACTGAGACACGGTAATCGCCGAGGAGCGTACGGCCTAAAATGGCGCTCCTGAGTTCCTACGCATTGTCTCTCTTTCTCTCTAAGCTAATTCGCAGTCACGGCCACAACGAACCTCTCTCCTTTTGCTTCCATCCACGAGCAACGAGGGTCCGGAAGAAAAACGGCGCCGAAAAAACCAGAAGCCCAAGGCAAGAAAGTGTGCGTGATAGAGAGAGAGAGAGAGAGAGAGAGAGAGACACGTGTCGGACATCTGCACGCGAACCTTTGACACGACAACGGGGTACCGAGAGTAGTAGTTTAACGAACGTCTGTCGATGTTATTGCTAGGAAAAAGAAAGCGGAACGAAAAAGACTCGATGCTAGAGATTGGCCGTGAACGATGTCTTGATTTTCCCTTTTCTCCGCGGCGGAAGGTGAAAGCAATTGGAAATTAGTTGGACTTGCTCGCGCTTCTGCGGCGTCGCTTGTATTTGGCTGAGAACGAGGGTGCGAGACCCGTTCGGTTGTCGGAATTAATTAATCGAGTCTAAGAGAAGAAAGATATATCATAGTTGCGGCCGAAAGTACTGTCTTTTCTTCGGTTGCGGCGCAATTCTCGATTCGAGTGCGATGAATTTCTTGTTGTGCCGTTAGGAGTCGCGCGGTATCGGAAATCCCGCGATGCTTTACCGAGGCGAGTCACTCGATACTTAATTATCCTTAATTAACCTCGAGAAAAATATGAATTGGAACGCTTATGAGATTCGCGTATGCGGCCACGAGCGATAATTGCTCTTTATTGATCAAATACGCGCACATTTATTAGCGATTGGCCCATTAGGATCTGCATTACGTGCGATGTGATTGAAAATGATACGTTAATTACAATGGCATTAATAATTGGACTAGTACTTGCTTCTCCACTCTTCTCGACTCTTCTCGACTCTTCTCTACTCTCGGCATAAGAGTAAATAAAAGCAAGATAATTAGGAACGCGTTAAAGCTCTTGAAATTTTCGGAAAAATCTTACTCTTCCGTTAATTGTTGTATTATAATATAAATTTGGATGACGTTTAGTTCGAATCCCTTAGTCCCTAATGTTATTGTACGAATACTTAAGGCCCATTATCTTAACCATTACTTCCGAGAAGCGACATTAATGCCGCTCGAATATTGTATAAAGTTTTATGAGCGTAGGTCGGCGCAAACATGTGCTTCGTTACCGCCTTAACGTTCGCGTACCAACCAGATCAATTTTCCACCCAAATAAATACGAGAATAGGAATTACGCTCGTGCGAGGTGAAAAAAAAAAAAAAAAAAAATAAAAGTCGCCTACATAAATTTAGAGCCTCGAGTTTCCAAATGCCAGGGCATTTATCTCGAATTACAATCTATCACTTTAGTGCTCGGCAGATAAGGAAGGAAGGAACCAGCGAGTCGCGTCGTCATTACTAACCAACTAAAAGCAAAGGAAGAATTTCGTTATAACCGTTTGAATTCCATTTCGATGCTTGGCAGGAACGGCGAAGAAAAAGCGAAAGGCGTGTACGACACTCGAGCAGCTCCAGATTAGATCATCATTAAAATCTCGTTTTTCCCTCGGCCTTGATTAAGCCCTCTTAAAAACGTCCTACCAGAGAAAAAAAAGGGAAAGGCAAACATGAGAGGGAGGAGGATGAGGAGGAGGAGGACGAGGACGAGGAGGAGAAGCCTTCAAAAACTAATGGGTCCATCTCGCGTTCGACTGACCACGGCATTTCTTTCTTTCCTACGCATCCCACACATTTCCAAGGATAACGGGCGCACTTCTCGCGGACGCGATATCGCGCGACTTCCTTTCATTAGGCTCGTTCGTTGCACACCGACTTTCTCGCCCGCGGCAAGGTAACCAAGAAGTGCATCGCCTTACGCGGCCGAGGAGTGCCGGTGGTGCCTCGGGATACGAAGGGCGATAAAGGACGAGGCATTGTTGTTTGGGCTTTCGAGCCGAAGTTACGTGGCGTCGCGTTGTGCATTGACCACTGGAAACTTTATTTGCTTATAAAATTTGCATGACTCTGCCCTCGTTAAATAATGTCCGGCTCTGCCTGATCGAGGCTCCCCCATGTACTTTCGATATCATAACTGTGACTGGAGGAAAACATTGATTGACGTCTTGGCTGCGTGTGTTAACTTGTGAGTGATATATTTCTCGAGCCCGTTGGATATATGTATGCCAACAATGTTTTCATCTTGTCATTATTACTCAGATTGAGTAATGTTATCTACCAACTATTTTGAATATTTCATATCTCATTAAAAACCCAACATAATATAGTATTATAACATAATATTTCTCTCTCGCATTCTTAAAGTTGAAGTGAGGTGAAATGTCATTGGCATTATTTGGCGAGTATCGGAGAATTCATTATTCTAATTCTATATCTAAATCTCAAATCTGCAATCTGAAATCTCAATTGTAGTGTTGTCGGTATTATTAGCTGATTCGTAGGTAATATGACATTGCAGTGAAAAATGTATCGATCACAAGATACACAGATACAAAGTGTTTTTCTTCCTACCAATCGTTAAAAAAGCTTCTTCGGTTTTGTTGAGCGAGGAGCGTAATTTTGATTTGCACGACTGAAAATAGTTGGAAAAGCTATTGGAGTCCATGAATAAATGTAATATCGTACGAAACACGCATGCCGAATACAATAAATCAATTTGCATGCTATAACCATGATTTCACGGTATTTTCAATAATAATAATAATAATAATAATAATAATAATAATTATTATTATTATTATTTATTTATTTTTTTTCATTTACTTTTATCTTCCATTGTTAATCTCTCTGTCTCTCGGTGTCCATGTGAGTGCGTACCTGCGTGTGTATGCCAATGAAGAATTAATTATATGCAATACATGGGTACCATAATTTAGCACGCGTATTATTTCCACATATAAGCGATAAGCTCGAGATTTTTGCAGTTTATCAGTTAAAAGGACGTAAGCGTAAATAAGAGGCTTTAACATTCTTCAAAAATACTTTTAATGGCCAATTTTACAAAGACCTTATTATTAAGATGGCCATCGTAATTGTTATATTTAAGCAGAAATTTTTTAGTAAAAGAAGCATTATCCTGTATTACCCAAAAGCGAAAAACCGCGCAACCTAGCCAGCTACGGCTATCGAGACAAAAATTAGTTCATCCAAGTACGTAAGTCAGCCGAGAGGCTCCCCTCAACTTTCTCTCCTTCGTCTTTGCGTTTCACTCATGTGGCTTTCATAGACACGAGACAGGCTAATGACCATTGGCACCATGGATGGCCACATGCACGACCGTTAGTAGTTGAATATTCGAGTGGGAATTAGTGTGCGCAAGTGCCGGGCGGGCTTCGGTGGTCTGGAAAAGTGCTCGGGACGACCGACGAACGACACTAATCCGGAGGAAAATTCGCTTGTCGGGGGCTTGACTAACTACGCCCTTTTCCCCACGACTTATATGTCATGCGTTTTCTCTATCTGTTCTCGTCATCGTCTTCGTCCCTTATTTCCTTGAGTGCCGTTGTACTAGATAAGCGACTCCACTAATACGCACGCAAGATAATTTTTCTTTATTTTTGCTCCAAGTTCTACATTTTTTCAAGGAATTCCGTAGTCCTGTGCTCGGCTATGAAAATTAATGTTCGTGAATTTTTCTAAATGTCGTTGAAATTCTAAATGAAGTTTTATTTTATTTCAATAAGCACTTATGAACAGCTGCTTCTATTTATCCGAAACAAAGAACTAGTCGAGCGCCGCATACATTTTACGAAAACGTAAGTGTGTAGTATTAGCAGAGAACTAAGCTACAATACAGACGCGATAATAATTTTCCATATTGATAAAATATCAATGGATAAAAACGTAGGATAAAAATTCGCTCGCACTGCACATAATAGAGTAATAAGTATTTTATAATGAAAAAAGGTTATTGTGTGGGTGATGCGTGAACTCATCATACGTGCACTACACGTGCAGATGAAAAAGAAGAGCTTTTAAACTTTATAAATAATAATGCAAAATTCCTTGGAAAGCATCGAAATATTATGCCTTTTGTTTGCGAGAATCAAAAATTTATAGAAAAATTGGATGGACTTTCTTATAAATACGAGCGTATTATTTATAGTAAACATATTTTTGTAAACTTTCTTTAATGCTCTGGGAGAAAAGATTTTTACTTCTATATTGTATTTTAGCGCAGCACGAAGAAATAATTTTATAAAAAACAATTGATAATGTTTTCAAATCTGTGTTAAATTGCTTAATATTTCTTGTGAATAATCGGTATATAGAAATGCTCTTCTGATTTTTCTTAATCACGAATTATTTTTATCTGTTATTCGTTATTTCATAGAAATGTTTGATTGCGTAAAGACATACTTATTGTAAGAAATGATAATAGTTACTACTATACTATTTTCTTAAGATGATGATAATAAAAATGCAACAACGATAACATTTTTTATGGGATGATTCACACAACCTGAATACACGATACAATATTTACATTGTCTATAAAAAATGTAATTGTAAATCTGCTTGCATTATCATTCGTGTAAGAAAATTGTGAAAAAGCACGAGACATCGTTTGAATAAAATAGTCAATTATGTGTTAATTAAAGCGCGATTATACGTATATTCAATTAAATTTTTATTCTTACCTGCCATTCACGGTCATCAATACACCATTAGGTTAAAAATAGAAAATTGATTTTGATCTCTCTGTAATATAATGTTCATTTGCCGAGAATCAATCGTGCACGGCAATAGCAGAACAAAACTTATGCATCGCCAATGGTCATGAAAGGATGAAAGATTGCAAATGCAGAAAAATTGCCAGACAGGTGAGAAATAATAAAACCGACAACATAGGCGCATGTAATTGGAAAAGTCCATAAAACGAATAAGAACTTTGCGTATCGCTCCCATAGCTCTCTTTTCTTTGTTTTTGCAATTCGGTTGAGATGATCGGGAGCTCGAGCCGACAAGTGGGACGAGATTTCGTTAAAAGTTACCGAGTCGCCGCCCTTCGCTATATTGGCGCACGCGCGTGCAAGCGATCCATCATTCATCGCTCCTCACTCAACCGTAAAAAAATACAGTTTGTCTATAGAGCACAGAACTTTTCTCCGGGCACTTGCGTTCGTGCGCCCGTGCGCACGCGAGAGAATCGAAATTTTCTTAATTCTTAAATTGGCTCTTTGCTGCGGTTTTGCAAGTGTTGCTCCCTCCGCACTTACCGTTGCTACGACATTCGCTTGCGTACGGTACGAAAGAAATTATTATCTGCCTACCTGCTTTTTACCTATTTGTTGGCTTTATTGTTGTTATTATTATTATTATTATTATTGTTATTATTGTTTTTCTTCTTCTTCTTTTTTAACGACTGTCGTATATGTTGTATGATTTTTCGGTTTAGATTTCATGACTCATTATGCGGTGGCTGTGCAAAAGTAAGAAAGAAAGTTGGATATTAGCGTATTATGCAGGATTTCTCAAAGCCTGTTAGTTTTACATTTATCTGCGTAATGGATTTTTTTTTTCCTGATTCATTTCAATGATTATACATTAGAAACTTTTACTTTACGTAACTAAAGGTAAAAAACTGCGTAAGGCCGTAGTGCATTAGAAGCTTGTTTACGGCCAATTTTGCTATTCTTCTTTGAGGTAATTAAGAAGGTAATGTGCTTATACTTGAAGGCGATTAAATCTAAAATATGTGATCGTTAGAAAAAGTTATGAAATACATAAAACGACAGGAATTTAACTGCTTTTAATATTAACGAACCGAAATTTTTCAAAACAGTTTATTCTTAAATCTAAAAATAAGCACCCATATAAATTATCTTTTCGACAAAAAAATAATTAGCAAATCAAATGTTGTATATTTACACAACTTTTCATAAAGAATTGGAGATCTTTCATGGAGATAAGTGAATATTATTTATTTCAGCGAGTAAACACGTAGGCCATATCGGCTTTAAAGAGGGACACATCCGTTTAGAGTAGAATCAAAAGTAATATTTACAAGTAAAATCGGAGCAATTCTTTTACAACACACCCAAAGTAGAAAGTATTCTTAGGCGGTCAGTCCTAATGATCCTTCGAACCTGTTGAACGAATTTTATTCCGGAGTTGGTAAAATCGTTGGACAACAGCTCGAGGGCGAAATGTGGAGTTTCCGGTACGATTGCAATATCATTATACATGCAGGTGCAACGCACTGTTATGGATAAAAAATTCTTTTTTCATATCCAATCATAAATACGTTACTACATAAATGATTATACGACGTTAAGCATACAGAGTAAATAGTTTTTTTTCTTCTTTCTTTTTTTGTTTGTGCATTTGATTTATTTATTGCCGTTACACATGATAAATGCGCGCATAAAAATTATCACGTACCTATATAAAATAAGAAATAATTTCATATTTTCACGAATTTTTATATCCCCGTACATTTAAAATTATAATATAATTTGTTTGGAGCAAGAGGCGACGATAAGACTTGACATACATTTAAATAGATATGGTTATTTTACCATTCGAATAATGAAAAATAACACTATTGAATTATTAGATAATTGGAAACTGAATACGTAAATATTTCATCAATTTACTGTAATGCATAATATATAAGAATGATAATATATAATTGTAAAATAAGAAATAATTACAGTCTATTCAATGTTTGTCTGATTAATGCAATTATAGCCTATATTATTTATATCAATTTTATTGTATTTGTTATATGCGTACAAGTAACTTTCAAACGGTCTCGCGGTAACATTACCGACATTTTCTTACGAAATATTTCCAGAGTAAAAATATGTTGAATTAATTATTTTATAATTTACTCTAACAAAAAAACAACATATTACATAACAAAAAAAAAAAAAAAAAAAAAAAAAAAAAAAAAAAAAAAAATGAAAAAGAATAAAAAAACAACTGATATCGACATAATAATTTCGAATGACACTTTATAACACAGCTACGTCAAATTCAATAATATTCGATAACACTCATTCCGATTTCGATATTTCTCTGAAAAATATTTTCGTTCCCTCAATTTATTGGCAAACAATTCTCTTTTAAAATTCATTTGCCATCTCAATAAAAATAAACGCCAATAACAGCACTTATCATTTATGCATAGCTCATCGCTTAACCATATCCCGGCGAGCAGATCATTTCACTGGGGACAACACACGTAAGGATTGAAAAGGTCTTTTAAAGCTTTTGAAAATTATTCGACACGATTCTCACTTCGTTCCTTTTCCCGATTATCAACGGTTTGGAAGTTATACGGCCGCAACGCGACCTCTCAATGGTTTCCTTTGTAGACACCAGAAATTCCGCCTAAATGTAAACGACTTTACGTGCGAGCGCATAACTTTTTATTGTTCTCCGAGATATAATAATCCTTGTCTTCCCTGCATGACATGTGTGAGTTTGCTTATGAGAAAATGATAGTTACATAGCGAGAGAGAAAGAGAGAGAGAGAGAGAGCAATGAATTAAGTAAATTTTACATTTAGATGCATTTTATCTTTATTGAAAAATTAATGGCTTCTAATTTTTCACATTATCTCTAATTAGATATAAATTTGATTCCATTATGTCACTGGATTGAGAAATGGACATGAATAATGAAAACTGTGGAGGAAATTTAATAACTATTAATTGTCAATAACTAAAATATCCCATGAGGATTGATAAGTTCTCCCGTGGAATCGTAGATTCATCGTATTAGCTGATATTAACATTGATAAGTTGAATAAAGTTTAAAAACTGAAATTAATAATGTCATAATATAATAGTAATATAATCATTCTTGTTGCCGTAGTAAATTCACAGCGATAAGGTGGTTTATATATCTAAGCTATAATGTGTAAAAGTTGTGTTCCGGCTATATGATTCATTGATAAAAATATTATCGTCGTTGCATTTTTCCGTTCATCTTTCTATTATGTAAGTAGCGTCGTAACTTCAAATAACATTATTTAAAAAATCCACTGTCACATTAAGAGTGTCGTGTATATTGAAAAAAGAGAACCTCGTTTCGTAAATATAAACACGTGAGTTTTTATTTAAGAAAAAATCGCCCACGTCAATGTGTTTCCATAACAAATATTATGTTAACATTAGCCAGTGATAATTGTTCCTCGGAATTCGACCAATTTTTTATCTTATAATCGTCGCAATTAAAATCCATGATTTATTTGCCATTAGTTGTCGAGCATAATTAGCGAGAGGGGAATGGAGAGAGTAGGAGAAGAATCCTTTTATTGTCCTTGCGTTCGAGCGAGCTTGGAAAATCAAGCTACCTCGATCTTACCCGCTGAGTAATAAGAAAATTACTATTTTACCGAGTACATTAAGTATATTAGATGAGAGCTAGACAGCGCGTCGCCGTGATGATTATTAACTTGAGTTATCGCGCTTTGTTGAGACTGGAGTTTGTGCGCACGCGCGGGAAAAGTCGCGCACCAGACAAGCTGGGCGATTTCCTCGTTTGTGGCGCATCGCGAAATTGCGCTCGGAATTGAGTAGCCCTCGCTTATTGCGATCTCCCCTCCTTGGCTTCGAGATTAACATGGCAAATGGATTTTTATTTCTCACTCCTTATCTCCGATTTCGAGAGAACGCGGCATCATTTTGGTTTTGACGTTTGTCCGTGTGATTTATCGATGTGTCGCGTGGGCATGCGCTGATATTTTCACGTTTAATGTGAATATATAAATGGTAATCGACAATGGAATAATTCTTAATATTTGTGTGTAGAGAGAGAGAGAGAGAGAGAGAGAGAGAGAGAGAGAGAGGCGAGGCATCGAATGAAATCAGATATGATAATTTCGATTAAGTTCTTTCTTCCTCTACCAGTAATATTGAAATTAAATGGTTTTTTTTTTTTTTTTTTTTGTTTGATCAGCGAAATTGAAGCTCGATAGTGCAAAAGTATATGGAAAAGAGACGACAAAATGTTATTTCTTTCAATAATGCAAATCCAACGTATATTTACATAATTTCATGAAATTATAAATATATAAAGTCTTTGTAGCATTTTTTTTATTGTTAAAAATTTGTGTATTAGCAACGTTACGTAATTTTTAAGAGCTCGCACTCATAAATTTAAGATAAAAGTGGTGATATTAGTATGGAAATCGTATTAGAATACATGCATAAATGTAAAATATTTATAAATAAAGTGAAAATATTAATTAATAAAGCTACTTGAATTTATGATAATTAGAAACTTTTAATAAACGTTATTAAATTATAATGTATTTTGCAATTACCTATTTTGCAAAATATGGTAAACTCACAGTAACTTGAGCGTGTTAAAATTTAAAATGCATTAAACTACTACTATTTAATAAATATCAAGTTGATAAAATCGGAAAGAATATTGAGGAGCGTAAAATTTATCGCAACTATATTACTTTGGAAACAAATGTGATTTTAAAATTAACAATTCTGAATGCACAAGTTACTCCATTCAGGAGGTGAAAGAATTTTTGTTTAATTTTTCAGATACATTCATTCAAACGTTTAAAAATCATTTTTATATTTATCTTCTTCTTCTTTTTCAGTAAATTATTATTTAAAAATTTGTAAATTTTAATCTTCATGGTTGGTTAAATAAAAATCATTATCATTGTTTTCTACACGAAATATTGAAGTTTGTGAAATTTGCGACTATGTTGGAGCTTTGTTTGCGTCAATGGGACCATAAATGTTTCCCATTCCTGGATCTTCATAACAAATAATAGAAAAAGTTTTGTACAGAGTAGTGTAATCGCGTGAGCGAGTTTTCGTATTTTGTACATCAGGCCAATTTATATGTAATTGTTCAATTCGTCTCGTTAGTTCTATCCATCAAAAAGCTGTAGCCAATTGGATTGCTCGCTTGAGAAGTAGATAGATAAAGACGGGGAGAAAGAGAGAGAGAGAGAGAGAGAGAGAGAGAGAGAGAGAGAGAGAGTGAGAGAGAGAGAGAGAGAGATTGCGGGAAGGACTTTGCTCGTCCAAGAATTGATCGGCAATATCAGTAAAGTTACCTGACGGGGCTCGTACCACAGTCCATATACACGTTGCATCGCCGGCAAATTTTGGCGATGATCTTGGTCCCGAAATACATGCGCGCCCATACGTCCCTCATACCGTTAATCGAGATGATCGATCGACTCACTATCGGCATACCATTCGAAGGTTTTATCTAATTCGATGGTTCGCGCATTCGATTACACGCATAGGCTTATCCTCGCTTGGCTCTGGTGACATTCGAATGCAAGGTGTCGTGGTTTCGTTGCTCGAATGTTTAAATAATGTCGGCAACTTATTTTGACATGGAACTTCAATTAGGTCGAGCGAACGACGCCGTCCTTTTTCGTAACGGATTTTGATCGATTCCATGTAACGTCCGCTCACCGGTTTGTCCTACGCTGTATCCAAAGTTTTTTCGTTATGTGACTGCTGTTGGCACAACATTCCAGTGCTCTGGGCTGGATTTACATTTTTGCGGCACAACATTTTCGAATCACATACGAATTTCATCAGCTTTTAATATACTTTGATTGCCTTTTAATATTAAGTTGATAAATATTATAATACTCGGTCGTTTTTATTAAGTTGAGACGAGCGATTGTTTCTATAAAAGGATTTCTCAGAAGAGAGTCGACAGATTATATCGAGATGTAATTGCAGACTGAAGGAATTAAATTGGGGATATTAATAGTCGAGGGCAGAGTATTTCTCTTTGAATAATGAACTATTTCGGGTCAGTAGAGTGACAAACAAATTAAGCGAATGCGCTCGTAGCTTATTTTGACATGGAAATTTAATCGGAATAAACAATTGCTGTAATCGACTTTGATGAATTGTTTGATATTGACGCTAATTGTTGCACATTAATTCGACCCAGTAATATATATATATATATATATATATATATATATATATATATATATGTGTGGTGTATAATATATAGAGGTGGAGTAAAAAAATGTATTTTAAATATTCGTCTCAATGTTTTAACAACCCTAGAATCTCCAATTAGACAAGTATTTATAGTATTTATATTAACAAGTTGTATATACTAAATTGTAGTTCAATTAAGTGACAAACCGTGCGCTAAATACAAGGTAATTGAATGCCACGAAAGCGATCACTGGTAATAATATCGATCGGTAATTTCAGCCGATACTGTGGATTTTCCGCCCCTTCGCCATTTCCCGGTGAGCTGGACTGTTGTTAAACACCCGTCCGATACAATTAAAGAATGAAAAGCAACAAATATGAAAATAAGGCGTCGCTGTTTAATTTTCAACCGAGCAATCCAATTAATCTCGGAAAGTCGTCCATTAATGTTGACGCTAATCGATCCGCTAATTGCTAATCGATTAAACATCCAACGTCGATGCGAGCGACGCTAATGATCCACCCTGGCCGATAAAAGTAATTTTACCAACCAATCGAGATTGGTGCATTACGTACTCGTTGCGCCTCACTTTTTCAAACACGGCATACGTACTCGTAGACACAAGTGTCAAGTACTTGACAAGCCAACGGTACAATGCTCGAGCCAAGCCAACACGCACGCACGCACGCACGCACGCACGCACAGCACGCACAGCACGCACGTCTAAGATGCAAATGCCCGCACGCGGACAAATTCGCGTTGCATATCCGGCATTAAGAAATAAGCGCGACCTCGCATCACGAATGGACAAGGAAAGCTGCGTTTTGTTTGCCAAAGGCGCAATAAACATTTAATTAGCGCTGGTTAATTGTGCAGATTAGAACGTGTTCAGCGGGCTGCTTCGTTGGAGCCAAGTGAAAGCAGTCGCCTCTGGGAGTCAGTCGCTCATTCCGCTGATTATCTCGCATGTTTTAAAGTGGTGTATATAGAGTTATTTATTAAAAATCGTCCGAGCGATTTGGCGATCCAAAGCAAACATAAGCTCGCAATAAAGGCTGAATTTTTATTTGATTCTTGATAAGTAAATGGCGCGTTATCTTGCCATTAATTTGCTAATAAGAATTGCGATAAATAGCATTCCTTGAGATGCGGTGGTGTTTATTATTTCAGAAATGTGATTTGTAATTTTGTAGCATTGTGCATTGAAGGTTCATTGGAGAATGCGATCTATTCAGCACAAGTCGAGTAAAAGTTTACGATCGAGTATCAACAGATGCTTAACAATGAGATACATTATACATTTGCGGATGAATTTGTTATGTTATTAATATTTAATTTTTAACGTATTAAGCGCAAGTTCAGGTACTTCAATCATAGAATTAATACAATAGTGTAGAATTCTGTATTATAGGAAATAATTTATTTACAAGCGAAGAAAAATATACACCAATGCGTACGCGCGCGCGCACTAACACACGCGCACTAACACACGGGCACATATTTATATAGATAAATTCAAAGTTAATCGATTGATTAATGTTATGGTGCTTTTAATTGAACAATGTGTATTGTCCGTTATAACGTTCAAGTTGCTTTCTATGCTTGATATCTTTAGAATAATTGAAGGAGACGTAGCAGTTTAAGTTTCATATTATGATGACGGCATATGACACAGTGGAAATTTAATATTTAAGCACCATCTTGAGTTCTCTAACAGTCGAAAAATAATCTATTCTTGAAGCTAATAAAGTTATAATAAAACGATCGTATTCGTTACAATACCTTATCAGAATTCTCGTTAAAAATTTCGAGACGCGCGGAGGGGGAACGTCTTTCTATTAAAATATGAATTGACAGATGCGATTTAAACGTTTTTATCGACATTTCCGACTAATGGCTAGTGAAAAAATTCCGTTTGAACGAACGCACGAACGACGTGTTGCCTCTGACTGATTTTGTAAAATATAAAAATGCTGAATAGGGAGCGTTTCGTTGATTAAAAATCATAGCTCTTTCGATAGAAGTGCGCTTTTCGATGCGTTAGTTGCGATCTTTAGATTTTCATACGACATACATGAAATACGTATATCATCGTACGCGACAGTTATTAAAAGTTCAAAATCTACGTCTGGCTTGAATTTCACAAGGCACGCAGAAATCGGACCGTAAGACGTTCAAGTTTCTCGAAGTTACACATAAATTAGTTCGTCGTACGGAAAGAAACGCTCGACTTTCAAGCCTCGCTTAAACCTCGAGCATAATTGCGTAAGCGCGTTGCACCCAAATTGAATATGATTGATCGGAGAGGCATTGTTGGGTGTTTACGAGAATGAGCGGAGAAAAAGCGCAGAAAGGAGGGCGGAGGAGAGCGAGGGAGCTCGTGGTTAGGGGGTTGCGATGTGTGATGGGGATTTGGAGGGTGGAGAGAGGGTTAAATCAGCAATCAGCGGTACGAACTTAGCGTCGATTCCGATAAATTGTTTTATGCGCCCGCGAGAAATGGCATTAATCCCAAATATATAGTACGCGCTGCTCTGCGAGATTGGCAAATGCAACAGAGCGAGGCTGACCTCGTTGCATCTTGCTCCTCGCGCGCTTGTATCATGTAACGAGGGCGCTACGGATGCATTGCATTGCACGCGAATGCCCGTTTTATTTGTCCGTTAGGAGAGGAGGAGCGTTAGCAATGATCCGCAGTAATTAATTGCTTCTGTCGGATTTTTGCGAATTGGCCCCCGCCAACAGCGACCGAATGAGCGCGCGCGCGCGCGCGAGTGTAGTACGCGCCGCACTGATTGACTAACAACATGCGATCTTTTTGAGGAGATTTTAGATTAGTCGAGCTAATTGTAGTAAAGTCCGGAGTATTGCGAGTGGAATTGTTGGGGAAACTTTATGATCTGTTTTACTCGATACTGATTTCCCATCAAGACTTGGGATTATTCATCCACTACATCTGTCGGCGATGATCGTCTGCCATATTGCGCACACTGTGCACAGGATATGTTTCATTCCTTTTTAATTTTGTGGCTATCGTTTACAATGCTATTTTCAAATCTGTATTTAGCGCCAGATCGAGTGTAGTTTTAGCACTCGTATTACAGAAGACATTTATTTATTGCGTATTCCAATCATTGTCATTACGCTTCTATGCATATATATATATATATATATATATATATATATATACTGTATCGTCAGCAATTTATACGCTCGAGTATTCATCACTACTCCCGCACACATTGAATATGCGTAAGAATCGCTTGTTGTACGGCGAATGATTAAATCGAATTAAGCTTACGAAAAAAATGTACGCAGCGGTCGTCGGGGATAAATACAACCGAAACTCGTTCTCTTATCGATGTATATGCAAACACAGCTGAAGATATATAAGACTTTTGTCTTACGCGTAGTTGTTCGACACTAGGACTTTGCTCGATCAATTACGCTACGATTGGTTGGCGCTTTGCATCGAGGCATTATCGGGTCTCGCTATTACTAAGGCCTTTCTCGGTAGTGATTTACGAGCTTGAGAGAAAAGAGACACTTGAGAGAAAAGATATCTGTCGGTCTCGTGGCTATGCGAATACAGACGCACAAACAATTACTTGGGCGCAGCGAGGCAAAACCCATGGCATTGGCTACTTTTCAAAAGCTCCGCTATCCTTTATCATAAGCGCATCGATGATAAAGGCAAGTTCGGATTTGTTCAGTTTCGTTTTATTTCATTTAATCGAGCAGAAGCTCGATGATACGCATTTACAAAAATTTTGCAGGGATTGCGCTGCATTATCGCTTGCTCGTTAGTTATCGTCGCCCCTTCCCTTTCAAATTTTAACGATAGCCTTGATATTTTGTTATATTAGAATAAACAGTTCAGGAATTGAAGTAACTTTCCATTTATTTGTTGAATCGTAATATTTTATTAGGGATGACATGATAATACGAAATAGTAATATAGAAGGTATGACAATCTATGGTATAATAAGTATAAAGTATAATTTTTTATTTTATTACCTTTTATTATTATTATTATTATTATTACCTTTTATTATTATTATTATTATTATTATTATTATTATTATTTATTATTATTATTACCTTTTATTATTATTATTATTATTATTACCTTTTATTATTATTATTATTATTATTACCTTTTATTATTATTATTATTATTATTACCTTTTATTATTATTATTATTATTATTACCTTTTATTATTATTATTATTATTATTACCTTTTATTATTATTATTATTATTATTACCTTTTATTATTATTATTATTATTATTACCTTTTATTATTATTATTATTATTATTACCTTTTATTATTATTATTATTATTATTACCTTTTATTATTATTATTATTATTATTACCTTTTATTATTATTATTATTATTATTACCTTTTATTATTATTATTATTATTATTACCTTTTATTATTATTATTATTATTATTACCTTTTATTATTATTATTATTATTATTACCTTTTATTATTATTATTATTATTATTACCTTTTATTATTATTATTATTATTATTACCTTTTATTATTATTATTATTATTATTACCTTTTATTATTATTATTATTATTATTACCTTTTATTATTATTATTATTATTATTACCTTTTATTATTATTATTATTATTATTACCTTTTATTATTATTATTATTATTATTACCTTTTATTATTATTATTATTATTATTACCTTTTATTATTATTATTATTATTATTACCTTTTATTATTATTATTATTATTATTACCTTTTATTATTATTATTATTATTATTACCTTTTATTATTATTATTATTATTATTACCTTTTATTATTATTATTATTATTATTACCTTTTATTATTATTATTATTATTATTATTATTATTATTATTATTATTATTATTATTATTACCATTACCATTATATTAGGTTTAAGATATTCGATTAAAAGGAAATATGAAAATAATTGAATAGGTGACCAATTCATCAGCTTTATCAATATTTTTGTTAAAATTAGCTTCTCCTCTAGGAATATTTTTTAATATCATAATCTTCTCAATTTTGCATCGTGTTAATTTAACTTATCTCGTAGCTTATTATGTCATCACATCAGAGATATACTATAAACTATTTTCAAAGTGTTTCTCTAAATACTTAATACTTAATTATTTTCGTGCAAAATCTCTTGACTCTATAAGCTATTTAATGTTATCATAGATATTTTTGTTATAATCTTTTCGAAAGCTATTAGCACTTTATTATTAATAAAACTAACAAACCGAAGGAAATTCTGTGAATTAATTACTTTTAAAATTTCAACGATTTCTCGAAGGGAACAAAACAAAATTTCAAATTAAAAATTTACGCCATAAAGTGAAACGTGCACAACGTTGAAGTACCTACATATATATTTAGATATACCTGTCGTTCTAAATTTATGACCTAAAGTCGTCGTCACCCAAGTCCAAGGCTGCAGGTAGCCGCAGGAACAAATGCCACGAAGTTATAAAAAAGCAAACAAGAGAGAAAGAGAGAGAGAGAGAGAGAGAGAGAGAGAGAGCCAATATTACTTGGTTAATATGAATGCATACTATATTCACGTATGTATGTGCCCCAAGTGTGAAAAGAGCTCACCTTGTCATTTTTTTATTATATATGGAGACTTTTTGATGAAATTCTGTATATTTGAAAATAACAAATTAAACTTTCACTTGAAAAAGTGGGGCACACTAACATGCGGATTTCGAAGATGAAATACTGGCAGCATTACCGCTAGTAAATATAAGAAGTACGCTTAACATAAATACTTTCTTGTTACGTCGGTAAATAATAACAACGATAATAATAATAATAATTGATAGACTGCTAGTAAAATGACAAGAATTATTAACTGTGAATAAAAAATACTTTTTTTTTTTTTTTTTTTTTTTTTTTTTTTGAATAATGGCTAATTTACTTTCATATATATTACATGTGAATCAACAAAAAATAATTATATTTCCAATATGCCGTTCAACACATAACTAACACGTTCAACCTCTAAGCAATAAACATGTTTGTTTTAATTATGTAGCATTATACGATGAGCTCGTTTGATTTACCTTTTTAAGTTTCTCATTGTTTAACTATAGATTTTTAAATTAACAAGAATGTGTAAATTAACACAAAGCATAAATTAACGTTACAGTTAAAGGTTTTTGAATAATATTAAAAAATCTAAGCTATTAAACAGTGTATTCAATATATTTGCTTTCAATTAGAGGAATAAATTATTTTCTAATTATTCAGCTCATCAGCATTTAAAATTTATCAATAAAACGAAGAGATTTGGTTTAGTAATTAATTTAATCCACGATTGTATATAAAAATTAAACTCGACTGATTGCAATTAAAGATTTAACGCAGTACAAACAGTTATAAAGTATCATTTGCGATAAATCTTTCTTTTAAAAAACTACCTTTATGCACGCTTGATAATTATTTAATCCAATAAGATACTTTATATGTAGTATCATGAAATTAGGCATGAAATATTTCGCACCCCCGAACAAAATGTCATCGATAAATCTTGGATGAAAATTCACAATAATGTTTAATAGAAGTCGTTGCAATTACGATAATAAACTTTCAGTTCAGTTGTTTGGAACGATTATCATTATGTAAATAAATGCGGTTACAATTTTCATACGCGTACGTAAGGTGCAGTTTAACTTATACATGCCTTGCTTTAAAATACATTGGGTGTCAATAATGTCAATTGTTAGGCAAACGCATTGTACCTGACGGAGAAAAAAAAATTCGCCAACCAAATGGTAATCTTGTAATGAAATAAAACGTAACAGGACCCTCGGCAAAACGACAATTTTGCCAAGTGTCGGCACCGTCGGTTTTTTTTTTTTTTTTTTGACAATACTCAAATTAGCCGAGAAGCAGCCTCATTGTGAAACTGACGGTCATAAGATAAAGAACGTACAGTCTATCGCTGACTGTTAAAGCAGCATACCAATCACATTGATGAGGATAATCGACAATTTGGGCCTTATCCATATGCACCTGAATTATGGCCTCAGTCTCGGCGACTATTTACATCTGGAGTCAACTCGCGATATCGTATATTACGCTCGGCCCCCCTCGTCCCGCTTTGTACACCGCCACCCCCACCCGCTCTCCTTGACGACGACGACGACGACGACGACGACTCCTCGTCTCCGTTACCATGTATGGCGAGCCGCTCTCGTAAAACTTTCCGTGCACCCGGCATGTGTACCTCTTGAACGTATATGTATGCAAGATAGCGAGAGAGACTATTTTTCACTCGGGATGGTATTCCAAGGCAACGGGACGATCGACTTTCGTGGTGAGGCCAGTGACAACGAGGAAGATGGTGCACCGGAACACGCGCACACCGTCTGTCTTCCTCTGCCGTCATTATTCTTCGCGAGTGGTGAGAATAGCTGATGTTTGCTCCTCTCGACCGTTCCTCGCACACTCTATCAATCTTTCAATTTCCAAACTCTCAATCGCTCAATCTCTCAAGCTCTCAATGCCTTATAGCGGCGCTTTACGCTTTTTATTCATATTTGTGTTACTTTTTTGTGCCATTGCTTTTGTGTTTGCACAGCCGGGACGTTTCGGAAAGTTGGCGTCTTTTTAAAATAAGACTTGATGTCAGTGGAAATTAGTGAATTATTGAAATTGATATCATTAGAGTGATCGATACTTATATTTTCTTCAAAGCAGAATGCGCTGCAGGAAGTGTGTAATTATGAAAAAGTATAAGTTATAATAATTCTTAAAGTAAACGCAGATGTACTTTCGTCATTGTAGGCTTTAGTTTTTCATGCAAGTTACAAGTCATTTTTATTCATTATTGGAGAAAGACTTAAATATAAATTCTCAGTATTTTTCTCATTATATAAAAGACTTGCGTGATTTCTTTTCTTTTCTTTTCTTTTTTTCTTTTTTTTTTTTTTGGTTTTTTTTTTTTTTTTTTTTTTTTTTTTTTTTTTTTTTTTTTTTTTTTGTCAAATTTGCTTAAAGAACGGATAAATGCAGATGAATTTACATATTTCAATTCTCGTATTGGTTTATATTTTTAGCTCGGAACTTTACTTGTATAAATGCGGTCTAAAAATGTAAAATGCACATTTCAATTTCCAAACATAAATGAATAAAGTCTTTTGGTAATCTGTGATATTTCTTCTGTGCTCGTTACATCATTCGTAATAGACTTCAAGTGTTCTGATTTGAAATGATGCATGTAAAATATCTACAGCGAAATGATATAACAAAGACTTTGATTGAACGAAATTGCTTCTTTGATATATAAAGTACAAAGTGCACACGAACTACTGCTATTGCGCGTATTTTATAATACTTTTAACATTGCCGTTTAACTATACATTTCTGTATAGCGCATGTCGTGAAAAATTCTGCAAACTACGTTTTTCAGACGTTCGTTTATCAACGTAAAGTTTTCCTTTTATTTTAAAGTTTCTAAAAATATATGAGAATCTTGTTGAAAAAAAAAAACAAAACAAAAAACAAAAACGAAAGAATCGCACTACATTGCTTATTAAAAATTGAATGATACGTGACAAAAAGTCATCTTTAACAACAAGAAATAGAACGCATTTACGACGTTCGGTACATGTACTAGAAATTCATTTCCGACATCCATACTGGTTTCTTATCATTCCAATTAAGTGAATCTTTTGAAGGATTATTTCGATGAAATTAAAAGTGTCGCGGAACACACACACAGAGAGAGAGAGAGAGAGAGAGAGAGAGAGAGAGAGAGAGAGAGAGAAAGGACAAGATGCCGAGATACCTAGTCCAAGTTCGTTTAATTTTTGCCCGATTTACGATGTAACGGGCCTTAATCCTTGCCGTCGTATACTTTAGCGATAAATCCCATCGTGGTTAAGTCGAGAACCGACGAACTCGACTGCTAAACACAGCTCTTCTATTCCTCTTTTCCTTATCCCCCTTTTTTTCCTCGTCATGTCTTTTTTTTTACTTCCCGTTCTTTACTCTTAGCTAATTCGCACGCGCGCGCCCGCGCGCCGGCCTCAGAGTGAGGGAGAGAGAGGGAGAGAGAGAGAGAGAGAGAGAGAGAAGCAACCACTCCCCGAGAAAGTCGGGCGTTATACCAGTCTCGTGCCCATCTTGTAAAAATCCAAGGAGAAAGGCGTCAATGCTTCACTCGGAAAAACGTATGCATTCGACTTACTATGGTTAATTATTCGATCAGCTGAATTTCAGCGAACAAAATCCCTCCTCCTTTCTAAATCTCAAAGCAAATAATTTCGCAAAGAGGGCAACTCTACACGAACATCTCGTCGCATCACGTGTCACTTTCTTGTTTTCCCTCCGATCGGACGTTTCTCGGACATTCGTAAATTTCAGAATATCATGTTGCTTCAATTTACAGAATTGACCCGACAAAATCATGACACTCGCGCTTTATTATGACATTATCATGCGCGCGTAACTTTACAAAAATAAATGTCGAATAAACGCGAGCTTTAATAGCGACACATTAACCCTTTAAGACTCGGGCATAAAGTATATAATAATCATCTGTAATTATATACCGTAGAAAGACTTTAAGCTTTTATATCAACCATTATGTTCTCAATATTAAATATATCCCGAGCCCATGAAAGCTAAGCATTGTTTACGATTTTCTAACGGGCTGAGTCTCCCCGCATAAATAAAAAGAAACAAAAGGAAGGAAGCGCAAGAAAATTAATGCCAAACATCAGCGACTGCGCCGACTTCCGATCAAATGTTCTTTCTCAAGTCTTATCGATATAATTAACTTAGAGCGAGCCAGGACAAATGTTGTATTACGTAGGCCGGTAAATAACCGTGCGATCGCGAAAAAAAAAGAAAGAAAGAAAATAGCCTAATAGGCCGCCAACTACCGCCTTAGAATTACTTTCGTAACATCACATCACTCGAATGCAATTAACGCGCGGATATGGCTATTGTTCGTTTGACGCGAGATACGATTTCGCATTAACTCTTCTCGCTCCTACACTAATCGTCCGCGAATTTCCCGCTTCTGTTTCATTAGCGCAATGAGCGCTCAGGGAAGTCGATGATATTCATCCATGGCGAGCGAATTTTCGGCCTCAATCCATGGCCTAGTAGAGTCCAAATCGTCCATGCTGACTACAACTGCACGTTAGTGCAATCTCCAACTAAGATTCTTCCCCACTCTCTCTCTCTCTCTCTCTCTCTCTCTCTCTCTCTCTTTTTTAGGCATTATGCGACAGACTCGTACTGCTGTGGGATCGTCACTTTAACGGGACAACTTTCGACGTAAGTGTACCGCTTGCCTCTATTCGCGCGAACGATGCTTGTAGCAAGTTTAGGAATCGCGAGACTTGAGATGTGAAGTGTATTAAATACTTTGAAGCTGAATTCTCGACAGATTCGAGCGGCGTAGATTTCTATTGCCAGCCAATTTTTCACACACGATGCTGCTTTCGATTTAGCGAGCCGAGTTAAATAAAACGTAAGATCGCAAAATTAACTAGGAATTATTTGACAATGTACTCCATGCATTTCTGTCATTCATCGTAAAGAGAAAATGATTTAACAAGAGAAGATTTGAGCTTAAGACTTAGTAAGATTTAGTTAGTACGCTCATGCATTTGTAGTCAATTTTCGGCTTCTATCGCCGAATAATTTCGAATCATATTTTAAAATTACGAAAATATTTGCATACGCTTGCACATACATTAAATAACTCGATTAACCCGATTGCTTCAAATACGACTCTTAATTAGGAAATCTTAAAACAATGCTGTCGCTGTTGGATGTAAACGTGTAATGTGTCAAGTATCAAATATTTTCGTAATTAACATTATGCAATTTATGTGCAAAAAATATTTTTAACGAAGCATGCCTACACGTGCATAATGCACGTATTGAAATTGTGCGAAAAAACATTTTGATACATCTTTTCATTCATTTTTACATGTTTAATAGTTTTATTCTAATCTTCGACCCAATAAATCAAGCCAAGTATTTATGTGCTTTACTAATAGATAGAGATAATTACAATTACAACAAATTAACAATATTAACAACTTTTATGATTTTTCGATGTCGCACAATACAAATTGGCTTTTCACAGCTTCCTCTCCTTTTCTTCCACCACAAGCAAGTAACTAATACAATAATTGGCTTCGATAATAACTTACTGCCATTTTAATAATTGGATATTGCAACGTGAAATTATGCTTTAGTTAATTCTTACTTTATTATTCATGTTAAATTGAAAATTATTAACAATGAAATCTCTTAGGCAAGAGAATTTTGTTGCTTAAGCTTCCTGAAGTGACAGCTCGTTATTTCTATTTAACTTTCTAAATCTCTAAACTAATAAATTATTGGTCACTGTCGCGAGCGAGGCGATAATTCATGCCGATAATTAATTATCACGGTAACAGAAGAAAAGCGGAACAAAAAAAAAAAAAAAAACAAACAAAAAAAAAAAATAAAAATAAAATATCATCATTGTCAAAAACAAAATTTGACTAGTTAATAATACAGACATAGTTTTACATAAAAATGACTTTAACGCATTGTATGTCCTGCCACGCATTCGCACCTCTCAGCTACGTGCATTACTTCTTTTCTTCGAGAAATTTATTTGGCGAATAATTTCGTTTGAAGTAAAAACTTTTCACAGTTACGAAGGCGCGGTTTTCGTACTCGAGAATACGCATACGCGTCGGCGAGTTTCTCCTGTCCCGAAGAATCTCCATATAAGTACGTACTCCCTGAGCGCTTTATTAACGCATTTAAAATTGCATTGACTAATATCATCGTCTTATCGATTTCACATTCTTTTGATCGAGCACACGGTTACGGTATCCTAGAGCCCTTTTCTGCATTTCTTTATTTCGATATTCAACTTTATTTCCTATAACTTAACAAATTAATTTTATTTTTTGTTTTTATTTGTTTTTATTTGTTTTTATTTGTTTTTGTTTGTTTTTGATTTTGCATTACCGAATAGATGAGGATAGACGATAGGGAAATAAGTCTTTTTTTTTATCATTTGCTTTGGTTAAATGTTAGTTATTTAAATTATTTAAGATTTTAGCGAGCTTCATACGTATAATATAAAAGGCATCACATATTCTAGACGATTTATAAATAAACATTTCATTTACAATTTACAAGTATTACTATGACAAATATGTGTTTTCAAATGATAGTAATTGAAAATAAATTTAAAGCAATTAATCTATTAAATATGATATTCAGTGAGCAATGAAGTTATTTACTGGAGCAGAATAATACGATCCTATTAGCTTAGAGCATACTTCTTGACATAATTAGAGCAAGATTTGTTACAAAACCCATGAATGCCGATTGATATAAAAAGCAAAATGACGGGTGAGAGGAAGATGTATTTAAAATATCGACGAATGCTATCGTAATGCTTGTGTATCGAGAGAATTTGCGCAGTACTCGTTCGAGTTGGAGAATTTATATTTTAAGAGTAAGAGACCAAAGAAAGTTGTAGTTTGAACGTTTGTTATTTGCACCACCGGACGTTTAGATGCGCAGTTCAAACTTCTTTCATTGACGTATTTTTAGAACTTACAGCGAAGTCTAGACGAAATTCCTACGCCTTTGTTCCTTTGAAACGAGCTACTTTCTTGCACCTTTGAGAATCTCTGCTGTGATAAAGTTCAATTAAAAAATTACGTAGCGCATGATTAAAGTACACACGCATCGTGCACTGGTATTATATGCATTAATACTCTACATTTCTCTAGGTGGTCCACATTTCTATTTGCTTGACATTCCTTTTCGAACGTTGCTATTTATGTTAATTAATGTAAAGGAAAATCGTCGAACAATATAAGAAGTTTCCGTATTGGCGGCACTTGGACTAGTATATCATAATATGTGTCGGTAAGGTTCTCGTCTTAAGATATAATTGGAAAGTTGTAAACTTTCCAATTTAAGTAAGATAATATGGACGCGCGTATTACATAAATATTTTTGAATTCTTTTTGTTTTTAAGTTGCATATTCATGAATATAATGCCTAAGTATTATTTTCTTCCGTTTCATCGTGTAGGTTGATTATTACAAATTCCAAAATGTCGACTGAAACGTTTGAATGCTTCGCTTATTTTTCACGAGTTCACTAAATTAAAAGCTATTCACCATTTCCGGTCTCTCGATTAAATGAGAGCGAGAGAGTTAGTGAATGATGAAAGGCGTACGCCAGGCAGGGGAGGAGTGAGGGGCGAGGAGGAGACGTTGAGGAGGAGGAGAAAGAGGAGGATAAAGAGGGTGGAGAAATAGAGAAAGCTCAACGACGTTTAAAAATCATTTCGAATTAAGAAATTTCCATGAAGCATCAACGTTGTTTTCAAAACAGAGACAATACATCGACACTATGCAGAGCAGACAACAATGGGCTAATGTGAGCAACAAAGAGGAACAAGTAAAAATTAAGAAGAATGATTATGTGTACGCGCGCGCGCGCGCGCATGTGTGAAAGGAAAAGAGGTTAAAAAGCCGAATTATCCACCGTGTCGTCATTCTTACTCGAAGCAACCTTAAATAATAATGGGAGAGGAGGGAATATTCACAGCGTGTGGCTTTTATGTTTGGCTGCTGCAACGGGCTAAGGCACTTTATGGCGTCGTGGAGCCCTTTAAATAGTTCTGTTCCTCTTTACTGATGCAGGGCTTCATCTTGGCTACTTTTAACAGCCTCGTTCTCTAACCATTTCACTGCGGTCCTCCTACTACTCTCTTTCTCCGTCCCCTCTTGCTTTTGGCTTATTTCGCATATCGTCCGGTGCTCGTTAACGCTTCTTTTTTGTTCCCTTACTTTCCTCGCGCCTTTTTTTATTCCTTTTTCGGCCTGTTTTTGCGGATCGAAGTTATCAACAGGCAGCGGCGAGAATTGCTCAGTCGAAGAAATGGCGTTTTGTACTGTGATTTGTTTTTTGCCTCTTGGGACAAGTAGAAATTTTATGTCGCATTGATGAAAAAGGATTTATGTCGAGACTCATTGTAAAAAGGCGAATCTTTTAAAAAAGGCGGTCTTTTACGACGAATAAAAATTGAAATATTCGTCAAAGTAGATTTTTTACATGTATTCTTTTCTATTATTTCTTTTCTCTTTGCTTCTTTCTTTTTTCTTTTTTTCTTTTTTTATTTGTTTGATTCCGAGTCGATTGATGAACATATTGAGAAAAAATAAAGTATTACGCTGTTTCGGCGAGATTAGTCGCAGATTTATGTGGCAAATGTTAATTACAAGATAATGAAAGCTATTTTGAAAGAAAACAAAAACAAAAAAAAAACACTAAATTGGCGAAAGTTCGCAAGCAAAAGAGTAAAAGAATGCGTGGATGAACATTGGCGCATTACGAATGAAATATTAGATTATATCCCAGAAATTAGTTTTGAGAATGTCTAGGAATTTTGTTGCTTAGCGATTGCACGTTAAGCGCGTGTATTAGAGTCATTGAAAATGACGTTTTAAATGTCTTCTAAGCTAAGGCGATGCAATGATATTTCCTTAATAGATTCTCCATGTTTATTCAGTCTTTTATGAATGTTGACTATAATTATAGCATATATCTTTATTAAGATTATTCAATACACCCTCGGACTAGAGCCAATTTATTCGTCGCATTAATTAAATGCATAAATGAATAAAGTTGCTGCGATGAGTATTTTCATAGCGATTGAAAGTAGTGCAAGGCCTTTCATTTACGATATATTTTCTCCAATGACAAACTAAAGTGTAAAATATCTTTCAAAATTCCCACCCAGTGTTGAAATAATAGTCCTCGTTATTAATTCATTACCTGCTGAATCACGCCGGGATGTATCGAGCAATACATTAAATTACAAATGAGCGAGAGGACCGAACGTAGATAAGACCAAAACGGAGATCAAACTGTTTTCACAATAAATAGCGGTCACGTATATTTATAAAATTAATACATCAAAATAATTAACTTACCATACATTTTACGTATATTATATGTTTAATTTCTGATCACATTTTTCAATAAACGAAAATCTTGATTACACTCATCACTTTCGAAAATCGATAAGCTCGTTATAAGAAATAAAAGCGAGATACGAGTGATGCCTATAAATTGTTATTATATAAGTTGCGGGCGCGCACTCTAGCACACATAGTATAATCTCGTAGTGAAAATTTTCACTATTAAACGTCTCGTAATGTGCATATAGCAGATCTAATATTAATATGACTTATAATATATAGGGAAATTGAACGTGTCCGAAGCATTCCCAGGAAACTTGAAAAATGAAATCTTATCGTAATCCTGTCAAATAACATTTGCATCAGAATACGAGAAGCTCCATCCAGCATGAAACGACATTTGCTTAAAACCTAGCTAAATCTTCGTCCAATGATTAAGAAGCATCATTGCGCAATTTTTACGCAAGTGATAAATAATGTCCGCGCACGAGATAAATAAAATCACGCGAACAAATGGCCAGATTAGAGTATAAATTATTAATACCACGCCAATCGCAAATCCATGGTGGCAGTGTCGAGGTGCTAGAAATGCGGTAGAGTGGCGGGACGGGAGAGAGAGAGAGAGAGAGAGAGAGAGAGAGAGAGAGAGAGAGAGAGCACTACGGACTTCCACGAGGACGAGCCTGGGGGACACGTTGACGCGTAGACGTAGGCGGGCGCGTGTCGCGCGGGGGCGTTAATTGCGCTCGTCGCCCAAGAAAGATCTCTGGTTATAAGTTGTCAGCCGCGGTTCGTGCGTTATTTCCCACACACGCACACACAACTATCACGCTCTTACCATCTCATTCTAAATCGTCGTCGACACTCCTCCCCCCCCATCCCTATCCCCTACTCACTCCAGCTCCTTCTGCGCTGCTTTCTCGAGCACCCGTCTCATCAGACAGCGCACTGGGCCCATAAGACGTAAAAATGTCCTTTCGCTTGCATTTAATTAATTTGCCATTTCCTGGTATTGTTTGCTCACGGGTCGTCAATCTCCACTTATCCAGACATGTCCTTGTTTTTCTTGATCTCTTCGGATTCGCAGTGCTCCTGGCCCCGGCCATTGGTAAGGGTAAGTGTGTACGTGAATGGGAAGAGCTCGATTTTAATTGGAAAGTTATTGGTTTTTGATTGAATTTATGATTAAATACCGGAGCTACTTCGCTGTACTGGCTCGTCCTCGTAAGCCTTGATGTTTACAAGGTTCCGCTCGTGTAACGTAAGTTAACGAGGAAAGTTTCTTAGGTAAAGAAAGACGTTTGTCAGCTAATTAATTAAATTAACCATTTTGCCATTTGTAAAAGCTCATGTACTTTCATGTTTTCTATATTATTGCCTGCCTACCTAACTATCCCAACATATATATATATATATATATATATATATATATATATATATATATATATATATTTGTCTATTATTTCATACAATTCAATGTAATTGTAAAAACATATGACCGCAAAGTATTTTTCAATTCATATAGGAGTGGAAAAAAATTCACTCCGCGAATATTACCGTTCATAATTGTCTTGTGCATTATAAATTAATTGGCGCCTTTAAAAATAATGTTGAATCATTAAGAGTAAAAAATTCGTCTTGCAACGACAAGTTTAAAAATAAGAAATCAATATTAAAATTATAGCTGCTTATTTCATTTTGCGTCTTCGTGATATGCCAATTTAGCCATTTAACATTGACTCACAATAAAAAACAACATTTTTATTTTTTTAACGCTTGCTTCATGGTGGTGCTTAGTATAGTTTTGTAAGAATCAATTAAATTGTTGCTGGAGACAATTTAATTAATTTAATGTATCGTAAAAGATTTTTCAATTTCTGAATCCACTTAAGAATCGTCGAAGAGTAGAGGAAGAATATTTCTATTATAAGCCAGTCAGTCAACGCTTTTTATCTTAAATTAAAATTACGATCTTTATAACTTAATTAATATCCTACTGTTTAATGGCATTCAATTTCTTTAATTTTAACGTAACTTTCAATAATGTTGCTGATGATACGCACTCTCAAGTGCAATAAATAGTAAATGAAAGGTTGAATATATGGGCTTCTGAATTGCATATTAGGTACTACCCACTACTACATATAATTGATTAATAGTATTTAATAAGTAATAGCATTAAAAAAATTCCTTAATACACGTGTTTCCTGAAACTAGATATTACAGTATTAATTTGTAAAATATTCAACATATGTAAAGTAATCGCTAAAATATATTATAGAGAATGATTACAAATTACACTTGACTTTAGATTTTCCAATATTTTATTCAATTACATGACAAAAAAAAAAAAAAAAAAAAAAAAAATTAACTACTTTATATTTAGAATTTTTATTGAAAACCTTACACTTGATTACCTTAATTATTGGATAAGTATTTACAAGTAATGGATAATATTGAAAAATTATATGTCAGAAAATTAATGTACCGCACGGGCAGTGAAATATTGTGAACTTGAATATTGTAAAATATGATGAATCGAAAATTATTAAAATTATTTCTGTTATTACTCCAGGAGTGCGAAGATACATCCGATACTGGTTTCTGTCCGCATACAAATTGTCCGCGAATCATTGCGAAATCATTATTACGATATACGCGAGCTCATCTCCGTAGGCGCGAAGCCCCGACTGAAAGATTAACTCTTTGAAAATTCAAATTATCATCGTTGACCTAATTCTTTTTTTTTTTTATTTTTTTTTTATTTTTTTTTTATTTTTTTATTTTTTTATTTATTTATTTATTTTTTTTTTTTTTGAAAATTAAGACAATTTGCGCACGGTTTAATATTAATTTCCAACGAACTCATCTTAAATCGCGAAAATTCAAACCGAATAGAATGCGTTTCGGAAGGTGCAATTGGTATTATAATCTTCCATTTTCAAATCAGATTTTATCACGAATATGTGACGTTAAAAAGATTTCCCAATGGATTAAATGTCAAATGTCGAAAATAATATTTGTACCAATATTACTTTGGAGCATTATATTAGAAAAATTTATGAACACTTATTTCCCCATAATTATTATTATGGATATTAATTCACTTGAATTTAGTGTAATTGTTTTGGCGCGCGTAACATAATGATTTTTTCATTTCAAGCGCATACACTTTTTAAACATATAAAAGTTTACATATATTTATGTATCATTTAAAAAACAGTTAATGATTATTACTAACCTACTTTCCAAATTAATATATAGTAACGTTAATTCAAAAGAGCATATCATGTTTTCAAGCAAACGATAAAAGTATGCGTTGGAGAATCATGTTAGCGTAAATTCGTATGATTTATTTAAGTAGAGAGTTAACCGGATTTAAACATATTTTTAATTAAAAGTAGAAAAGAAAATATATATTCGGTAACTTTTTATTATAATGTACTTATTTCACGTGTTTATACGTAAGAATCGTGTGGAATAGAAAAGTCAATACATATTGCCTTACACGATTCAATTTGTAAGCTTGAGCATTATGAAAAAGCTATAATCTCAAGGGATAAGTGATTTCTAGCGTTAATAATGTAAAACAATAAATCAAATTAGTTAATTATCAATTATTTCAAAAGCTATCGAAGTGTATTCGGGAATCATATATTGAGTGAAAAATTTTACTCGGCGTTGAATTAATTATTAAAATTTTCCGTCCATTTTTTAAAAATTAATAAGTTTGTATCACATTAACTTATGTTTCTTTTTCTTTCTTTTCTCTCTCTCTCTCTCTCTCTCTCTCTCTCTCTCTCTCTCTCTCTTACGTATGTTAGACTATTTTGTAATGAAGTTGACGTGGTTATTAAGAAAATTTACGAAATTATAGCCGTTTGACGGGAGCGATTTACATTTCATTGCACATAAGATTAAAATCTAAAACACGATTTTCCCGAAACAATTTCAAAGAAATAAATTAGCCTTCCTTTCTGCTAAATATTATTAAACTTTTAAAGTTGCACTTAAAAATATTAATTTTCAAAATAATTTTTAATGAAAAAACTAGGGAAAAAGTTGACAGGACAGAGCCTGCGCGCAGACATTATTAATGCCTCTCCTTCCTATGTTTATGATTCTATTACTTAAAAATTATAAAATAACCAGAGTGGTTTGGATATTCTAATAATATCAACTCAATAAACGAGAATGAATATTAGAAATGTCGTTAATTCCAATAACTCACGCTTCTTGAGATTATCACTACTTAAGGCATGAAGGAATTACATTTAAATTTTATCGAAACGATCATACTCGTCATCGACTACAAATATAGATATATTTGTATTATTTACGGCACTCCTTGAAAATGCATTAATTACAAAAGTTAAATAAGCGACCTTTCCCCCCAATACGATGCATCGGGTAAAAGCCGTCGGGCTTTTCCTGCCTCCCGTGGCTTCAAATCCACCGAGGAACTCCCCAAAATCTATTTCTAAGGTCTAAACTTAAATTTATCCGGCAGCGCTCCATTGTTCCTCCCTGACTTTCGCGATTGAGTCTCGTGTACGTATCGTTTCAATTTCTCATCTTGAAGCTTTCATTACTGAATATCGGGAGTACTTAATTAATCTCACCAAATAGCCAATCAGCATGTATTTGCTATCTATTTTTTTTTAATCAAAGATTTCTTAAAAATTCTTGCGAATGTTGAAATTACTATGATGATATGTAAATCGAAATATTTTAGTTTTTAGTTTTCGCTTAAAGTCTTGGGATTCTTCTTCATTCTTCGTGTTATTAATTTGTAATTTTCACTTTCGATATCGATAACTTCCGTTATCTAATTCTTCATAAAGTGTAATAAATAATCCTACAATTGATGGTAAAATGCAAAATCTTAATTTTACGAATAACTTAATTACAAATTCACAAATCTAATGAATAAACAAATAAATTGATATTAATGTAATAGAGAATACCATAATAGGAGATTGAAATAAAAGACATAGCGTCGATAAACCCTTTTTATCCTTATTTTTATTCAGTATTTACCGGTCGCGTTTAACGCATGTAAAACTTTTATTCGTAGTAAAGTCAAAGCTAAAGTTCACTCCACTCTATGTCTACAAACGAATATACAACGCTTTGAAAGGGGCATGAATTTTGAGCAAGGCATGTTGAGTACCGTTGCACGAAGTCAGGAAACTAACACGAGTAAAGTCAAGCTGTAAATAATACGTGCGAATGTTTGCGTACACACGCGCACAAATACACGCAGGTAAACTCATCCGCACGAGGATTCGGGCGATTAAGCAAAGAGGGTTAAATCCAGAGACCACCTCGGCGATATTCCGATCTCATTATTACGTGAGAATGTGAGAGGGGTAATGTAAAGGAGTAGAGAGAAAGTGAGTAGCGAGAGTGAGTGTGTGTGAGAGAGAGATAGAGATAGAGAGAGAGAGAGAGAGAGAGAGAGAGAGACAACGAGAGTGCACTAACTTTCGTTAAGAATAAGTGTCTCGTGCGGACCACCGCGGTGTGCTAGAATATACATATTCAAATTTCATTTCTGTTACTTTGATGTAAAAATAAAGCTTTAAATTCCAATAAATTCTTTTTGGAAAATTATTAATTTCTTCGTAATTTTGTTTATTTTCTTTTCACAAACTTTTTTATTTTTTGCAAGTGCAGCTTGATATTTAAATTATTTGGAATTCAATTTTTTTAATGAAATATATATTTATTTTTATTACACTCTACGTTCATTTTTTTTTTTTACTTTAAAGAATATGACATATAATACCAAGGAATTTTAAATTAAATCTTTATTATTTACTCTTTTTATTAGAATGAAGGTTTGATATTAAAAATGTATCTATTATAGATATTATACTGATAATAGTATTGTTGATGTCAAAATAAAACTCTGTTCAATCAAAGTTTTATGAAGTATAGGTTCTCTACCATTTCAGGTACAAAGTACATTTAATATTATTGTAACTGAATGTGGGAAGCTGGTAGATTAATAATTATATGTTGAATTCTTACAAACATAATGTTAATCAATGATTAATATAAATACATTATTAATAAATCGTGATAGGAATTACATTTTTGTTCCAAAGAAACTGTTACAATTATAATATGATAATTTACTATGCCTGTCATTAGAAATTACTCTAATCTCATTAATCTAATCTACAGGTTATTATTATATATAGGAAGTAAAATATTTCGGATTTGGTTTGATGTAGAGGAAGGAGGCGATATTTACTATTAAGAGGGAGTAGTGCCAGCACGATCGCTAGGTGGCTACAGTTTCTCGCATTTTATTGCTGGTGCTGCTCACAAGTGGCGAAACGGCGATGATAATTATTTCAGAATCAGCGGTATTATCGTCGCTTTTATTCTTCTCTAATGCATAAGACACAATCCATTTGCAATATTCTTACAGGCGAGTCCAGTTAGCCGACCAGGATCGTTACGTTTGCATATGCCTATAAAAAAAAAAAAAACTCAAATATCTTCGAATTATTCAGTTTCAAATTTACCCAGCAAATTCATTATACAATTATGCGCATGTAATCTTATTTACTTTGATAGTGCATAATTAACAATGATAATACTATATAAATCTTTATATATCCATTATACAAATATTCAATTCATTAAGCAATCTCAACAGCTGCATTTCATTCTCTCACATTGATAACGAGAGTAACGATCGGCTTAAGAAAAAAAAAAAAAAAAAAAAAAAAAAAGTAATATTTTGACGAAAGAATCAAAGCGAAATACTCCCCACATTTCTCATTATTTTTGTGGTAGAAGAAAACTTTTAAAAGTTGTTTTCTCGACCATGTAAAAATCGTTTCATAAATTAAGAAGAAATGGAGAGGTATGAGCACGAAGAAGGCGCGCGAGCGAGGAAAAAGAAAGTAAAAAAATTGCTCCAATGTGATGCACCCTCCGTAGCCAAGAAAATAAAAAGAGAAAAAACGCCATAACGACTTTAGCCCATTATGCTATAATCCCGAGCCCGCTTTCTGGCCTCGGTAACCGAAAAGCTCAAGCAACGAGGGTGTGTGCCTTCTTTTTCTTTACTTCTTTAATTTTTTATACGGAGAAGCAAAAATCATGTAGGGCTGCGAGAAGGCGAATTTAACGCTCCTTTTATATTTTGTTTTTGCAGAGAGAAGAAACGTCAGGCATCGATCAACATGTCACGCTGGTTTGGCTTTGCACTCGTTCTGCATTTCATTGCGAGTTTGACTCATGTCTTCGCAGATTTCCGACATATCTCCTACAATGGTAAGACGAGCAATTTTAATGCCTGTGTAACTAGTGTAATTGTAGTTATCAAAAATCAATGAATTTCAATATAATATCAATGTGATTTAAATTTTTTAATTCATTTATACTTGGAGATAAATTATCATGGATATTGATGTAAAGTGCAGCATTAGCTAACTCACATTAGATTACCGACACACTTAAAATAAACGCACTTTTCGCGCACTTGACATGTATGTATTATGTGATATTTTGAATTTTTACGCGTGATAAATAATTTCTTACACATCTTAATGATATAAAACTGTATTTTAGCAATTTATATGTATATATATGTGTATATATATATATATATATATATCATTTGACAAATATTTATTATTATAATACTATATCTGTAATTAATAAACATTTACAGTTTGAATTTAATCGGATTATTTAACCAAATAATTGTATATCTATTTGTCAATGAAAAAACCAACATAGTGAAAATCAAACGAGCGAATGGAAATTAGAGTAACAATTATTAAAATAATTTTTATTGACGTAACTTGTAATTACTGTAAGATAAATAGATATTGAAATGAATTTATATCTTGTTTCTCATTAATCTGTTTCTTTGGATGAATCTTATAATCGACAAAAAGCAGTTTAATATTCTATCGCTTAAAAGATATCGAATAATCCATTGGCTGTATTAGCATATTTTATTTATATGCAGGAAAGTACTTTATTAATCAACCATTATCGTCAAACTACTTTTAAATTTAAAAAAAAAAAGAAAATCTTAAAGTACAATTTTCTATTTCAATTGTATGAATTTACGCGCAATTTATTGATGCCGAAATTGTAATTTGATTTGTATTTTTTTAATGTAATTATAAATTAAATAATGAATTAGCAAATACTGTGCACGTATATAAAAATTTAATTAAAATACTTATCAAAATAACGCAGTGCAATTATTGTGAAAAAATATAGTCAATCTTATCGTTTAATGCTTTTTAAGGAGGCAAATTTCATCCTCAATGTTTATTCATCATTGTTATCGAGAAATTTAAATAAAAAACTATCGTAAACATCAATTTGTTTATTTCTAACTCATTACTATTAGTCATAGATATATATATATATATATATATATATAGAATAATTTATATTTAGAATTATATATATCTTGAAATAATTTAACACACGGTTTTATAATTTATATTATTTATACATTGTGCCTACAGAAATGATTGAAAAATATTATTAAATTTATTAAAACGTATATCATTTACGACGTATGGTTAATGACAAGTTGAAAAAAATCTTTTATATAAAAATTACCGAACATAATTATAAATACAATAGAAACATTAGTAGGAGTTATCGTTAGAAATACAATGCGAGATAAAAATTTCCAGGGTACATTTGATCGATAGTAATCTATTCGCGTAAAGTAATTGTTCACAATTGAATTTCCTAATTCGAATTGCATTACATTTCCTTCGACTTACACGAGTTAATATAACTTTCTTAACGTAGCAGTGTATAATGTATTGACTAAGCACTTTAACCAAAGCTATTATTCCACCAATAAATAAGTGTAGAGATGAAATCAGCCATAATAGTAACTTCATACATTTATAATAATACTGATATTTTACATTAACTTGTATTATTACATCTAATCGTTTAACGATAAAGTCTAAAAGCTCGTCTTGATAAGAATTTCCTTTTCTGTTATGGCATTATTAGTTTATAGTTAAATTAATGAATAACCCGTTATCTTTGAATTTATTTTTGTATCCCGTTGATAGTTTATTGTACAATAGTAACGTTGGATTTTTCTTTCTTTGTACAAATACAAAATGCTATTTACAACAGTACATCGTTATCGAATGATCATTCATTCAATGATTTTCTTGCGTTTCATAAATAAAAATTGAAATTGCTAATACAAGCGCGCTCTTAAGTACTTATCGCCTTTATTATTAAATAGAATAAAAGCCTCGTCTGTTGCAATTAATCCAGCACTCTAATTCATGTTCATCGGTATTATCAGCACGGATAAAGCAATAACTCTTCGCACGCATATTCCTTGTCACATTCGAGCTCACTCACAAGAATCTCTCGCGATGCGACCTCAACTTGGAGTGGAAATTTCGAGTCCTCACGCCGTCCTCACTCCACTCGCATCAAAGTGTCACGTCGGTGAATATCAGCGGCAAAACGACCGCCATTATGTGAATCGCGGACGAGTGGCAGTTTCCCTCAATCGTATAAGGGTATCCTTATAACGCAGCTCTACATACACATACATACACAAGCGGCGCATAGCTCCGCGTATCTCATCCAGCGTCTTTCTAACGTTCTAACCGTCGTCGTCGCCGCCGTTTCGTTGTCGTTGTCGTTGTCGTTGTCGTTGTCGTCGCCGTATTCGTCGTCTTCGTCGTCTTCGTCGTCTTCGTCGTCTTCGTCGACATTGCCGTTGCCATCCTCAACGTTCCACTTAGTATCCATAAGGAGAGCTTGGGCACGCTTCCAGTTAACGGGAGACGAAGCCCGAGGCGGAAAAAAGCAGTAAGTAGCACCGAGGGAGACGAATCGAGGAAGGAGCTCTAGGTACGAGCAGTCACCGCTTCTTAGAGGTCGATATTTCTTTCTTTCTCAGGTTTCGCTTCATTTTTAATGAACGTCACTAGAGTGCGGCTGAATTTGGCTTGTGCTTTTTGGTTTTCCCGTGAAGATAATGGTGCAT